>NW_028270156.1:106421677-106740268 GCF_037043375.1 Chiloscyllium plagiosum
TGGTCAGTGGAAAATTGCTTGCCCATACAATATTCAGATCTCAATTTGTATTCGAACATTTAGATAGCTGAACTCTGAAGAAAGAATAAATATATTGAACAATTAGGTTTCCTATATCCTCTGCTCCCCTCATTCTGCCTGTGATGTCTTTCAAAGCCCCTATGAAAGTTTTAAAGAAAAAAAGTACTGTTTTCCATTGTCCCACTACCTCTGGAAATTGATCTACTTAATAAATACAGTTGATCAAAGAATATAATACTGAATCCCTGAGCATCCAGCAATTTTATACCAGCCATCAGCCAATTGTGCATACAAGACCTAGCTTAAAATGTTATCTTTCATGACTAATTTCAGCTGCGGATACTGTGAAGAACCGGGAAATCTAATTTCTCCAGGAAAAGTTGCAGAAAATAAGTTTGCTCCAGTTTGTGTATAAATGATCCTTGATTCAGAATTCAAAGACGTGAATGGAAATTGCTGGAGAGCTGTTGTTTAGATTGTTCAGGGGCTTCCTCTTGAAAGCATGTGACAGCAGTGCCACAAACACCTTTGCAGACCAGACCACAGCAATCGCACTAAATTTGCATCTCTAATGCTTGCTTTGTTCCTACTGATTGAAGCTCTTATTTAACTAGAACAACAGAAAGCATCCAAATAAAACCCGAAAGAACTGCGAATGCTGTAAATCAGAAAGAAAAACAGAGTTGCTGGAAAAGCCATTGCTTTAAAACATCCTAATCTCTTCAGTGAAACGTTTCCCCTTCATCAGCCCGGTCCTGAACGTTTTACCTCCCACTGACCTCTCTGCTCTATACTGCAAGGAAAAATTCCATCTCCCCGACATTCTCTGCCTCTCCCCTTACCTGTGCTCTGACTTCTTGCAAACCAGTTATGTACGTTTGACAAAAGAAATCACCAACTCATGCAGTCATCCTTCTGCAGTGTGAGCAGTTTTTTTTAAGAAACAGCTGAATAAGCGCTGTAATACTGAATCCAGATCCTTCAGCCATTCCAGCTTCTGGCACACAATTGTATATGCAGACAAATGCTGATTTCAGTGACTAAACTTGCCTGTTCAATTGCAGCCTGGTAAACGTGACAGCCTAACCTGCGATGGAGATGGGAAACCGTGCCTTCCAAATCTAAGGCAGTCTCGAAAAAGTATGTTTGATACGATATGTGACCATGATTTTGCTTCATTCAGAGTACAAGAAAGTGAAAATAAGTTGCTGGTGGGCAGGCAGTTATGGTAAGATAACGTACAGACCCCTCATGAAAACACCACACAGCAGTGCAGAGATTGCCATTCCCGACCATAGCAATCACATACTGCCTCTCCATTATCCACATTGTTCTTTAGGTCGGAGAGTTCTTTTCAAAACAAACAGTTTTAGGAGAGGACATCAAGGAAGCTTGAATTCAAAATTGCTTGCACATTTGGGTTACTTATTCCTGATCATTTTAGTCTCTTAAAATGAATATATTCAAGAAATATGTGTCCCATCACACACTCACCCTCATCACCAGCTATAGTGTCTATGAAAGGGGTTGAAGAATAAAATCAGTAATGATTGCAGTATCCGTCTGGATTGTAAGAAGTTTAACAAGAGCAGCTGAACTCAAGCTGCACGATTGAATCCAGAGTCTTCAGCCATTCAAGCAGCTAGGTTAGATTAGATTACTTACCCTTCGGTCCAACAAATCCACATCGACCTGCCGAAGCGCAACCCACCCACACCCCTAACCTAACACTACGGGCAATTTAGCATGGCCAATTCACCTAACCTGCACATCTTTGGACTGTGGGAGGGAACGGGAGCACCCGGAGGAAACCCACGCAGACACGGGGAGAACGTGCAAACTCCACACAGTCAGTCGCATGAGGCGGGAATTGAACCCGGGTCTCTGGCGCTGTGAGACAGCAGTGCTCACTACTGTGCCACGTTCCGCACATCGATAATACTCAATAGCTGGCACTCAATAGTAGCTGGAGGCAAATGCTAACGTAAGGATTTAATTTATCTTGCCTGACCAGTTACAGGCATGGTAAGTTTGACAATCCAAACTGCTTGGGATATGGAAAATATAGTTCTCCAGGATTGTTTGCAATAACTACAAAATATGTTTGATCTTTTATGTAATTCGTGCTTCATTTGATATTATATTTTCCAAGGCAATTACTGGAGAACAAGCAGTTCCTGTGAAGTTATGTAGATATTTCCTTCTGCATCCAGGAACCATGTAGCAGGCCCAAGTTACCACACTCAGCCGAACCCGCAAAATATGTATTACATCCAGAAGTTGGAAGATGGTGTTCTTTCTTACACAAGACGTTTGCAATCATAATTTTATGAATTCTGGTGAAGCATGCTGGTTGAACTGAGAGCTGGATTATAACGCGATGATTGGCAGTGCCAAGGGTGGCATGGTACTGACAGTAGCTAATACAGAAGTTGCTGCCTGGTCACAAACCATTATTGAAATGGCATGATCCCAGGAGCTAACAGCAATAACAGAGTGAAGGCAGGGCAACGACATTTCCTTTGCTGCCATTAGTGATGGGTCTTGCTGACCCTGTACTAAAGTGATTTGCAGGCAAAAGCTCACTGTGGGAGTTGAGGAGCTCTATTGTTCACAACATAGACAGTCATGAGTGGCTCTCAAATGGTGCCTTCATTGGCCCACCACTGACAAGATAATATAGTGGTGCAGAAAGGATTGGGCTTTGCTCCTGAACTCCCCTCCCCTTGGCCTGACTCATCAGAATCTTGGCAAGAGCCAGTTGACGTGGAAAATTCAGCCCTGTATGTCGAGACAGTACCAAAGGTCCTCATTGGAGACATTGGAAAATTGATTGCCTCGTCTCCATTTGGGCCTGGATCTCTTTAGTTGAGATATTTTGAGACGTTTCAACAAGTATAAAGTATTGAGGAAATGAATTGGTTGCATCGTATCTCCCTTTCTTTGTTCCCACACTCCAGCCTCATTACCTTGTCTTGCAAACAGCCAATGAGTGTTTTGGGGTAATAAATCACCATCGACTGTAATTGTGCCTTGGACTAGTTTTACAAAACTAGCTGTCCATGGCTTGAAATACTTACTCAATGTTTCAGGTTAATAATGATAATTTTATTGTGGATGTAGATGTACACTTAAAATGACTGAATAGCACTTTTCTGACTATTAGCAGACCACCTGACAGTCCATAGCACAAGGTCGATGGAAAACTGTACACTCCAAAATCTATCATGAAAAAAGTAAGTTTTAAAACAATACGTGATTAATGTTTTGTTTCATTCAGAGTACACAAAATAGAAAGGAAATTACTTTCTAGGTACTTTTCAGGAAACATCACACAGCAGCGCAGGGAGCACCACTCCAGGCAAGAGCATTTGCACTACTGTCTCTCTGTTATCTGCATTAGAATTAGGCCTTCAGAATTTTGGTTCAAAAATATTGTATTAGGAGAGGACATCAAAGACACTTCATTGTAAGTCTGCTTGCATTTTGTTATTGAAGTTTCTAAACTCTGAATATGAATACATTCAAGAACTTGATATCCCTTTTCTGTCGCTAATCGTTATCACCAGCAACAAAGGTTTTGAAGAACGGTGGCACAGTGGTTAGTACTGCTGCCTCACAGCGCCAGAGACCTGGGTTCAATTCCTGCCTCAGGCGACTGACTGTGTGGAGTTTGCACGTTCTCCCCGTGTCTGCGTGGGTTTCCTCCGGGTTCCTCCCAGAGTCCAAAGATGTGCAGGTCAGGTGAATTGGCCATGCTAAAATTGCCCGTAGTGTTAGGTAGAGGGGTAAAATGTAGGGGTATGGGTGGGTTGCGCTTCGGCGGGTCGGTGTGGACTTGCTGGGCCAACTGGCCTGTTTCCACACTGTAATGTAATCTAATCCAATCTAAAAAATTCACCATCTATTGCAGTCACCCATCTGGAGTGTGACCAGTTTCACTCAAACCGCTGAATGCAGGCTGCAGTCCTGAATCCAGAATCTTCAGTCTTTCAAACAGCTGGCACACAATTGTGGGATGGAGCCAAATGCTTATTTAAATAACTTCATTTATCTTTTATGACCAATTGCAGGCATGGTAAGTGCGACAATCCAAACTGTGATAGAAATGAAACCTATAGTCTGTCAGGAACAACTGAAGAAATTAAAGAGTCAGTTTGATCCAAAGTGCAATTTAATTCCTGATTAATATTGTATTTGGAATAAAGGTTATTGCTGGACAACCAGCAATTCCTGTGAAGTTATGTAGATACTTCCTTCTGCAACATCCGAGAACAATGTCAAATACGCTATTCCAGGCCATAGTTAGCACATGACGGAAACTGCTGGGCTCTGCCTCCCAAGTGTGTATTTTTTCTAGAAGTTAGATTGTGGTGGTCTTTCTAAAAAACAAACCATTTGCAGTAATAATGTTGTGAATTGTGGTGGAGCCCTGCTGCTTGGACTGAGAGCTGGACCCAGCGCTGCTGTGAATGATGGTACCACTAATGTTGACATGCTGCTGATGTGGACTGATCAAGAAGCTGTTGCGGGGTCACTATCCCAAGAAGGAACCGGCCAAATCTAAAGAGCTGATGGATCAATTGGAGCAATAGCAGAGTGTCAAACCTTTCTGTGCCACTATTAATGTTTGCAATTGCTGAGCCAATACCCATTGATGAGGAAAAGTCAATCCTGTATGTAGAACCAGAATCCAAAGCTCTTCAATGGAGAAATTGGACAGTTAGTTGCCCTTCTCTAATTGCCCTAGTCTCCTTATTTGAGACTTTTCTAGACTGTGCAACACGTGTAAAGTATTGAAGAAATGGGTTTGTCACATCCTTCATTTCCATGTTCCAGCCTCACTGTCAGTGGCTTGAAATCCTGGCACTCCTATTCAAGTTTCTAAAAATGTTTTTATTCTGAACGTAAATGTTTGCTTCAATTGTCTTAATGGCACTTGATGACCATTTGCAGCTCTGAAAACATCAACTGCTGAAAGTGCAAGGGAGCTGGTGTTTCTGCTTCTCCAGAAACTAAGAAGGTCATTGAAAAGTAAGCTGAATACAATGTGTGACTGTTTACTAACAGCTAGCAGATCTGGCTCCATTTGTGGAGTGAAAGCAGAGTTAATGTTTTTCGTTGAATGACTCATGTTCACAACTTCAGATCTCTCTGAAGAAGGGTCACTTGACTCAAGGTGAACTCTGCTTTCTCTCCACAGATGCTGCAAAATATGTTGAGTTTCTCCAACAACTTCTATATTTCTTTCAGATTGTCAACTTCCACAGTTGGTTATTTTACATTAAAGAAATTATTGACTGGCATATAATCTTCGCTCTATCGTTAGTCTTGTAAAAAAACATTTTAGGTGAATTTTGCAGTGAATGCTGCAGACCTGATGCTGGGACTGAAACCTGGAGGTTTTGGCGTATGCTAAGGATGGTATATTGCCAGCAGTGACCAATGAAGAGATTCTTCATTGATGAAGGGCTTTTGCCCGAAACAGCGATTTTCCTGCTCCTCAGATGCTGCCTGACCTGCTGTGCTTTTCCAGCTCCATTCTAATCTAACATGAAGAGATTCTTGCCAGGGTTACTCATCAGTTGCCGTGCAGCTTAGTTTCAAGAGATGCTACTCCAGTAAGAGGGAGGACAGATCAACACATTTCTGAGCCCTACTGTTCATACTGATCATTGCTGGGGCAGCAAAGGTGGGCACAATCAGCGAAATGATGGAGGCAGGCCTGAGAGATCATGGAGAGTCAAGATGTCAAGATGTCTATGTCAGCATGGCTTAGCAATGAGAAGGTGCCAGACTCCCTCCAAGCCATTTTCCAAATCCTACCACCTCCCAGTTAAAAGCCAGTGAATAATGGAGCATGCATTAACACAAAGTCTTTCAATAATAATTTCCAGCCCTTCAATGTTCAGGCCTTCAGTTGTTCACTTCAAAGCACTGGACTGTGCAATGAGGCTAAACATATTGAAAACACATTGACTACCAAACTCTCTGCTTCCCAATACTATTACAACGGCCACCTCCCCTCATCCCCATCGATTCAAAAAGAACAGACCATGGCGTCCTGCAAACCTCTGTGAAAGTTGAAAAAAAAATCAACATATATTGCAGTCATAGCTTTTGAAAGTGGCCTTTTTAACAGAATGTAATGTGAAAAGGAAATTCTAGAGAGCAGGAATTTCTGTAAGATTTCTGGAGGAACTTCCTCTTGACAACATCTCTCGGTGTTGTAGCAAACACCACCATTCCAGACCACTGCCCCTCCCAATATTTGCATTACTCCTGGTGATTAGAGTGATTCCTCGTTTTTTAAAAAAATGCTCTATCAGCTCAATAGAGCCTTTTGATCTTCAGGGTTTATTTTCAAATGTTTGCAAGTCATTTATAGTTGTAAGTCTTTTGTTTAATTTGTGTTTCACAATGACGTCTGGCTGGGGACATTTTGACAGACCAGATTGTCAGGAGGATGGGAATCAAAGTTTGCCAGACATGAGGAAGCAAGTTTGAATATGATCTGATTTTGATGTGGTTTAATTATGCTTCATTTGGAATGCAACAATGTGAAAAGGGAATGTTGAAGAACCATTGATTCCTTTGAAATGTTTTGTGCAACGCGACGAATGCCAGTTCAGATAACAACAGCTACCTTAAAGAGGCTGCTAGACTGCCTCCCATGGAATTTAATATTAATGACAGAGTTGTCTTAAACAGTAGTATCACCACCCTAAATGCTGAGACGGGAAATTGCTTGCTGATCGATAATGAGGTTCTGTTTTTGGACATTGGAGCTATTGTGAAAATAGTGAGGAATTGGGTTCCTCTCCTTCACCCCACCTCATCGCTTCTCTCTGTTTCTCTTTCCTGCTCATCCTCACTCCCCCACCCCCCATTCCACACTCCCTCCAAAATCATTGCATGGTCTCCAAGGTTTGGTGACATTTGATGAAATATGGCGACATATTCGAAGAAACATAGCTATGGATTGGGACCGGCTCCTGGCCTCCTCACCTTGGTCTATCTCCCATACAATGTCGCCATTGAATGATTCGCACTTTTTATAATTTAAGTTGGACAGAGGCCATGTGTATCCACAGAGTCAGGCGCTTTCCCGAGTAATAGTTATTTGTTTGAATGTAGCTTATAAAGTGCTTTCATGGTGAATTCAATACAGCATCACAGCATC
Organism: Chiloscyllium plagiosum; assembly: GCF_037043375.1. Classification (NCBI taxonomy): domain Eukaryota; kingdom Metazoa; phylum Chordata; class Chondrichthyes; order Orectolobiformes; family Hemiscylliidae; genus Chiloscyllium; species Chiloscyllium plagiosum. The sequence continues at coordinate 106,428,882 of NW_028270156.1, forward strand.
ACTGTTTCACTGATGGCATCAATGAATAGAATCCTAAATACTGAGGTCATTACACTGCTCTGGGTCAGAGGCCTGTAATTACTCCCGGGGTTATTCTGGTCAGATCTTTCAGTAAACTCCGAACGGATGAAGGAGCAGGAAAAGAAAAGGAATAAAATTCTTTTTTCAACAAAACAGCCAATACTGACAAATATTACATGAACGTTCAGTGAATTTGAATAATGAGAAATTACTATATTCGGATTCTGAATCAAACATTGAGTTGCAAATTGTGCTTGCAAGGGTTACATGAGCAATAGTGTATGAAGATCTTAAGTTTTTTTTTTCAGAGATAAGGCAGTTAAACTTGAATCCTTGCATTTTGGATGTTTTCCCTCTGTCCCAGTGCAGACAAGTCTTTATTTGACCTCTTTACTCCCCACCCACCAGCTCCTGCCCTCACAGCCAAAACTCTCGATGTTGATAAGAAGTGCCAAATGTTAACTTGGTGATCATGCACATATTTAAAATGATTTAACTGGTACTTTATGACCAGTTGCAGCTGCGAAAATGTTGACACCTCAAACTGTGAATTAGGCAGAAACCTCAGTTTGTCAGAAACTAAAGGGAACAAATTGGCAAGTAAGTTTGATCTAATGTCAGATTTAAATCTGCTATGCTAGAGATCCAATAATGTGCAAGGGGAGTGCTGGCTGCTGTTGTAAGATTATGTCAGGGTTGCCTCACGAAGAGATCCCATGGCAGTGTGGTGAACACCAACAGAGATGAGAACAATCACAGATAACAACTACTTGACTGGTTCAGAAACGCTTGGCTTATTTTGAGAGACCAATCTTGAATCAGCATAAAACATCCAAAGTTTTTCGATGGTCGATTTAATTTTGCTTGTCTTTCAGTATTCAGGAATGGCGAGAAACAATGGTGACATACTAAAGAAATGGTGTTCTCTTCTTTTCAACCTGTACTGTCTCTTCCACACCCCAACCCCAGCATTCCCTCATTGTGGTGTACTGTAGACATCCCGTGGAAGTCAAAAGAACCCCATACCATTACGACCAAGATGGTTAATGATGCATCTTGAAAACAAAGTCCCAGCAACATTTGCCAGATCATAGGACAGCATTGTCAATACACTCCAGGGGGATGGGTGGTGAAGACATCAATAACGAATAACATTAGCAAGATTACAAGACTGGGATTCAAGATAAACTGCTTGGTCATTACCCCCTCATTAACTTCACCATTACAAGGGTAAAATCGGGAGCATTGGAATCTTCACTGCTCACCTGGTGATTGGTTTAATTGCAAAAATAGTCAAGAAGCTCAATATGATCAAAGAGAGAGCAGTTTGATTGACTGGCAAAAGAACTAACGGACCTAATTGCCACTTCCTTCACCATCACTGAGCTACGAGGTTGGGCTACCTAGCACTTACACTCCACGGAATGGACTACAGCAACTCATTGCACTTACACTGAAAGGACCTTTCCTGTCTAAAATCTCTATTTCTGATGAGAACAACGATCAGTGAAAGGTCTGTTACACCTGATTCTCACTTTGCATGGATATCTCTGTTCTTTTTTTATCACTATGGCTAATAATGCGATTTATTAAAATTGTAGTTATTGACTAACTTAAGAAAGCTAGTCGACCAGGCTTGGAATATTGAATCTCAAGTCTGCGATTTTTTTTTTGTTAAATTGCTTTGGACTTAATTCTGGATAAGTTTACTGATGTTAAATGACTGAATTTGTGCTCTTTGATGAATTGCAGTTCTGGAAACATTGTCAGTGCAAACAGTGAGGGAAATGGGAATGCAGGTTCTCCTGCATCAAGTGAAGTAATTGCAAAGTAAGTTTAGTTGCAGGCATGACTAAGTTAGTCATTATACCAGAGTATGACAAACCATTAGGAAATAACTGGTGAGCTGGTAGTTTGTGCAATGTTATACAATTATCAATGGTAACAACTCGGAGGCAATGATTTGATCAGCTCTCAAAGAGAAACCTGCCTATGTTCACTCCCAAGTCTTTTTACTATGTGATACTGCAAAACCTCTCCTTATGAAAATTGTAGATTCATTTTGAAGACCTCAGTTGAAGCTGCCTCCACCACTACACTATTAGGCAGAACATCACAGTTTCCGAACTATGCTATTTAAAAAAAAGAATTCCTCGTAACTATTGTTTTATTTTGCTGATCATCTTAAGTCAGTGTCCTTTTCTTCTCAAGCCTTTTTTAAAATAGAATCCGCACAGTATGGAAACAGGCCACTTGGCCCAATAAATTCACACCAACCCTCCACAGAGTTACCAATCCAGATGCATTCTCCTACCCTTTTACTCTACTCTATTCAAATCCCTCATGATTTTGAACACGTGTAAAATGTCTTCTCCATCTTCTGTCCTCCATAAAGAGCAGCCCGAGCTTCTTCAAACTATCCACATAGTTGTCCAGTTGCTCATCTCTGGTACCATTCTTGTGTACCTTTTGTGCACCTTCTCAAATCCCTTCCTGAAGCGTGCTGCATAAATACTAGACATGAGGGAAAAGCAGGACTGTTTATAACCATTTGTCATAATTTCCTTATTTTGCATGTGATGGTCCTATTTATAATGTTCAGAATCCTAATGATATCTTCAATCTGCTCTGCTAATTTCATAATTTGCATGCATACACACAATATGTATAAAATGCATTAAATATTAGCCTGGGATCATTTAAGAAAGCATCGGTCATTGTATCAAAATAGTTTAGCTTGTGTATAAAATGAACAAGGAACAATCCAGAAAAGCTCTGAGTTGGAGGAGGGCTGAGTTCAATGGGCCAAGAGGGCATTTGAGCACAAATCTGGGCAATGTTCAGCTTCAGCTGTACAGTACAGCTTAACATTTCCACAAGCAGGAAATGGTGGCAAAAACAATACTCTAATTCCCTGCATGATGTTGCAAAGAATATGGATTATTGTTAACCCCAATGAGAACCATACTAAATATAGACAGTTCAGAGGGGAAATAAAGAGTAAGGGAGACTGACAGCTAACTTTAAAACGGAATCTAAAAGTCATCATTAGTCACAAACAGTGAAAGGGTGGCAAAAGAATGAGTGGGTCCAATGATCATGAATCCCCTGTTTAAAATTCACAGGTGCAGGGGCCTGGCTGTGGTATTATGAAGAGGAAGTTCATGCCCAGTTCATGGTGAAAAAAAGTAGTTGAGACTTGGATGAGATGAAGTTTGACAGAATTTTAGAAAGGCTAAAATAAATCAAAATTGCAGATGCTGGAAATCTGAAACAAAAATGAAACTGCTGGAGAATCTCAGCAGGTTTGGCAGCATCTGTGGCGGGAAAGCAGAGTTAATGTTTTTGAGTCCTGTGACACTTGAGCATCTCCAGCTGTTTCTGCTTCATTTAGAAAGGCTGATTGTCATTGAGTGTTGGTAACTGACAACAACTGAATTGGAGACATCTGAGGATACAGAGAAGAGGGGCATTGAAGCTGCAGCGGTAATATCCACAACAACCTAATCCTGTTCAAATAGAGGCATGGAATCAGAGACTGGAGAATCACAACATTTAAAATACTTTTGTTCAAAATTGTCTGGATAAATCCAGCAACCAGATTCATCTTAGTGATGGGAAAGCTTCTAATGAACTGTAATCTCAGCCTCAAGCAACAATACTGGGAAATCATATGGACTAACTTTATATGCTGACTAGAAAATCTAATGTGTAACCTGTTTACCCAAATCATCTGATGACGGCTTATAATTCTGAATGTTCAGTTTTCTTGGGTATTTAAGCCGGTTTAGAAACGTAGAAAATAGGAGCAGGAGGAGGCCATGCAATCTTTCGAGCTTGCTCTGCCATTCATCACGATCATGGCTGATTGTCCAACTCAATAGCCTAAGCATGCTTTCTCCCCATGACATTCGATCCCATTTGCCCCAAGTGCTATATCAAGCTGCCTCTTTAATTGTAGTTGAAAGTGCTTGCTTGAAGTATCTTAATTTGTCCTTACGTTCAATTGAAGCTGAGAAACAAACATGGAGTCCGAACTCTGTCCAAAGTCTGAGGAAGTTGACAATTTAAGTTCACGAGAAAAGACAGTGACAGTCAAAAAGTAAGTTTGATCCAATGTACGACCATGTCATGCTTCAGCATGTGTTCAGTCTCTTTCTGAACCTGTGCCAATCTTCAAAGTTTAAGTCTGTAGGATGTTGCTTGATTGGAACAGCATTTCCTCAATCAATATTATGTGTAGTGAGATTAGCAATTCCCAGGTTATTCCCACATATCTCCCCATGTGATTATACCAACTCTTTCAGGTCATTTCGATTTTTATCTGGAAGTAACTCAGTAGTTTATCCCAGTTTTCCAGAACTTCCTCATTGTTCAATTTAATTTGAGGAATGTCTAATTCACAATCATCTTGATTAGCTTTTGAACAAAATCCATCTCTTCAAGCCACAGAATGGTCACAGAAATAGGTGGAGCAGTAAGCCATTCAGCCCCTTAAGCATGCGCTGCTGTTCAAAATGATGATGGCTGATTATCCAACTCAGTACCGTGTTCCATCATTCTTTGATCCCTTTAGTCCGAAAAAAAATCTATTATGTTTTGGACTCAATCAATTTCTATGACAGTGAATTCCAAAGAGTCACCACTGTCAGGGTGAAGATAAATTTCCTCATCTCAGTCCAAAATGCCCGAGCCAGTATCCTTAGACCGTGAGCCCTGGTTCGGGACTCCCCAGCCATAGAGAACATCCTTCCTGGTTATCTCATTCTGGACATAAACACTGGCTTGTGCTGCATTTTGTGATCTTCGCCTGGGTCATGTATGGGGAGGGTGGTTCTCTGTAATGCCACACTTTGACAGTGCAAGTTAACCTCTTGCTGATAGCAGGCTGGAAGCAAGGTAGTCATTTGTTTCTAAAAAAGAGATAGTACTGAGTGCTCACTGCCCATATTCAAAAGGGAAAAATGACCTACTGAGGAGAGATATTACAGAACTTTTTGTAGCTTTAATGGTGGACACTGATAGAAATTACTGATTCCTGTAGAACACACAGGGAATCAGCAAAGGTGACCCAAAGTGCTGATTCCTAATTACACATGTTGCACTTTCCAAATGACAACAGCCCATTTTCCTTTTTTAAAAATTAAAATGTTCAGCGATGTATGACACATCTCTGGAGGAGGTGGGACAGGAATCCAAGTCTACTAAAACTAATTTAGGAACTTAAGCCTACTGAGCAAGGGTAGGGAGACTATCATTCTATCATCAGAGGTCTGTTTTGCATCTCATACAAAATTGATGCAATTGCCCTTAATTGCTTCATTAATCCCTGGGGATGTAAATAAAAAGCCACTTGTCAGAGCATTGTGCATTGCTCAGGTGCCACTGACTATAATGCTGATCGTTGAGTCGGAGGGTTCAAGATCTACCCTCGGGTTTAGAATGCACTAATTGATACTGCCACTGCAGTGCAATCCTGAGATAATCCTGCACATCAGACGTGTATGAGGCATTAAACCAAAGCAACTCTGTCCTCTAACGGGACCCTTATTATTTTGAATTAAAGTGAGATTATATCTGGTGTCCCGGCCAATATTTATCTCTCAATCCCGATGAGCAGACCATCTGGTCATCATCTCCTTTCTTCTTTTCTCACGGTACACAAATTAGATATCACATTTCTGACATGTGACTACATGATCAAAAGTACTTCGGTTGTTGTATCGAACATCTCTGATTGAAAATTGGCTTTGTCAGAACCTGCATGTATTATTACTCAACTTGGCCGTTCATTTTTCACTCTCTTGACCCTCTGTTGTAAGAAAGCACTCCTTTCCAACTTCCACCAAAGGAGAATGAGACAAAGCTCAGTGCTGTAATATTTCACTTTATACTAACATCTGGATCAAACTGAAATACCATTCAATGCAAATATAAAACGAACTGAACCAGTTTTAAAGGATTAAAACAAATCATATTTGTCACCAAAGGAGTGTATTGAAATATCTCAATAGTTCTCATTGTGTCAAGTACAAGCAAACAGTGGAGTCTGTTGCAATCTATTTTATCTTGTCTAAAGAATAGGCTGAGGAAAAGCATTGCAAGCTCTTTAAATTCGAGAATGAGGAAAGGAGTACAGTGTGGAACAGTGACTAACAGCAGGAAAAATATTCTTCAGATTAGAATAGATATGTAGTAGAATATACTAAAATGATAGAATGAGAGAAGCTAAAGTGGGATATTGTCAGTGGAATGTTTTATAAGCTTGTTAATATCGGGTCAGTGAGGATCTTATTGAATGGTGGAACAGGCTCGAAGCGCCAAGTGACATATTCTCATTTACTGTTCATACCTCGAAAAAATTTTGTTAGTTACTCGAGCGGAGGTGTTAAACACATTTTAAACTGTTACATGGGCACATGCTGATATTTCCGTCTATGATTCCCTGGGTTTCATAGTATGTAGTTGACAGTGGCCCCAGGGGTTCTGCACTTGTGTCAGAGATCTGGAAAGAGATGTTTCGGATACTCTGAGGTGGTATTAAGATGTTATATAAATGCGCAACTTTTCTACTCTGCTAGGTTAGAGAGGGTTTTGCTCTCTATCAAACCTGTGCATCATTTGACTTCAATCTGCTTTTCTTTGTTGCATTATTGTATGGAGTTTATTCTCTTAAGTCAATAGCCTGGGATTTGCCAAAGTTTAAGAGGTTTTTACTCACATTGGTGAGTTTCTGTATCCCATGAGGTAGATTCATTGCAATCAGTAATGGGAAATATAGCAGATCAAATATAATGTTGTTAATTGTTATTACATCTTTTAACATGGATAACTATGTGCTGTTCTATGAACCTCAAGATTTAAAAGCCTTTTCAGTGGAGCCACTGCTGATTTAACTAATGCGCTATACTGGTGAACTCACTGATACTGAAACCTCTATAATCTGGGACAATGATGAAATAGAAACTGACTGGAACTTGCAACTTGTCAAGAAAGCTAGGGATCAGCCAGAGGTTGAGGCCGAAGCTCAGAATACAGAGGCACTGCCATCCCAAACACCCATTGACACAGCTTCTGGAGATGAGTTTTGATGTGGTTCTGCACTATTCGGTTCTGATCTCTGTGGTTTGTGGGAAAAAATGATATCTGCTAGAAGACAACTACAAAGCTCTCTTGCGATAATGTGACACAGAATCAAGTGAAATTTGGAGTTCTCCTTATGGGGCTTCTTTCATCCTTTCAAGTGGCAGCTGAATTTGGTGATCAGGTATCAGTTACTATCAAATTGGATGAAATCTTGACAGTGATTCCTTTATTTACATTTCCCTATCTCTGAGGTTTGCCCCATTTCTTTGGGCCAATGTGTGTGATATCTCTTTCGTGTTGTCCATAGGATAGCCGTGCTGCTGCCACTGTGCAACTTCATACTGATATCTGCCTTTAAAAACAAACTGAATCTATGGTCAAATACTGGTGTCGGAACTAACCGGGATTCATAATAGAATGACTAATTCTTCAACTGCTGCAAACCAATATGGGCTAGATTTTCAAACTGTCATTATCACAAAGGTGCTTTTGGTGCCACATTTAGTATTCAGAATACAATTAGGTTTTCTGTTAGTGCAGAATTTCTCTCTATTACTTTAAATAATAGTGTGCTGTGTGTATGTGCATGTGGTTTGTTTCTATTTATTTCTGTTCCTCAATGGCTTTGAAATTGTTGTTGAAAAGGATCAAAGGCAAAGTAATGTCTCCACAAGGACATTGTTGCTGGTTTTCCTCTGAGACCAGTGCAGAACTTTACCAGTTCATTGTAGGCCTGAGACATTATAGTTAAGTTTCACCTCTGCCAGCTGGTATAACATGGAAATTTGAGTATTGATGAAAATAAAGTATTTTTTTATTTAAGTTTTTAATATTGTACTTATCAGGATACTCTCAAGAATTCCAATGGAAAGGGAGAAAGCATTTAATCTGTCTGGGTAATGAGTGCTGTTTGGTAAAGGCATGGAGAGTGGACCAGGTGATGGTTGACAGTTAACTGCCAATGCTTGTTGTGATTCGACTAAATTGGTGATGGCCATTCTCTGCCTCATTTGGCATGACAATACCTTGACCACTCAGGCAACCTGCCAATTGAAAACATAACAAAGTTCAGTTGTCAACTGTCCATCATCAGCTGACCAGTCCATTTTTCCATTGGGAACATCTCGATCAATCATTGTGCACTTTCCAACGCATCAAAACTCTTTTCTTGTTCAGTATAAAATGTTGTTTCCCTTTATGTCAAAATATTTCTGTATTTGCAAACAATCGTTTGAATTTGGGAACCTTTTGTTAATGGAGTATCCAACATCCAGCTGATATGATTAAAATGGAATCTAGTTTTCGAATTTGAAATGATTTAACCCCCTGACAAGCCCACTTTGTTCACGCAGATCCTCTTTGAATATTGTATCAGTCTGGCTGTTGAAAGACAGCTTTGGAAAGTTGTTTACTTTTGTCAATTTCTATTTAATGAATTGATGAAACGGTGCAAAATGCATTCTATTGCATTTACAAAACTAAGATATCTTGTGAAATCAGGAGATGTGCACAGTGCAAATAAAAATCCAATTTACTGCTGGCCTGGACAAGACTGGTAAACTTAAACTTGTGCTTATAGAGAAAGGACTGAGATCTTAACTGGCTCATTATCATCTAATGTATTGAGTTTAAACTTATGTCTATCTCTAAATTCTTCAAAGCCTTGATCCACGCTGTCTCTTGTACCCCTTATATACACACTCTGTTCTTTGGTTCTCTGATTGCTTTATATCTTTTTGTCCATGAGTATGGCCAAGCCCCCTTAATTAGCTGTACTTTACTGATAAACTTCCTCAGATGCCCTCTGGTACTCATTCTCTCTTTGAAAGCCTGCTTAAAAGCCGGTTTCATGTTTTTGGTCTTGGTCCTAACTCTTCTGATACATGCCAATAAACTTCCCCTGTTTGGCATTTGGTGCATCCTTTTCTAGTTTGGAAGGTCGAACTCGAATAAATATAGGGTTAAAGACAGGATTCTTGGCAGTGTGGAGGAACAGAGGGATCTGGGTGTGCAGTACATAGATCCCTCAAAATTGCCACACAAATGAATAGGGTTGTTAAGAAAGCATTTGGTGTTTTGGCTTTCATTAACAGGGGGATCGAGTTTGAGAGCCGCGAAGTTTTGCGACAGCTCTACAAGTCCCTGGTGAGACCACACTTGGAATATTGTGTCCAGTTCTGATCGCCCTACTATAAGAAAGATGTAGAGGCTTTGGAGAGCATTCAAAGAAGGTTTACCAGCATGCTGCCTGGACTGGAGGGCTTGCCTTATGAAGAAAGGTGGAATAAGCTCAGACGTTTCTCTCTGGAGAGAAGGAGGAAAAGAGGAGACCTGATTGAGGTATACAAGATAATGAGAGGAATAGATAAAGTCAATAGCTGGACACTTTTCCCCAGGGCAGGATTGACTGGTACAAGGGGTCATATTTTAAGATATTAGTAGAAAGGTATAGAGGAGACGTCAGAGGTAGGTTCTTTACGTAGAGAGTTGTGAATGCATGGAATGCATTGCCAGTGGTGGTGGTGGAAGCAGAGTCATTAGGGACTTATAAGCGACTGCTGGACATGCCACATGTTTAGCAGTGAGTTGAGGGGTGTGTAGGTTGTTATTATATTTTACATTAGGATTAAACCTCGGCACACCATTGTGGGCCAATGGGCCTGTTCTGTGCTGTACTTTTCTATGTTCTATGTTAAAGCATCTCATAAATGTGAGTATTTAATGTCCACTTTGGAAGATTTAATTGATTCTAATTGGAATGTATCTGCCAAAGCTTTAGCAAAACTGAATCAGCAAACAGCTTCAAACTGTGCACACATCCATCATATAACATTGCTGCTCCACATTAACGTTTCAAATGCACTGCTCCATTCCAAATAGCGGACCACCCGTTCCCATTCATAGAAATTTGTTTCTGATGGATGGAAGTGGTTGTTTCGGTACTTCTGCCATTTTTATTGAACTCATCTCAAGTTACACTGTAGAATTTAACACTCAGGACAAGACTGTTTATGTTAAGCTTTATCAATTTTGACCAGTTTGCCAGCTCTTCATGTTCTTGAATATTGGAATGGGACTGGGTTCTATCAGCCCTCCAGGGACAGGCTGCGGGTCATTAGGTGGATAATAATAAGGGAAGGAAGGAGTTTCAGTGGCTCTCATATTTCCACCTCCGTAGTATTTTATTGATCCCAAATTAGGGAAAGGATGGCCACTCAGGTGGTCAATGTAGAGTCTGTTCCCGCCAATGCCGGCAGTTTGTTAGCAGCAGGTGGGTCCTCCATTGTGTGGGAGACCTCCTGCTGCATCCTAGAGACACGCTTGCAGGATGTCCCTCCTAATGAAGTACCTTATGGCTCATAACAGGGCATCCCATCTGCATACTGGAACAGTCTCCTGTCCATGGTGGCGATCATTACGGGAACTGGAAATCAGAGTAAGTGAGTGAAAGAAGCCTTGAGGGCTAGAGTGTTCACAACATTCCCAGGGCCAGGTTGGCAGGTCCTATTGAGACCATTAATAAGTCATTAAGATCCCCCAATTGATGCATGGACACTGGGTTACTCCTACTCCTAGTAAGAGTACTGTGATTACTGCTGTTTCAGTGCTATCAAGCAAATAGTGAAGTGTGGCCATGTGATAAAATCATTTACATTCAGTGCTGAATACTTGAGACTTTTCTGTGAGAAACTTTATCATTCTTCTCGATGTTCTTAATACACTTTTTGTTTCATACAATGGTGATTTTCTACATAGGATTACAGAGGAGAAACAGACCATTTGGCACAATCAGTTCATGCTAGCGCTTATGTTCCGCTCAAGATGTTTCACATCTTTCCTCATCTAAATCGCCCATTGTAATTTTCTATTCCCATCCCTTCCAAGTGCTTGCCTTGAAATACATCTAAACAATTGATTTCTACTATTCCGACTGGTCACATATTCCCCGTTCTCATCATTCTTTCAGTGAAGAGGTTTCTTCTGAATTCCCTTTTGGATTTCTTGAGGTACTGTCTTATATTGACAGTCTCTAGTTACGTTCTACCCCGTAGTGAAATGTTTTCTCTGTACCTTCTCTTTACAAAACCTTTCATAATTTTAGAACTGTCATCCTTCTTTTCAAGAGAGAAGTGAACAGCGCAACAATTCTTCCTTGATATACGCAGCCAGAAACTTGTGTAGCATTCTTATAAATCTTCTCTTCACTCTCTCTCATACATTCTATAATATGTCAACTCGAACTGCAGGCAATACTCTTAATTATAGTCAACTAAATTTCTATAGTGACCCTACTTTCAAATCTATCCCTTTAGAGATAATGCTTAGAGCCTTGTTTGCATTTTTATGGCCTTTGGAACCTGTGGTGAAATTGTTAGTGACTGATGTAATTGTCTGAAATCCCTTTGTTTGTCTCCCTCACTTGGACGTGCATCTTTGAATAAATGACCTGCACATTATTCCGACCAAGATGTAACACCTTACGTTTATCTGTGTGGATCTTCATTTGCTAATTATTTGAACATGCCGTAAATTAATTAATGATCTCTTGCAACTTCTTGTAGTCCTCAGAATTGGCTACATTTCAACATTCCTTTCCAATTTGGTGCCATTGAATTGCTAATTATTTTTCTCATAATTAGATACAATATTAATTTGCAGTTTTACTTTATTTTGTTTTGACTTTTTAGAGAGGTGCAGTAATCCACACGGTAACTATAACAACTAAATTAGAATGACAGATAGATGAAAATTATTACACACACAGGACTAATTAATAGACTCTATTAACTTCAAGGTCAAAACAGGGAATTATTTTTTACACGAATGATATGGTGAGATTATCCGTACTGCAATGACTTTTGTCCATTTCTTTTTTGTTGCAGTTTATTTCCCCAGGTCTTTCTGTGCTACTGGTATGAAATTGAAAAGGCACCCATCCTCCATTTTAAACTCAATGATAATAAAAAAAACAGCGTTTATATAAAATGTAACATGATTTATGGAGCCATCCCTCTAGGCTTATACATATTCACAGCCATGTAGAGTTATATAGGGAGAGGCTGAATGAGCTGGGGCTTATTTCCCTGGAGCGTTGGAGGCTGAGGGGTGACTTTATAAAGGTTTATAAAATCATCAGAGGCATGGATACAGTGAATAGACAAGGTATTTTTCCCTGGGGTGGGTGGAGTCTCATCTAAACCTCGTGAGTATAGGTTTAGAGTGAGAGGGGAAAAAGTTGAAAGTAGCTAAGGAGTAACTTTTTCATGCAGGGGATGGTGTGTATGGAATGAACTGCCACAGGAAGCAGTGGAGGCTGGTACAATTTCAACATTTAAAAGGCATCTGAGTGTGTATACGAATAGGAGGGTTTAGAGGGATATGGGCCAAGTACTGGCAAATGGGATTAGATTAGTTTAGGATATCTGGTCAGCATGGGCAAGTGAGACTGAAAGATCTGTTTCCAAGTTGTACATCTCTATGACTCTATGATCTACCCCTTTGCTCTTAATGTACTAGTCTTAACGTACTAGTCGAATCTCTTTGGATTATCTTTAACATTATCTCCCAAGGTTATCTCATTTTCCCTCCTCATTTCCCTCTTTACAATGTCCCTGCACCTCTTGTACTCTTCGGGATTCACTTGATCTCATTTCTCTATATGTAATATACGTATCATTCTTAATCTGAACCAGAGCCTCAATATCTTTATTCCTCCAGTGTTCCCTCCTCTTTCCAGCCTGATCTTCACACCAACAGGAACATCACGCCTCCGAACTCTCGTTATCTCACTTCTGAAAGCTTCACTCTTGCCGGCCATCCCTTGAGCTGCAAACAGTCTACTCCAATCAACCCTTGAATGTTTTTGTCTCATACTATCAAAATTTGCCCTCGTCCAATTAAGAACTTTAACTTATATATAATGCCAATCCTTTCCATAAATATTTTACAACTAATCGAATTATGACCCCGGCCCCAAAACGTTCCCCTAGGAACCATTCAGCCCCTTGCCCTGCCTTATATCACAAGAGTAGGTCAGGTTTGCTCCTTCTGTGATAGTTACATCTGCATATTAATGAAGAAAATTGACTTTAGCACTTACCAAATTCCTCACCATCCAAGCTCTTAAGACCATGGCTGTCCCACTTTATGTTTGGAAGGTTAAAATTTGCTATTATTCCAATCCTATTATTCTCACATACAAATAAGATCTTTCGACATATTTGCTACTCAATTTCACTCTGACTACTGGGGAGACTATTACAATCGCATCAAAGTAATCATGCTTTTCTTATTTCTGAGTTCCATCCACATAGCTTCACTAGACCATCCCTCAGAAATCCCTTGTGTTAGAACAGTAGTAATGTTTCACCACAAGAAAAATTGACTCCAATCTCCTTCGGGCTCTTCCTACTTCTGCCGTACCTTTGATGATGGGAGGGACTTTGAACATAAATTATTCAACTTACTGGTGATGGTTAGCAGCTGAAAATAAAGATACTATGGGTGACTTGGGTGATGGGAAATAAAAGGTTACATTGTGTGGATGGAAAATTCTGGATAGAAACAAGAATTTTAAAAAACGAACTCCATTCCGTGTTTGGATTCCTTGTTGGTTCAACCTGTGCTTTGGTCTATAATGCAAAATTACAGAAAAATATTAATAGCAATTTAAAATAAAATGTTAGGATATTGGAAGAACAGCTAAGAGCTTCAAACCTTGACAGACGGCTTGTGGGAAAGGATATGGAAAGCAGCAGGGTTTCCAGAACTTCTCATCTCTGCCTTCCCTGATCGAAATCAACCTGTGATTTATAATTGTTGAGGATTGTTATTCATTAATATCGGTGTGTCAGATAGATCTCAGTCTCAGGGAGGGGTGACCTGCTTCTTTGTTTTGTGATGAACTCAGGGGAACATACAATAGTAAGGGGGTAAACCCAAAGGGGTGCAGGAGCAGAGGATCCCCCGTGTGTATGTGCACAAATCAGGGAATGCACCATGATACATGGACAGAAGAGCAAATAAACCCTACTTCATCACCCTACGCTGTAGAGAACAAACACACAGCAATTATGTTAAACTGAAATAAAACAGTCTCTTGTCTCACCTGGAATGTTGCATCTAGTTTCAGGTGCCACGTTTTTGAAAAAAATGCAAAGTTATGAGATTGGGTGCGTGACTGATTCACAGCACTATTCCCGGGATGATACACCTCACCAACTCTGAGAAATTGGAACTGTTCTCCTCTGCTGATAGTTTCCAGACTCTGTGAATAGTTGCTATGATTGGTTCTCAATTCCGTCTTGCGTCATATGGATCTCACTGGCTGAATATTTCAAGTACTCATGAGCTGTGCCTTGCCTGATCACAGCGCCCTCTGATTTATTATTTTTGAGGGTTGCTGTTCAGTAATATCCCTGTATCAGATAGACCTCAGTCTCATTCCCTGGAATTTGACAGGTGTGGTGTGTCAAGTAGATCCCAGGAATTGTGTTCCATGAGATTTATGTGTGAGAAAAACTCCAGTTCTGAGATTCCGCCCTTGGATTGTGCACGTGTTGTTGTCTGAAGACCTGACTGAACGTTGACATTTTTGACTGATGAATGTTTCGTTGGGCGCTTTATGTGGCGATTTCTGCATTACTAACCCAGGCTGCCCTGACATTGGGAGTACTTTTAGTTTAGACAGTGTAGAGTAAACTTTCAAACTCCGTTGTTTGCCTTTTTTCGGCTTCTGGTGGAGCCTATAACATTATCATTAGGTGACCCGAGGCCGTGACCCTTGGTGCATAAGCGGAAATGTTCTCTAATCATTCTGCCTCTGGAGTGTTCCATCAGGCATATCGTGAGAAAGATGTATTTACATTAGTGGTAGCGCAGCATTAAACTAAATAGCTGGATAAAATACAACCAAACAGAACAAGCGAAAGTATTTGGCTGGGAAAGGAGTAGGATGTGGGAAAGTGTATTATTACTGACTGGCCTTGAAGAAAGAATTAAGCAAACTCAAGATTAGTGCATATTCATTCGAGATTTATTAACCATTTCAGAAAGCATTTTTATCCAAAAGATTGATGTAAAAGCTAACAGAAGTGAATATAATGGCTGGATGCCACATTGAGACGAGAACACATGCGCTGTGAGCTGGGAATTTTCTGTACATCAGTAACAGTCACAAGAAAGGGAATACAAAGTCTCATCAGAAAGGGTAGGCAACCATTCTGAGGAAGGAACAAATAAAAACAAAACAAACGGGCTTCAAACAACTGGGAAGCTACAGGTTCTTCCAACCACAACCATCTCAAAGATATCAAAGTAAAAAGGAAAATCCATCAATAATTGTCTCAGTTACACGCTGATAAACTGAAGTCATCTCACTGTTAGAGTCAGCAACAGGACAGATTGGAGATTGGGAATTCAGAGACCTTGATAAGCAGATCAGGAAAATCAAAGGGGTCCACAACTCATTCACTTAACCTGGAAAGGAGAGAGAAAGCAATGACGCAGATATTTATGATCAGGGACTTTCAGATTTAATGTTTATTCAATGGCACACTTAGAGATTTCACAAAACCTATTGGGCTGCTTGGCATGAGAAAGATGTGATTATTCTCACCTTCACCAGAGTGACGGCAGCGCTGTAGAAAATACTCAGGAAGAACAAGGTGATGAACGTGGAAGCAGTTGTCCAGATGTTGCTGTTATCATCCTCATAGTCTTCAATCCAAGTGCGATCTATTGAATCTATGAATATAAAGCCGAGAGAACGCATTTAGATTGTTTATTGATCCAGATCGATCTATCTGCATCCAAGTCATGTAATTGGAGACCATTACATCTTCATAAAGCAGTCAGGGATCTCTCAAGTGTGACTCTTATCTGTATCTATTAGTGCGTTATTGACTCTCAGCAAGAATTTACAAATACTAACTGCACATGTTCTTTCTTCATTGTCCATGTCAGAACGTTTTAAATTATTTTTCTTTTCATCTATTATTTAAGGATATTATTATTTGAGGAATGCTTATTACGAATGATGATTTTAATTATATCATTATATTTTAAATATAGGCTGTGACAGCACTTTAGTTGAAAATTGTGGCCAGCACTGAATAAAAGTTCAAATGTGATTCTCATCTTTTGTATTGGTGACCAATTGCTTGGCAAATCATAAATATAAGTGACATCACAGTCAGGACATTGCTTCATATTTTTGTTTGTAGGATCTGTATATTTCGGAATAAGTTTTTGTACATGTGTCCCTTAATTTATTTGATCTACTGCTTGGTGTGTTTGGTTTCCCTTTAATGTTTGTGTATGTGGTTATAAGAGTCTCTTACTTCATTCTAGCCCATGTTGGAGTCTGTGCATCAATAAACATATTCCTGTTCCTTTACTGCTGGTGTGCTCATGTGTTTGTGCACCTTAATTTTTTGTCTTTTCACAGTGTGTAAGCATCATCATGCTAATATGCCACTTGTTGCTGCCTATGCTTATCTTGTAATGTCTTTGTGAGTGTTCACTTTTCATTAGTGCTATCTAAAACGTGTGCTTATGTGTCTGTTTCAGATCCTACCTACACTGGGTTATTTTCATGTTTATGCTTAATAAATGTTAGCATGCAATGTTATGTTTTGATGGATGTTTATATTTATATGATGATGATTGCTTGTGTGGCAATCTTTCCCAAACCATCTCCTGATAAGCTTGTTTGTGCTATTGTTTGTGGATGCTTGCTGATCCTTGTGCCCATTATCCTTATTTAATAAACACCCCTCTATTTGTTCATCTATGCACTTGTGTGTCTGCATGTGAGACTCTGAATTTGTGTGTGCGTGTGATATTGTATACATGCTGATCAATATGGTTTAATAATAACTAATTAAGCTGCCTCTGTCATCGTATGTTTGTGATTCTGAAAATGGGAAAATAATGATATTAATGTTTATCTCTGTGCACTTACGTGCCTGTGTGAGTTGACATGTGGGAGGACATTTTTCGGAATTTGTATCTGTGTGTTCATGTGTGTTTGTCTGTACGCATTGTGCTGTATGAATGTATATGTATTCATGCCCATTTGTGTGTTACCGTGTATCGATGTTTCTCATGGTTATATGTGAGTACTCCTGTTCATTTGTGCAAATGATTTTCTTTCGGTGTATGTGAGTTTTTGTATGAGCTTAGGTGAGTGTTCAAGTACCACTTGCATGTGTGGCTCTGTGCGAGTATGCGTGTGTGACATCTTATCTATATGCACATTTGAGTGTGCACATAAATATGTGTCTTTAGGTGAGAGCCCGTATATGTGTCATTATGTGTGTATTTGCGATCATCTCTCTGTATCTGTTCTTATACCAGACTGCAATTTTTATTATTCTAATTTATTGTTCTAATTTTAATGCATTGCCCATAATTAGATTTGACCTTGGTGTTGCAGGAAACATTTCCCATCGTCGTGGAGAGGTAAGCATTTTATGAGCAACTCTTCTGTTGCAGTGATAGAACTTCTGTCTCGGAGAGAAAAGGCGTGAGTTCAAATCCCCACTGCCCCAGAGATAACATTTCTGAATATGTTTATTAGAAAATGTCTACTTGTGTTCTGTATGTGAAGCAAAATGATATCAGGTATTCGAATACCAGAATTGATCCCATGTGCTCCAGAAAACTGAGACAAAACTATGGAATTCAAACCGGGACGATGCAAACCAGTTTTGGATTATGGGAATCAATGTTAATCATTTGTTAACAGAGCCAAGCGTGTCTAACATGCTTCAAAGGTATTGTTTTGCATGGAAGTGTTAAATCTTTGGACAGTAAGCAAGAAGCTGACTGTTCCTGTTCGCAACTGGGTTACATTACAGAGGACATCCACCATGAAAACTCTGCACAGGGAGCAAGAGGACAGACCATTCATCGTTCCCCTCCCCTCTGCTCCACAACAACTTATCTGTTGATTCTCTTTGGTGTGAAAGTGAAGATACATTCTGTCAACTCATGCGCTGGCGCAAGATCCCTGGCAGTTCCCCAGAAACAAAGGTTACATTCAAACTGTTCTGCACTCTTTATGATTGGTATGTTCCAATCAAATTTAATTTTAAAGTGTCTTAAATTTACATTTCCAATTGGTGCAATTTGGCAGTTTAAAACTGACATGAATTTTGTAAGAATGTCAAATGGGGGGAATCAAAAACACAAAGTTCAAAACTCGTGCCCTACCCTTGACATAAAATGGACATTGTCAGATTTTGTCACAGAGGGATTTAGGATGAATAAGGTACTTGGTGGAATCCTGCAATGAGTGAGCTTTACTCTGTCTCTGACCCAGGGTGTATCTGAGCAGAGAACATTAACTGCACAAGACACTCACCCTAGACCTGCTAATAATCCACTTTAACTACACAGATGGAATGTAAGTCAGAGTGAGAAACAACTAATTCAGTATTTAACTCACAACTGGAGGAAAAAAAAACACTTCATTACTTGTGTTGAATTATTAAATGCAACTTTGAGATTTTTTATTGACATGAATTAACAGTGTCCATCAGTGCAAGTGAAATGTTTACAAAACTCGGTTTACCGCTGGATTTATCGACTGTTCTGTTGATGATCTTCAATGGAATCGCTTCATGTCCCACCACACAGGAGTAAGAAGCACCGCTGGCCCACTCCTCCGCTGTAATGGATAACAGGCTGTAGATGAAGAAGGAAGTGTTGTCGCTCTCCGCTATCACCTCGGTGTTCTTGTAGTTACTGGGATTCACCGGCTTGTCATTGTTTGTCCACTTGACGAAGATCTCTCGGGGGGAGAAACCTCTCACTAAACAGGTGATGGAGAGAAACCTCTGAGCGGAGATTTCTTCTGTTGGTGGCAGGAGGACCGACATTGATGGCTCCAGCGGATTAATCACTGCAGAATATTTGAGACAAATATAAATCAACCAAAAAAAATCCTGAACCGATATCACAATTTCGCTAAATATTAAAATGCGCCATGTTTAATTTGGGATGTATTCACTTTCGTTTTTTTTAAAGGAGCAGTATGGTACACATACTGTTCAGTAAAAAAAAAGAAAGTTTAATGTGAAAGTTGTCTCCATGTTTCCAGTCCACAACGAGGACATTCTGTCCATTTGTCATTGCTGATGGTGGCGTCACAACCCAGGCTTCTTCCCACCTTATCTGACTTAATCAGAATACAATCTCCTTTGGTCCATCTTTTTCTGAATCAGCTACTTAGCTCTCCTGCCTTCAGATGCATCATTAATGCTCCTAACGGTGTTGGTTCATTTCCAATCAAAGCCTGTCATTGAGGGAACTGGATCCGGATTACACATGGGATCCTTTGTGCTTTAATCTCACTGCTCACCTTTCTCCTTGTGGATGGAGTCTCTCAGCGGAGTCGGTAGATTCTGATGGTACACCACACATTCAAAAGTAACGCCACTCAGCCAGGCTTCAGTAGAAATGTCTAATTTGCTGATCACGCTGTCGGGATTCTGTCCAGGCTGCTCAGCAATCTCTGATTTCAGAGGCTTCTTTTCTTGTTTCCAGGTCACGTTGACTCCAGAAGGAAGATTGGACACAGGTTAACGTCACCGTCGCCTCCAGTAAGACTTGTTCTACTGGTGGTGGGAGGATTTTAACGGTGTTAGGGTGGCACTCGGTATCTTCTATGAAACAAAAATCAAAGTCAATGAAAAATGCCCCTTTCTGATACAAACAGCCAATCTTCAGATTACTCCTTCACAGGGTGAAGACACCACCTTCAAAATGGCAACTCCAACTATTCTGAAACGATGCTTACCATTGTTGATGTATTTTGATCTGTGAAAGCATTTGTGATTACCTATAACATACCCTGTGTAATTATTCCTAAAGAACACTGGCTTTGTAACAAGTGAAACCTGCGAAAAAAGTAAAATCATCGAAGATACCATCATGTAACCCATGGAATGACCTTTCTTTCGGAGTTGTCTCTCACTGAAGACCATCTATTGATACTTGTGACAAGAGTAATCTGAATAGAATGAGTTCATTTCCATGTTCATAACCCTTAGGTGCAAGTGCTGCTGGTCACGTTGACTGCCAAATCACATCCCAAATTTTGGACAGATTATAATAAATAATAATTATTCTCTTTGCAGAGTTCTAAAGTGTTACAGGAGTGGTGAACAGCCATGGAAATTCTGTTCATTATATTTAACGTGATCAAAAATACTTTGCGTTATTGGTGTGATGTCATTCTCTAATTTATGTCATTGCTCCTCGTGGGCTGTGTTTGGAGTAGATCTGAAAACAAGACACTGAGTACAGCATTGGATATCGAGAAGGACACCCGTCTCCTTAAGTCTTTCCCTCCATTCAGTTAGTTCATAACTGGTCTGTACTTTCACTTTATTTACCAAGCTGCATTTCTTAATTTCTTCATAGAGCAGGGGAGAAAAAAAACCAAAAGTGTCTTAAATTAATCTACAAACTCGATGGAAATGTGCACTAATTTTATAGACATCCACTACTCACTGTGTAAACATCATCACCCCAAACCAGGCTAAATCAGCCTGTCTCGAGTTCCTAGTTCATTCATCCCTATATCCCTATTGTAGCATTCCCACCAGAATTTATTCTCCTGCCTCATCCACTAATTACAGAGAGCATCTTAAAGCAGCTCAGTGAGATCACATTTATCCCAGTCGTTCAAATGTGATACCCACTTGGTCTGTGGTCTGATCCCATAAATGAAGTTAAAGAGCTCAGTACCAGATAAAAATCGATGTCGTACAATGTCCAACCAACAGGTCATTCCTGAGCAGGGAATGAAGCATTGAACGCATTTTGATTTATTCTCAAGTAAGGGTCACTGCATATTTTAACCACGTCAATTTGATAGAGGATCAGAATAAGGCTGTTCGGCCAATCCAGAGTTTAGATCAGAATGATGCTGGAATAGCACAGCAGGTCAAGCAGCATCCGACGAGCAGGAAAATCGACATTTCGGGCTAAAGCCATTCTCCTGCCTTCTCCCCGTACTAAACAAGAGCCGATCTATCTCTGACTTGAATACACACAATGGCCTGGCCACCACAGCCCTCTGCAGTAACATGTTCCACAGACTCATCACCCTCTGGCTGAAGAAATTCCTCCCCATCCCAGTTCTAAACGGTGCCCCTTTGACCCTGAGACTGTGCCCTTGGGTCCTAGTCTCGCCTACCAGTCAAAGCATCTATTCCACATTCACTCGACCTCAGTCTCTCAGTATTTTCTATGTTTCAATCAGATATCTCTCCAATATCCCCCCTCCACCACAAACTTATCCTTGAAGCGGCTACCAAGCAAGGATTCAGCAATCTGAATGCCTCTCCCAGCATGGTCAAGCAACAAACTATTTAACAAAGCTCACTGTCTATATATCTATCTTCAACAGAGAGGAAACATGATTTTCTGACTTGCCAAAAGGTTGAATTATGAGCAATGCTAATGTAACACTCAAACTGAAAAGAGATACGTGGCATGTTGGGAAATGAGAAGCTGTACCGTGCTGTTTACTACGCCTGATGTGTTTGATTCACATCAGAGTTCAGAATGATTTGTAGCTCTCTCAGTGTGTGTCTCTTACCCTGGAGTGCGGTGATGTTTTTACTTTGAATGTTCTCTCCATGGGTGACCTGGCAGGTATAGACGGCGCTGTTGAACCATTCACCATAAGGGACCATCAGCCGACTCCTCACTGAGAAGTTCCCGTTTGCCTCACACACGGGAGACGTGAAGAAGCCAGAATCCAAGGGTCGGCCATTTTTCAACCAACTCACGGAGATTGACTTCGGATGGAACTCGATGATTGAACAGACGACGGTTGCAAACTTGCTGCTTGCGATTTCGTCACTGGAGCTCACAGTTAGGAGAAGGGTTGGTTGGAGAATATCTGGACCTTTAGGAAACACATCGCATACATTATCCGACGAATTTCATAACAAATACAATCAGTTCTCATATATCAAGGTTTCTTGTGGTTAATGAATACAAGAATCATAATTGTGCAGAGTGCTGGAGAAGCTGGGATCCACACAGAAAGATCAGCAGGACAATGTGAAAGGCTAAACTTAGAGGACACAGCAAGGGAGTCAAGGAGGCATAGAAACTGTAGGCCGGTAACATCAGAAGGGAGATAGCAACGTTGGAGGGTATTCGTTTTAATGACAGAGTCTGATGAACAAGGCAGACGAATTACTGGCATAAATGAAGAAATGGTGCCGTTACTATCATGGAGACATATTGAGAGCCGGGCAGGAGTGGCTATTCAATATTCCAGGATTTAGTGCCTTCAGGCGAGACAGGGAAAGATGGAAAATGATGGGGGCGGGGGTGTGCGGTACAGAATGTTGTTTCTGTCGCAATTCTGACAAGAGTATTTTAGGCTGTAAAGAGAAATGAAATCATGGATACCTCCTTGAACAAAGGCAAATGGACAGTACTTCAAAACCAAAACACAGCAAACATAACTACTGGGAGAGCACGATAGACCTTACTATTGGTCCAAAAGACCAAATGCAAACACATGGGCAAATTTCAGAGACATGTAAATTAAATAGGGGAATGAGAAAAGAGGTTTTTAATTTCGTCAGCATAGGCTTGGATATTCATTTTGTCAAAAATTTAGAGGGAGCACAATTCTGAAAATGCCCCGAGGAGAATATTTGAACAAAGTATGTGTTTAAAACAGAGAATTTTAATCCAGACCTTGCAAGAGAGGGGTGAACCTGAACTTAACGTTAGGGAATGAAGTGGACCCAGTGGGTAAAACACCAATGGTGGAGCACTTTGCAGACAGTGATGGTAAATCAGTTGGATTTCAGATTGTACTGCAAAGGAATAGAAATTGGCCCAAAGTTCTGAAAAGGGGAAGGGCAATTTTAGTAAGATCAGGTAATGACTTGACCAGAGTGGACTGGAAGCTGTCACTTATTGGTAAATCTGAGTCAGAGCAGTGTGACACATTTAAGAAAGAGATAGGAAAATCACAGGGAGGACATTTCCCAGGAAGCCACTGCGTGGGACCAAGAATGCAGCGGGCTCTGGACACCAAAGGGCATGGAGGGGGAGATAAAGAGAAACAGGGAGGCTTCCGGTCTATACTGAAATCTCAAAACAATAGAAACTAATATGGAGTACAGAACGTGCAAGGGGGAGTTTGAAAGACAAAGGAATTAGAA
The DNA here is from genome assembly GCF_037043375.1 of Chiloscyllium plagiosum. Classification (NCBI taxonomy): domain Eukaryota; kingdom Metazoa; phylum Chordata; class Chondrichthyes; order Orectolobiformes; family Hemiscylliidae; genus Chiloscyllium; species Chiloscyllium plagiosum. Next base: position 106,452,197 of record NW_028270156.1, read on the forward strand.
GAGCAAAAGGGACCATGAGAAAATAATAGCAGTTAAAATAAAGGAAAATATTTTTAAAGTTACAGGCTCATTCATAATAAAAGAATTATTCGGGAAACAGTAATGCCCAGTAAGTGTTATTATTGGAGTCGAGCCAGTGGATTAGGTTGCGGTCAAAACGAATGTGTTGTGTCAGTGTTCATTAGGAAGAGGGACAATGTGGGGACAGAAATCATGGAGGGGTGTTGTGATGTACTTTCAGAAATTAGGACACATGACGTGATGTTCTGTGTTGTCTTGCTGAATGAAAAGTGGTTATTTTTCCAGGGCAGATGAAAAGTATGCGAAGCGGTTGAGCGATGCAAAGGATGAAATTGTTGTGTCGCTGACAATAATTTAGAATTCCTGTCTGGCCACAGCAGTTGTGCCAAGTGAGTGTAGATCAGCCAACGTTGCACTGTTATGCAGGACGAAGGAAGGGATAAATAATGAAAACACAGATCTGTCAAGCTAGTCTCAGTGGTCGGGAAACTATTGAGAAGTGAAATTAGTCTTCATTTGGAAGATAAATCAACAATTTTCTGCACGGTTTTATTGAGAGGAAGTCATGTGTAACAATTTGATAGTAGTTTTCATAGAGATAACTCGATGTCCATGATGATAGCAATAATCAGAGCCAATGGGATCCGAGTTAATTTGACAGATTGGATCTAGAACTGGCTGAGTGATGGGAGCAGGGGATAATAGTCATCGGGTGCCTGCGTGACTGGAAATCTATGTCTCCTGGTGTTCTGTAGGGATTGGTGTTGATTTCCGTGCAATTTATCTTACATACCAATGATTGAGACTCAAATTTAGGAGGATTAACCAGTGAATTCACAGATGAAATGAAAACTGTCATGTTGGTAAGTCATGAGCATAATGGCTTTAGATTGCAGGAGGATATAAAAGGGTTGGTTGTGTGTGAAGAGAAAAGTTGCAAATGGAAATTATTCTGAATAAATGTAAGGTGAAGAATCGGCAGAAGAATCTGTGAGGTATGACTTTTTGAATGGTGGAACCCTGGAAAGGCCTGAGGATCTTTGGTGCATGTACCCACCGATCCCCTATAGTACTGTGTCATCTGGATAAAGAGGCTAAGAAAGTGGGAGGATATTTGCTTTTCTTAGCCTAGACATTGACAATGAAGAATGGTGAGATGATACTGGAACTTAATAAAACACTGGTTAGGCCATACTGAAGCGTTGTGTGCATGTTATCGAAGGAATGCGATTACACTGAAGGCAGTATTGATGAGATTTGCCAGGATCTTGCCTGGGTTGGAGGGTTTTAGTTATGAAACTAGTTTAGATACACAGTGGTTTTCCTTGGAGCAGAGGAGAATTAGGGAGAAGATTATCATGATGTCTCGAATTATTTTAGGCATAGACAGGGTAAACTGGATGAAACCTTTCCCCTTGATTGAGAGATCAATGCCTCAGGGGCACAGGGTGAAGGTAAGGCCAAGAGCTTCCAAGTGGATCTCAGGGGAAAACAAAATCAAACAGAGGGTGGTGTTAGCCTGGAGCTCAGCACCTATAAGTCACGTAGAGACTGAGCCCCTCATAATAAGTATGAAGGGCAAGCCACACAAGGCAATGGATCATGTGCTGGCACATGAGACTGGAATAGTTAGGTGGCTGTTATTGATAGGCGTGAATTGGGTGGATCAAAGGGCCTTTTTCCTGTGCTGTATAAGGTGAGTCTGTGAAAACGGTTATAAATAATGCCTTATTCATGTTAATCACAGATGATCTGTTTATCTCAGTTCCCACAACACGTACCTGGACATGGCATTACTTTGCTCTTGTGTGACCCGCTGTGTTGAACCTCACAGGAGATTTTGCTGGGGCAATCTACCTCTGACCCGGGCAGGGTTAACTGGCTGCTCAGGGTGTAGGTTCCCTTCTTGTTTCTCACTGATGGGTAAGTCTTCAATCCAGTTGTGATTAGCTCCCCACCTTTCTTCCAGGTTACCTTGGTGACGTCAGGGGAATAGTCCATCGCTAAACAACCAAAGATCACAGAACCGGTGTTGTGCTCCTGACAGGAGGAGACCAGGCCATAAAGCGTGGGGGGAGACGGTGTCTCTACAATAGAATGACCAATTGAGCATGTTAGTTTCTGTTAATTTGACCTTATCAAATGTATCCTCAGCTGTAAACGTTTGCCAGTATGCTCCCGCTGAAGTTGACAGCATAAGTGGGGTTTATTTTTGTTTCCTACCAATTGCTGACCATGGTCATTGGTTCCCTCTTTAGAAACATGCCCTGTTTCTATTACCACATAATTTAGGAAGAAGAACATCCTGATCCTACCCCAGCAACTGTTTGAAGATCTCACGAACTGACACTTTCACTGGATTGCTGTGAAGAGCAGAGATGTTTCACAAAAAACAAACCAAGGAAATGCAGATTCATCGAAATTCTACAGTGTGTGCAAACAGGCCATTTGGCCCAACAAGCCCACACCCACCCTCTGAAAAGTAACGCATCCAGACCATTCCCCTACCCTATTATGCTACAGTTAACCCTGACTAATGCATCTAAACTCCCAACCACTGAACACAACATTTGCAATTCCCCAAACTTGCACATCTTTGGACTGTGGGAGGAAACGCACACAGACATGGGGAGAAAGTGCCAACTCCACACAGACAGTCACCCAAAGTTGGAATGGAACCCGAATCCCTAGCACTGTGAGGCAGCAGCACTAACCACGGAACCAGCGTGCCACCCCACTAGGTACCGTGCTGCTGGAAATACCCAACAGTTGGCAGTACCCCCGGAGAGAAATCAGAGTGAATCATAGAACATAGAACATTACAGCGGAGTACAGGCCCTTCGGCCCTCGATGTTGCGCTGCCCTGTCATACTAATCTGAAGCCCATCCCACCTACACAATCCCATGTATGTCCATATGTTTGTCCAATGACAACTTAAATGTACTTAAACTTGGCGAATCTACTACCGTTGCAGGCAAAGCATTCCATACCCTTATTACTTAATGAGTAAAGAAACTACCTCTGACATCTGTCTTATACCTATCTCCCCTCACTTTAAAGTTGTGTCCCCCCGTGTTTGCCGTCCCCATACTTGGAAATCAGGCCCAGTGAGCCTTCCTCACTTATCAATGCAAGGCAGAATGTTCTCTCTGGGAGGAAGGTCACTGCAGCAGCAGCACAGGCAGGAGCTGAGCACTGGGACTGGGAGGATGGCTGTCACGGCTGAACTCATGCCAATTGGCTGGAAGTTGAAACATCTCATTTACAATTATCTGAATTCTGGAGGCCTCTGAAAAATGGAGGACCATAAGGTTCAGAGACTTTGGAGTGTTACAGCTGAGTATTTACGTAAATATGATTTGAGAAATGAACAAGTAATCTTTAACTTTAATAACTATCAAACTGACACGCAGTTCACCAGCAAACCTCATCTTTCAAACTAACCACTGCACTTACTCTGTCTAGACCAAAATTTCCACTCACATTGACAAACCCTCCCCTGCTATACACCCATTCATGCCCGGAACACACAACCCCTATCACACGAAACACATCCAAGGCAATCCATATTGGTAGTGTCGCTGAGCAGAGAGATCTCGGTGTCCATGTACATAGATCCCTAAAAGTTGCCAGCCAGTTTGATAGAGTTATTAAGAAGGCATACTTGGTGTTGGCTTTCATCGATAGAGGAAATGAGTTTCAGAACCACGAGATTAGGCTGCGGCTGTACAAAACTCTGGTGTGGCTGCACTTGGGAGTATTGTGTACTGTTCTGGTCACCACATTATAGAAAGAATGTGGAAGCTTTGGAAGAGTTCAGAGGAGGTTTACCAGGATGTTGTTTGGTATGGCGGGAAGGTTTAATGAGGAAAGGATGAGGGTCTTGAAGCTGTTTTTATTTGAGGGAAGAAGGTTGGTAGGTTACTTAATTGAGACATAAAAGATAAACAGAGGGTGGACAGTGAAAGTCTTTTTCCTTGAATAGTGATGGCTAGCAGGAGAGGACATAGATGACAGATGTCAGAGGTTGTTTCTTTACTCAGAGAATAGTAGGGCCATGGAACACACTGCCTGCAACAATAGTACACTCGCCAACTTTAAGGGCATTTAAAAGGTTATTGGATAAACATATGGATGAAAATGGAATCGTGTAGGATAGATAGGCTTCAGATTGGTTACACAGGTCAGCGCAACATCGAGGGCTGAAGGGCCTGTACTGCACTGTAGTGTTCTATATTCTATATTCCAGATGGACATATGATCCCAATTCCTTTCACTCATTTACACTCCTGCCACTCTGCACCTGGCCCATGGTGAATCTGGCCCTGACTGGACCTGGCACCATCATTTTCACAACCTCTGACAAAAGCCCACTACCCAAGACATGACCTCAGCCCATGATCAGTGACCTCTCATCTTAACCAAGTCAACCTGTGCACATTGCATCCCAGCTCCTTTCGCATCTGTCCTTTGTCACCTACCATTTTGCCAGACTCCGAGCTTTACATTTTGACAATACATCCCCCTGTCACTTCATTACAGTGACCTTCCACCCCCAAAACATCCTGGCACCTCTACACCAACCAGCCTAGCAAAGACAGACCTCCTGCATTTCAGCTCAAACTACCCCTCACCTACCAAGCACAATTCGACCAAATTATCCTGTGACCATTACCATTTACCTTGATGCCACCTTGCCAGACAGAGTGCATGCAAGCTTACCCAGCAGCCAGCCAACACCTCACAGCCTATCAGCCCAAACTCTCCCACATGCCCAATCTAGCCCTTCACTTGCTCACCACCTTCCAATTTTGAGCCTACCTCACCATAAAGTCAGTGAGTCATAAAGTCGTACAGCACAGAAACAGTTCCTTTGGTCCAGCTCATCCATGCTGACCAGAGTTCCCAAATTAAACTAATTCCACTTGCCTGCCTTTGGCCCATATCCATCCAGACCTATCCAGTTCCTGGAGCTGTTCAAATGTCTTCTAAATGTTGGACCTATCTTTGCATTTACCACTTCCTCTGGCAGTTCATTCCAATGTTTTGGACAGGTACAACATGAAGCTCCAACTCCTGCACTCGGTGCTCTGACCAATGAAGGTACATGTGCCAAACACCTTCAACACACTAGCTACTTGAGACAACGCTTTCAAGAATCTATGAGTCTGAACCCTCAGGGTCCTCAGTGTTCAACATCACTACCCAGTGCCCTACCATTAACTCTGTAAGACTCTATGAGTCTGGACCCTCAGGGCCCTGTGTTTAACATCACTATCCAGTGCCCTACCATTAACTCTGTAAGTTGTGACCTGATTTGTCTTCTCAAAAAGCAACACGTCGTATTCATTTAAATTACACTCCATCTGCCACTCCTAAGCCCATTGGCCCAGCTGATCACGATCTCATTGTATGTTTAAATAACTTTCACTGCCAATTATACCACCGATGTCGGCGTTACGTGCAAACTTACAAACCATGCCCCATTCAATGTTTTCATGACTTTCAACCAATATTGTACTCTGTTTGCCTTTCTCCCACATATCCATAGCATTTTTTAAGGATTGAAGGAATCTATCTCCTTATTGAAATCATTTAATGTTTTGTCCTTAATCAATTTCTGTAGTAGAGAATTCCAAAGGTTCACCATTCTTTTGCTGAACAGTAAACAATCAGGTTCAATGTTATCGGTGTGTTGGGAAGACTGGTGAGCAGCAAGATTAATGATGATCCCATGAATGGAATAGTCTTCGAGAGGGGCCGAGGGGCCTTCTTCAGCTTCCATTTTGCATGCTGACATGTCCCTTCAGCAGCATGTTCCAAAACTGTGATCCTTGAGGATAAGGGCGCACATGCATGTAAATGCTTCACCTGAAAGCTCTCCTCCAAATCAGACTTTAACTTGACTCTCAACTATTTCCCTGCTCGTTTCCTCTTCCTCAATCACAGCCATGGGACTCACTTCCTAACAGCGCTGTGAATGTGCTAATACCACACAAACTTCAGCAATTCAAATAGACTGATGACAACTGGTTTCTCAAGGCGATATAAAAAGTCTGACACTTCCACACCTGTCTAGAGATTCAAACAACCACTGGAAGAATTGAAAATTATTTGAGGCACTTGTGTGTCTGCACAAGATGACGTGGTTTCCTTTTGTGTGATTTGACTGTGTTTTCACTATTTCTTAATCATATAATAGGAATGAAGCTTCCCTCATTTTTAGCAAGGCAAACACACATTATATTTCTTTATTCCAGGGAAGTATAGTGTTAAATTAAAGAAATATGATGATTGGGATGTTTCAATTAGAAATTGACAGAGATTTAAAGTTTACTTTCATGAGCAATTAATTCCAGCCTCATTGTGTCACAGTACTCACAGGAATGTCTTTCAGAAATGGTGTCTCCCTTTGTTACGGGCAGTGGAATCAGTAAATCTGGGATAGATTTTGCTTGTTAATAAAAGGTGTTGAAGAGTTTTAGCCAAAGGGAGACCTGTGGATTTAGCTCACAGATGCTCCATGATCTAAGTAAGTGGTGGAACAGCTCGAGGGGCTGAGTGCCCTCCTCTTGCACTGACCTTCCTATCATTGTGTCATTCATTAAGCTAGCACTGGCGGTGAACACTTTTTATTAAAATATTTCAACAAATGAATTGTTTCACACATGCTTTAGAAAAAACTTCTGTTGATTATTTGGGACGGGATCATTGACATTCTCTATTTGAGTGATCAAAATAACTTCCACCCAATTACAGCAGCCACTGCGCTCTGGAGTGTGTTGTAACTTCATAATAGTTTCTTGTGAAACTACAGCTCGAGATCAGGGCGCTCAAATTCAATGATTCTCTGATATTTAATATCTCTGAACATTCGCAATTTGTTCAAATGCATCTTTTCTCTGAAGAACGTGTTTAATCGAACAGAACTTTTTTCAATGAAACAACAAACTTTAAATACTAGAAAACTAAAATAAAATACAGCAATTTCTGAAGAAACTCAGTAGGTCTAGCAGCTCCTGTGGAGAGATTGCAAGGTTAACCTTTCGCACACAGAGACCCCCTCTTCACCAAATTGTTTTCATGTTTTTGGCACAAGAGCTCAACCTGTTAAGATAAACAGTGATTACGTTGGCTTGACTCCTGTTGGAAAATGAATTCTTAGCAGAGGTACTGGATGGTCTGAGATAGCAATTGAAGACCAGTTGAAAAGCTATTGCCATCTGCTGCAAGTGTTGGATTCAGCGGAACTCCCAGCGTACTGAACAATCAAATTCAGCTACAGCACTGGTTTAATATAAAGTAAAACAGCCTCAGCATAATCTCATCAAATATGCTTCGAAAATGATTCATTCTGGATTAGTTATAAATGATATTGTTAGAACAGCAAGTCAAAAGCTGGGATTTCTTTGAGCACTTACTCCATTAACCCCATCTAGCGATGCCCAAAAGCTTGTGAACAAATATTGATCTGGAAAAAGCTGCTAAACACCAAAATTCTGTTTAATATCTAAGAGACACAAGTCAGGACAGCGATTGAATAGATTTCACTGGCCTCTGTGAGTGGAATTCCAACAAACACCCAAACATGTAAATCTGCTTTCTTGCACTGAAGTAACCTGATAAGAGATTGTGTTACATACCTGTCTAACAGGTTGTAAGTGAACACAGGCCACCTGGCACAGAATCAGGGACCCTACTACAACATCACAACAGACCTGAACACAATGAGCTCGACACGATCACGGAGAACACAGCCCACCTGTTTTGACAGTACATAAACCATGTTAGTTATTATCACCTTCCAACAACCAGGGACTGTTCCAGAATGTTTGTACAATGAAAGTAACATTTCAACATTTATCCAAGAATGCTTTGACAGCAGCTCCAAATTGTTCAAACTCTATGGGAACTACAGAGGAATAAATCTAGGAATTGCATTGCCATCAATTCACTGTCACTGGATTCCAACCTAGAACTCCCTTCCTCTTTCCCCTGTGAATGTTGCTGCACCAGACGGTCTACTTAGTTTGGAAAAGATTAAAATGTTTTGAAGTGTAATATGACCGTTGCCAGTGACATTAAAGCTGATAATAGGTTTTCAAATAATAAGATGCAAAAAAATTCTGATTCTACATTGTGCCACGAAACATGTCCTGCATAACTGAGGCACAAAGAAAATATACAGCATATTTCCCTTTGCCTCGCTCAATCAAATATCTCTTGTTGCCAACAACCAATTTCAAAACTCTTGCTGTCTGCCTTTTGTTCCTGAAACGTACATTCTGATTGGAACAACTTAGTCAGGGCTCTTAATTCTGAGGCACCTAATCGAATATTGTATTTCTGGCAGATAAAAGTGGTTTTGAAGCTCAAGATAAAATTGAACTGCCTGAGATTCAGGTATCCGAACTGGACAATTTACAAATGGTCAGGAACGTTGACAAGTTAGTCGGAGATAGCACTGAAACAAACTGCACAACAGACTTAATCCTAGAGGATACATTGCTCAACTCCTCACGTCAAATATATTCACTGTAATTGAACATTCATCAGAGGAACTAACCAGTGGATTAATGTGAATGAGAATGTGTTCAAAATGAACATAAATAACCACTGAGTTAATAAACTTGATAAGTCATTGTATTTAACAAAATTATTGAGATGGGAAATATCGCCAATTAAAGCCCAGATCCGGAGGAAATGGATTATTCTCTAAATTATTTTTACATATTCTTAAAACGTTCCTTGAACTGTGGAGATTTTGCATGCACTGCATAAAGTTCAGTGTGGAAAGCATTTCTGTTGAAGGAATTAGGGCAAGGTCATTTTCTTTGTTAACTGCTTTTAATGAAAGAAAATGTTTAAAAAGGTATGAATTGAAAACATGCTTCTGTCTGGAGTTGCCCGCTTTAGCGGATGTCTAAGTAAATGTGGGCACTGCTGCCTCACAGATCCAGGTACCCAGGCTCGGTTCCAGGCTCGGATGACTGCCTATGTGGAGTTTACACAATCTCCCCTGTGCCTGTGTGGGTTTCCTCCCACAATCCAAAGATGTGCATGTCAGGTGAACTGGTCATGCTATATCGTCCATAGTGTTAGGTGCATTAGTCAGGGGTAAATATAGGGTAGGGGAATGGGTCTGGGTGGGTTACTCTTTAGAGGGTCGGTGTGGACTTGTTGGGCCAAATGGCCCGAAACATACTGCAGGAAATCTAATCTAAATGATTGTCACACTTAACTAATGTGAGCAGATTCCTTCCGATCGCTACATTGCAATAAATCGGTCAAGTATATCAATTAAAATAAATATTAATCTATTTTCAGTGTCTGAATAAACAATGTGCTCTGTTATCCTCTAGTTCGTCTTCTGCAAATTTGTGAACTCTGCATCCGTCTGAACACATCGATGTAAAATGAATTCTCTGCGTTTGCAGCAAGCACGCCCATGGTTTTAAGAGTAGGGTTCCTACAGTATAGAAACAGGCCATTTGGCCCAACAATTCCACACTGACCCTCTGAACAGTAAGCAGCCCAGCCAGACCCATTCCCCCTAATTTATATTTATCCCTGACTAATGCACCCTAACCTACACATCCCTGAACACTATGGCTGTGCTAAGTTGCACAAATCACCTGACTTGCCCATCTTTTGGACTGTGGTAGGAAACCAGATCGCCCGAAGGAAACCCACGCAGACACAGGGAGAATGTGCTAACTCCACACAGGCATTCACCCGATGGTGGAATCGAATTTGGGACCCTGGCACTGTGAGGCAGCAGTGCCAACCACTGAGACACCATGCTGCCCTGCGAGTTCATGAGTGGATTATTTTAATTAATTCAAAATTTGGCCTTGGTCACATAATTCACGATAGCAGTTGTTTCCGAAAGAATGACTCCTCAGTTGATATTTTGTTGTAAAATGTAACTATTTATTTAAAATGCACAGATTGGGAACACCTCAAGCACTGTGCAGATTAAATAATTCAATTAATGTTTTATTTTTATCCTGTAAATCCAGTTTAATCAGGGACATAACAATTAATTAACTCAAGTTATGTGTGAAACTGATCAAAGCAGTGAAACTGATCTGTTCTTCATAGAATTGAGCAGAATTTCCAAATGGTTTTTGCCAATGATCTTTTCCAGCCAGAAAAATATGTATGTAGTGTACAGCTGAATTGAAAGGTGTTTCTTGATCAATTATAACACAGTCATGGCATTTTTGTTCAAGAGCAAGAACTATTAGAACATTAGACTTCTGAAATTCTATTTATATTTCTCTATGACTTGTAAACTGTTTAAAGACAGACCTTGTGATTGAACTAGATAGTGGAATTCTGAATGTGGATTGTAAAGCATGGATTAGATTAATCCTTAATTATTTATTTTAAGTAAAAATGGCGCCCGAAGGTATCTGTTTTCCCTTCATTTCTAAAACCTTTGCGATTTGCCTTTCACTTAATATTAGGCTTTATGAAATTTCACCCCGCATGCTGATTGCATTGAATGAGGAACCAGGAGCGGTTCACTGTCACCAACCATGTTAACATTGCAAAAACAATGTAGAAACCAAAAACGGTTTCCCAAATATAACACATTTAATGTTACCCAAGCACAGTCCCCCGTCAACAGATCAATGATCACCAGATCACAACACGGTGTGTTTGCAGCAGAACTAGCTCTGCAAACATTTTCAACAGAACCAAGAACATGATGTAACCACACAAAAAAAAACAAATTGAAGTCTAACAAAGCTGCTCAGAATCCAGCAAACTAATGATTAAATTGAATAGAAATAACAAGTCATAACAGCAGCCTTGTTTGTGAGGGGACTTAACACTTAAAGCTGGAACGTTTCTGGCAATAGTTCAATTTATTTCCAACCTGTACACCCTTCTTGATCGTGACAATCCTGTGCAGCGCACAGTAGAGCGGCTGAAGGCGTATATTGATTAATCACTTCATGGTCAAAACAAAATTACTGAATGGACAAATATTACCACTTTATAATTTTAAGTTAGTGTCAATTACATAATCTGATCAATTCTGTAGTTTCAGATTTTAGTCCCAAATTTTATTTTGAATGAGGCTACTCAAAACAAAATTCAGTTAGTTTACAATTAGAACTGAGTTTTTTTTTTAAAGTCAATGCATTAAAAACTCGTTTTTTTTTTCATTTCTCACACTTCCGGGTTTCTGCCTTAAGTTGTTTTTCAGACCGTTACAAATGGATGTAATGTTTTCAATCAAGCAGAGAAAAATGTGTCAAAAAAGTTTAACAAATGCAGAAATGATTCATGAAAAACAAAAGAACTTCACAAATATTGGTAATGAAAAGGTATCCAGAGAGACAATCTCCTCACCAGAAAGAAAACACCGATTACAGAAAGCATGAAAATGCAGATCAATTTCACAAACTGAATAAGATCCAATCAACTCAATTCAACAGAATCAAGGAAAATAAAATCAGAATCCAATCAACTCAGAACAACAGATTTGAATGAAACATAATCAGAATCCAAACAATTCAATTCAACAGAATCAAATAAAACAATTTCAAAAACCAATCAACACAATTCAACAAAACCAAGTAAAAACAAAGTCAGAATCTAATCAACATAGCTCAAACTGAATCAACTAAAACAAAGCCAAAATCCAATCAACTCAATTCAACAGAATCAAGTGAAACAAACTCAGAATCTAATCAACAGAATGCAATATAGCACCGCAAGAAAATTTTATGACAGTTTCTAACCTGCTTGTCATCAACAAAATTATCAAAATAAATGTGAAAATAGAATCATGGTAAGAACATATATTAAAGAAATGAATAATGATATTTTAGCATATTTTAATCATGTTTGGTAATATCTCGAACATCTTTGAATTCTTAGCGTTTGTTATTGATAACAAAACTCACAGTCAGGGTGTCACTAACATTAAACATTCTTTATAGCTGACTGATTAAGAGACATTAGGCGTTTCAAGTAACCCAGCCACACAGAATGCCCATCTGATCAAAATAAAGAGATACACGAAGCAACTGACTCCATCATCCCCATTGTAACTATTTGCTGAGCCTTAACTGAAGTCTATAATCAGTCTGAACAAAAATCAATCCAAACCAAACCAAACTCAGCACAGAATCTGAGTTTCATTTAATTCAGAAATTAGTCACATGAATAGAAAGTTTTTAAAAAGTCAGAAAGAAAGTTCAAGGGTATTACCTGAAGTCACAGTCACCATGGTCCCTTGGCCCCAGTAGCCAAGGTAGTCACAGTGTTACATTCTCTGGACTGGGTCACACAATAACTAGCTCTGTATAAAACAAATCAAAAATCTACCATCATTTTAAATTTTCAGAACCACAGGCAAAATAAAGTCACGATAAATCTTCATCACATAATTGCGCTAGTGAATTCTGATCATTCTTGATAAATTTTAATACTGTTTTATACTTCACAGAGTAACACATGAGCTGATTCTCAAAATCCCCAACTGGTATATCAATAATTACCCAACACTTTTACAAATTAAATAGTGATACTGGCATTAAACCGCACAGAACTAATACGGCACTGCAAGTTAAGATGGTTTGTAGAAGTCATCACTGACTAGTTTCAAACAATGGAGGCTGAATCGGTTTTTGTATTGGTCATAATTGCAGTGTCACCCCAGTTATATCACTGTGAGACACGTTGTGTCAAATACTATGACAGACTGTAAACTGTAAAATGCAGGGAATTTCTTCACTTCCTAGAAAGCAGTGATTCAGACTCCTCTAAAAATGATTTGGTGCATGATTCCAGCTTTTACGATTCATTGTATTTTGAAAGCTTGGAATACTTTTCCAGGTTTGGTCTGCATTTATCTTGACAATCAACACGAAGAAGGTAGAAAAAATTATACATTTGTACAAACTAGCACTACTGGATTGCGTTTAACTTGCATCTCACATTATTTCTCGCTCCTGCCATGGTAGAAATCACCAATTTGAGATAAACACTTGTCAGTGGTTTTTGTATGAGGATGTCGCTGTGCACAACACTGTGACCCACTGTAGTATCACAATGATGTAGACCAGTACACTCATTCTCTGTTCTTTACTCGAGGTCTCAATTTTCATTTGGAAGAGCCATTTAGTTCTGATCATGTTTAGAATTAATGCCATAGTCGACATAACAATTAGCAGTCATTTCCTGAGCTGTCAGATATACTAAAACTAACATTTTGTCAGAGCATTTAATTGATGGAAGTGTTAGCAGTACATATGACATTCCCAAAACATTGTCCCATTGTGTCACCAGTTTGCTAGTTTAAATGGTACATTTCCTCTTTGATAGTTTTGTAAGAGGCAGCCTGAGGTCTGCTTCAGATCGCAGTTGGTATAATTGCATTTAAAACTCGTACTGACCGTCAGTTTATGGTGGAATTGACAAAATGTTCCCTCGAGCTGTTTTTGAATGTGTCCAGCCCTGGTTCCTCTCGCTGTGGTCTCTTGCACAGTAATAGATGGCGGTGTCTTCGATCTTCAGGTTCCCCATGTCCAACGCGAAAATGTTGTTTGAATTGTCTTTGGACGCAGTAAATCGACCCTTAATCGCTGGTGCATAGTTATTGCTGGATGAACTGTCGTAGCGAACCAGCCACTCCAGACCCTGTCCGGGAACCTGTCGCACCCAGTACATGTTGTAGCTGCTAAGATCGAACCCGCTGGTTTTACAGGTCAGTTTCAGGCTGCCTGCGGGACGGCCAGTCTCTGCCTCTGACTGGGTCAAAACAACTTCCGACTGGACACCTTTAAAAAGAAAACAAATAAACCATGAGGCATTAATGCTGATGAAATGATGGCTGAGTGTTTTACATTCCTGCCGTAGACTAACATTGAGACAGTCACAAAGAGAGACTTGAACAAAAAACACTCACATGATAAGAAAGTCAGTAACAAACTGAGAAAAAGTGCCGACACAATCATTCTGATAACTTGTGGGAAGCGGTTCTGCTAAGATCTTTCTAAACAGAGCCGACCCAGGAGTGTTGAATTACGGTCCAGTGCCCAGGATTTATACGGCCATCGGAAGGGGCAGGCTTACAGCTTCCGCAGGTTGGTTTCCTGCTGGAGGCTCAGACTGGATCCTGGTATCAGCTTGCATAGCCCGAACACATGGGGTCATGTCTTTACATGAGGTTCTGCTTAAACATGGACACATACACATCTTGGGATATTTGTTTTGCTGAATAGCTTCTTTGGAAGTAAATTTGAGTAGCTTCGGGTCTGTTTCACATGATATTTGCATGTATTTTGTTTAAAAAAACAAATTCAACTGGAAGTTAGCTCCCTTTATTTCTACATTCATTCACAAGCAGATAAAACTAAAATTAAAGTTCAAACATATAACTAGCTAATAAAACAGTTGAGCTTTTCTTCCCTGGATACTGCAAGTCTCTGTCGCACTCAAAATAACATGTAATTCATACTAAACATTTCAAAATTCAATTTAGGCAACTGAATACAGAGCGTGTCCAAAGTGATTATATTAAGAATATTCAATTAGAAGTTAACTCCCTTTAATCCTACATTCCACCACAAGCAGATAAAGCTAAAAAGAACTTCAATAATATTATTAGCCAACAAAATGAATGACTTTATTTTTGCTGTCACTCAAAGTCTCTCTCACGTTACCAAATAACATACCATTTCTAATCTGCGTTTCTAAATTCAGTTTCGGCAACCTAATATAGAGCATGTCTAAAGTGATTATGTTCAGAATGTGAGTGTATGTCACTAAACAGTTTGGACCCGGAGATGAGAAGCGCCTCCTTACATTGCAGAATGTCTCTCCCTGCATCTTTTTTTCAAATTGCTCCGACACTAAAATGCCCAGTAAAGGAAAGCTGTGTGCCTGAGAAACAAAAATGTGAGTCCGCAGTGATACATAACACCGAGGTAAACTTTTGAAAGAGCAGCTAATGAACTAGAACAAGACAGTCCATAAGTTTTTTTTTAAACCCTCAATGTCTAAACCATTGCATGTAACAGTCTGGGTACATCAGGAATGTTTGGTTAAATTAGAGAGTATTACAGTAATAATTACCACGAATGTAGGTTATAAACAGTACATTTCTCTGCTCGCTGATAGCTCTGACAGGGCGGTTAATTCATAAAAATCAGCAAAAATTCGCTGTTACACTACACCAGTGTTAACCATGTACAAAGGGCCCACTCAGTTTTAATGAGATGCCTGAATCAGAGAATGGTGTAACAAGTGATGTGAGTTTGAACCAATTCAATTTTGTTAATTTACTTTGAGATGATAACAAATGTTACTGCAATGTGGGATTTTGGATCCATTAACTTCATATTCAGGAGCTTTAAGAATACTCAATAAACAGACTGAACCAACCAGAACGTCACTGCATTCAATGTCCTGTTTTCTGATAGTCATACAGTGAATGCTGTATTCAGCGACTTTCCTTTTAAAGGGAGAAATGCCAAGTGAAATGCAGCCATTGTGAGTAAATGGGAAAATATAATTTGTTTGGTAGGATTTTACTTTAGTTGATTCATTTTCCCTTTAATCAGCCAGATCCAATAGTTGGCAGCAATTAAGCTGACTACAGAAAAGGTCCTTGAGTTCCCAGTTTCATTTACTGGAAGCAGGTGGAGTTTCTGCAGTGGATCAAAGATATTTTGTCCCACGGTTGACCAGTTGGTGGAAAGCCAACTGCTAACCATAACCACCACCTCCGCAGAAACAAAACAACTCAGCAACAATGCTGGAGAAAAGTTTATTTTCAGTTATGTAACTTGGAGAACTAGTCACTCCTCTCACTGAAGGAAATATTCGCAGAGTCTCAGACACAACCTTAACATCAACAGCTCATTCAAGGATCACTACAGCACTGTTTAGGATTGAGAAAAATTGATCAATAGTCACAGAGTCATGGAGTAATGCAGCATGGTTACAGACACTTCAGTCCAACCTGTCCATGCCAGTCCTCATCCCAAACTAAACTTATCCCACCTGTCTGTACTTGGCCCATATCCATCCAAACATTTGATATTCATTTACTTATCCAAATGTCTTATAAAGGTTGTAAGTATCCACCACCCAATCATCTCACACACAAACCATTCTCTCTGTAAAAGGTTGTCTCTGATATCCTTTTTAAAATTCCTCTCCTCTCATTGGAAAAACATATTCCCTATTGTTGAAATCCCCCACCATAGGGAAAATACAACAATGTCTGGGTCAAAAATTGAAAACAATCCCAGCTCCAAACATTTACAAAATATCACTATGGATCTTCCTCGAATCCAAAAAAAGATTGTCCCCTTTGATCAATGATTTATAAAATTTACTCGCGTATCTACTGTGATAGACGTTTTCAAATAACTTCTTAGGTGCAAATTTTTTTCACATCAATCGGATTAAAGTAACATTTCGTGCGCTACCCCCACACACAAAAAAACAAGTTTGTTGACACGAATTGCTCTGAGGAATTCTACGATGGATTCTTTTATCAACCAAAATCATTTCCAATGTTGTGAGAGCTCGTCTATCTTCTGTGCAATGGTCTGAATTTTAAGTTGTGTCTGACTGCAGATGAAATTGGCTGATCTGGGTAAAAGTACAGTTTGTGCCTTTCGCATTGTGAATGTATATTGCTGACTTTAGTTGAATAAAGAGATGTTGTTCCAGCATCGTCTGGCACCATTAATTAGACCATTAATTTCCACATCACTAACCATAGGGTCAGGTGTAGTTTATTGATATGTGATATTTTTGAAACGAAAGCTTCGTACATTTCCAGTATGAATCATGTCAATTAGAGCCATTCACCTTTCAACTCATGGCTTTATAAACTTATATGAGGTCACCGCCCCCCCCCCCCCCCCCCCCACCCCGAACTCTCACCCTGCAGTGAAACAAGTTCCGGTCTATCTGGATTTCCAACATGATTCTGTTCCCTCAAATTCTGCTGTGAAAGATCCTCCTGCCACCCCAGATCCACAGACAGTATCCCTTGTTACTAGTTCAAAGAAATGAAAGGAACTTCTCCCACCATATTGTTCAATTTTAGTTGTTTTCAAACACTATCACAAATAAATGTTCATGTCATTGCTGATTTTTGGGAGAATTCCGTGTACACAGTATCTGCTGAAATACCTGTAGTACAATCCTGAATCTGGTTCGCAGATTCATCTGTTGCTCACAAACGCAACCAGACATCAGGGAATAGCGAACATCGCCCACCCCACCCCTCCACCCTTCCCCTCTGTACTTTGCACTTTGTGAAATTCGTGTTGTCAATAATCAGTTAAAAGAAAGTTTTTTCAAAACTTTCTTAATTCATGTTGCTGATCCTGGCTGAATAAAGGTATGTTGCTGTCAGCATTTCTGGGGAACATGTCTGCATTTTTTTTTCATGTCAGTTTACAATGATATTAAGTCAAGAATAGTCAAAATATCCTGAGAAACAACGTTTAGAAATGGGCCTAATAGCTCCTCAGGGCTGCACCAACTGTTTGAATATTGATGCAGTTCTGCCCCTACTTTTTCCCCATAAGCCAGGATTTACAGCATTGGAGATCATATCGATGTTGATAATGGGTTAGACCCTACACAATGTTCCCGAATGTTTACAGTGCTATCACCTGCACGGTTATGGACAACATGCTATAAAGTGGGTATTGGCTGGAAGGTTCTGTCTTCACGTGATACAGGTGCGATGGGCGAAGTGATCTCTCTCTGTCGTGAAAACATCCTACTACTCGAAATTCATATTTCCTACTTTGTCTCCAGGATGTTGCCTGGAATCGAGAATAGGTCGCACGAGGATAGGTTGAGAGTGCTAGACCATTTCTCATTGGAAAGGCGAAGGAAGAGGGGTGACTTGATAAAGGTTTATAAGATGATCAGGGGAATAGATAGAGTAGACAGTCAGAGAGTTTTCCCCCGAGTACAACAGAGTGTTACAAGGGGACATAAATTTAAGGTGAAGGGTGGAAGGTATAGGGGGGATGTCAGGGGTATGTTCTTTACCCAGAGAGTGGTGGGGGCATGGAATGTGCTGCCTGTGGGAGTGGCAGAATCAGAATCATTGGTGACCTTTAAGTGGCAATTGAATAGGTACATGGATAGGTGCTTAAGCTAGGACAAATGTTCGGCACAACATCGTGGGCTGAAGGGCCTGTTCTGTGCAGTATTGTTCTATGTTCTATGTCTCGTTCAGAGGCTCCACTTCACATGATTCATACCGGAAATATTCCAAGCATTCGTTTCAATGAGATCAATACACCCCACCTGTGAGTCTGGCTAGTGATGTGGAAATTAATGGTCTAATTAATGGTGCCAGACGATGCCTGGGACAACATCACGTTATTCAACTAAAGTCAGCAATATACATTCAGGTTCATCTGCCAGTTTCATCTGCAGTCAGACACAAAATTCAGACCATTGCACAGAAGATACACGAGCCCTCACAACATTGGAAATGATTTTGTTTGATAAAACAGTCCATCATAGACTTGCTGAGAGCAACTCGTGAATATTGCTTGATTTCTTTTTGTGTGGGGTAACACATGAAATGTTACTGTATTCCGACTGATGTGAACCATTTGCACTTCAAGTTATTTGAAAACGTCCTTCACAACAGATATGTTAGTAAATTTTAGAAATCATTGATCAAAGGGACAAATTTTTTTTGGATTCCAGGAAGATCTATAGTGATATTTTGTAAATGTTTGGAGCTGTGATTGCTTTAAATTTTTAACTAAGACATTGGCATACAGTGCACAAATTCACAATTTGCTGTAACATGAAACTCGCAACCACTGTGAACCTGGAAGGCGATGGTTCAGAATTTAACAAGGACCTCGCAAGGTTCGTGGAATGGACCAACGAATGATTCATAAAATTTTACAAAGGCATTTCTGAAATGATTAATTTAGCTAGGAAGAATGTAGAGACACAAATTCACATCTCTGTTTGCATTTCAATATACTATAAATTACTTTTCTATTATATCCTAAAATACTTGTGTCTTTGTTCATATTTAATACATTCTATCTTGTTCCAGAGCTAACACAGTTTCTTTATTTATTTCACTCAAGACTGTATGCTGTATTTTTGCCTCAGTATTGACCAAACTCGGTTTGGTGCCAGCTTATAACACTTGAGCTGCTTTTTCAGGAAGTGAATCTCTCCACCTGTTTTGTCAAAATAATCTGTTCTTGCTTAGATCAAAATAAATCCTGTTAATATCATCCCAAATTCAGGCTCGGTTATTTTGTATTTATTCATTGGAAATGAACAGAATGTGACCGGCCTGTTCTTGGTGGAGTGGGAGAGGGAGTTAAAGTGGTCAGCCACGGGGCCGTGGGGTTGGTTGGCACGGGTGTCCCAGAGATGTTCTCTGAAATGATCCGCAAGTTAGTGTCCTGTCTCCCTGACGTAGAGGAGACCACAGCATGTGGAACAGACACAGTGGAAGTATAGCTAAATTTCTCCGGGATGTAGTAGGATCATTTGGGGCCTTGTCGGAGGTGAGGGGGGAGGTCTGGGCGCAGGTTTTGCACTTCCTGTGATGGCAAGGGAAGGTGACAGGGGTGGGGAGTGGGCTGGTGGAGGGGCATGGACCTGACGAGGGAGTCGCGGAGGGAATGGTATCTCCGGAATGCAGGTAGGGGTAGGGAGGGAAATATACCCCGAGTGATGAGGTCTGTTCACAGGTGGTGGAAGCAGCGGAGGATGATATGATGCATGCAAGGTTGGTGCGGTGGAAGATGAGGGCCAGGAGGGCTCCCTGTTGCGATTGGAGGGAGGGAGTTCAAGGGCATCGTCGACCACATGGGAGGGGAAATTGCAGTCTTTGAAAAAGGAGGTTATCCGGGATGTTTTATGGTGGAACTGGTCCTCCTGGGAGCAGGTGCGGTGGAGGCAGAGGTATTGACAATAAGGGATGGCATTTTTACAGGAGGTTGGGTGGGAGGAGTGTAGCCCAGGTAGCTGTGGGAGTCAGTGGGCTTGCAGTAAATGTTTAGTCGGTCACTGGAGATAGAGGTGGAGAGGTCAAGGAAAGGGAGGGAGGTGTCTGAGATGGTCCCTGTGAAGTTTATGTCAGGGTGGAAGGCTTTAGTAAAGTTGATGAACTGTTCAATCTCCTTGTGATAGCATGAGGTGGCGTTGATACAGTCATCAATGTAGCAGGGGTAAAGATGGGCAATGATACCGGTGTAGCTGTGGAAGATTGACTGTTCCACATATCTGACGAAGAGGCAGGCATAGCTGGGGTCTATACAGGTGTCCATGGCTACCCCTTTGGTTTGGAGGAAGTGGGAGGATTGAAAGGAAATGTAGTTGAGGTTGAGCATGTACTGCTTGGGTTGGCGTGACAGGAAGAAACGGAAGGCTTCGAGGCCTACATCATGGCGCTTGGATGTGTACGGGGCCTGGACATTCTGTTCTCTCTGGGGCTTAGCAACAGCTTGCAGTTATTATGGAACTGCAAGTGCAATGGCTGGGAACTCGGAGAAACCAATGTTTAAGTCTTCTGCTTGAATCACATTTTGACCAGAACATTTAAACACCACAAAGTTCACTGTAGGAAATGCCAGGGCTGCAACTTTTAATAATATTTGAAACTTTGTTAAAAATAGGGATTTTTAGTCATAGTTTCTGAAATAATCAAGAAAAGAATTAACCGTTAGAACAAGCTCTTTCAAAGAGAGAGGATTTGCAAAGATTGAAACCATACAGTGCTGTGGTTTATTTGAATTCAATGTCGGTCAGAGTTAGATACAGCCAAAGTGATCTCTCCATATATTGATTCTGTTAATCTGACACACCAACATACCTGTCTGTACAAAACGGTATTATTTGTTTAGTTGATCAAAATTTAGGAAACAGATCAAACAGAATGTATTCGGCTGGGAAGGTGATGTATACAGAAGACAGAATCAAAAACTGGGAAAATTAAATCTGAAGAGAGAGTAACAAGTAGTACAAGATCAAAGACATGACAAGGTGCATGTCGATATGTCCCAGACGTTAGTGAATCGAATGAGCTTGTTAGATGGTCGAGAGACTCGTCCAATGATGTCCTGGAATCAGACCGCGAAACAGAGATCGAAAGGTCAATTTGCAAATGTCACTTCAATGTAATCACTTCATACTCTGTGTCCTGATATAGGCCACATTGGCAGATGTTTCCGCTAGATTGCATCCCCTGGGTCTATTTTCTGATCAGAAGTGAGATGTGTGGCTTGCTGCTGGCACATAGAAACAGGAAGTTGTGTGCCAGCTGAGAATGATACATCAGGCGCTACTTTCCGTACTATCAGCACAAAGTCTTCCTGCCTCTGAGGGGGAACACACACTGACAGTGTCAAGAACAAACGGACAGATTGCTGTTGGTTTCAACACTGTATTCAATTCCATTCCCATTTCCCAGAATGAAACAGAAGAGACACAAGATTATTTCAGCTAGAGTAAATTATCTGTCAGAGAGATAAGAAGAGTTGTCATTGGGTGAAAGGAGCTAAGTGACAATGTGTAGTTTCACTCATAAACCTATGTTTAAAAGTAGAAAGCTTGAGGGAAGTTAATAAGTAAATCTAAGAGACAGCATTCATTAAAAGTTGGAATTGTAAGGTTTAAGCAATAAAATTCAGCATGGCTTTGGTGGAAGTGATATCATATCGGAAGTGGTTGATTCTGTTTTCCGGAGAGGCAATGAGATGTAACATCGGGTATAAAAAGTGGATGTAATGCTTCTTGACTTCAATCAGGTTTTTGACCAGATCTTGCATCTTTAATATGGTAAGGGTTCATGGGAGCTGGTGCAGTTTGGCAAATGATTCGAAGGTTTATTTGTTGGCAGAAGGTAATGGTCGAAGGAAGTCATTGTGAAGACATCTTGTGTCCAGTGGCTTACTACATGACTGGTTGCTGGATCCTTTGATGTTTGCAGCGTACATGAACGGTCTAGTCAAGAATGTAGCAATTTTCATCAGTAAGTTCAAAGATGAGGTGAAAAACGTTTGGTTTTGCAATTAGTGAGGAGGAAAGCCAGTGTGACATCGATGACCTTGTCTGTCGGAGAGAAGAATTGAAAACAGAACATTATATCCTAAAGTCTGTGAAGTAAAGTATTTTCGAGACTAACAATTTAAGCGAATGTACGATGAATTGTTGGAATCTACACAATACAAAGGATAAGCAATCTTCTGTTGTGAATATCCACATCATGGCGTGGGGGTTGGAGTTATAGTCTGGAGATATTGTGGCTAGGCCATTCTTTCAGGAAACAAGGGTCTGAGCCCACAGTGCTGCCACATCAAGACATGAATTAAAGTTGATAATTAAACAACTCATTGAAGGAATAAGCTCCACAGATATTTCCTTGCTCTGCTTTGGAGAGCACAACCCATCAGCACAAAAGTTAAGGCTGAAGCATTCACAGCAATCTTCAGCCAGAAGTGCCAATTGTGTGATCCATCTCGGCATCTTTCATAGATCACCAATATCACAGCTACCTGTCAGCAGGGAATTCGCCTCTCTCCATGTGAAATCAAGACACTGTTGGCCGGTGGGGGAGGGGGGGGGGGAGGGGGGGCAGGGGTTACTGCAAATGCTATGGAGCCTGACAAAATTCTGGCAATAATACTGATGACTTGTGCTAGCCAAGCAATCCCGGTACAGCTAAAACACTGGCATGGACAATGTGGAAAATAGGCCAGGCACGTCCTGTGCACAGAAAATAGGTGAAACCACCCTGGCGAATTACTGCCCCATCAGTCCATGCTCAATGATGAGTTAGATGTAGGGAGGTGCTATCAAGCAGCACTAGCTCAGCAATAACCTGCGTAAATGTGGGTTACACAAGGCCTACTCAGCTCATGTCTGAATTACAGACTTGATGTAAACATGGACAAAGAACTGAATTCCAGAAATGAGGGGAGAGTGACAGCCCTTGACATTAAGGTCACATTCGACAGAGGGTGATATTATGGAGCCTAGCAAAACTGGGTTCAATGGGTATCAGGTGACAACCTCCCTGCTGCCTGCAGTCATACCTCACACATTACAAGATGACTTTGCTTGTTAGAGGGCAGTCGTCTCAGCCAAAGCAAATCCCTGTTGGAGTTCCTGAAGAAAGTGTCCTTGGCACAATCATGTTCAGCTGCTTCAGCAATGACCTTTCCTCCATCAGAAGGTCAGAAGTGATATCTGCATTAATCTCGCACTTTTTTGTGACTCCTCAGTCCACATTCAAACACAACAAAATTTGGACAATTTCCAGACTTGAGCTGACAAGTGGCACATAGCATTCACATCACAAAGCTGCGAGACAATGACCATTGACAATAAGAGACAACCTAACCAAAACCCCTTGACATTCAATAGTGTTGCCATCACTGAATCCCTCACCATCGACACCCTGGGTTTTATTGTTCATTAGAAATTGAGCTGGACACTCCATATAAATACAATGGTTGTACGAGCAGGCCGGAGGCGAGGAATACTGCAGCGAGTAACTCACCCTCCTGACTCGCAAAGCCAATTGACTGTCTAAGAGACAGAGGTCAGGAGGCTAATAGCACAGCTCGCCCCTTGACTGGATAGGAACAGCTTCAACTGCACTCAAGAAGCTTGGCATTTTCCAGGACAAAGCATCCCACTTGATCAGTAGCACATCCACAAGCGTCTATTGCCTCCAAATCTGATTCTTAGTACCTGCCATATGCACTATCTAAAATCCTACACTGCAGAAACTTAGCCACTTCCTGAGACAGTACCTTCCCACTACCACTTGCATCTCGAAGGACAGGAGCAGCAGATACAAGGGAACAGCACCACTGTAAGCTCCTCTCTAAAACACTCGGCATCCTGACATGGAAATATGTCACCGATCCTTTACTGTAATTGGGTCAAAATCTGGAATTCCCTTCCTCAGGCCATTTTGGAACATGTTATTTCAGAAAGGCAGCTTACTGCCATCTGCTGAAGGACAACTACGGACAACTAAAAGCAACCACCATGTTCCAGGAGTCAATAAAAAAATCATTGAAGCTAACATGACAGTTTGATAAAGTGGTTGAGGAGGCATTATGAGTATGTAATAAGCAATCAAAAGGTTTGGAGTCAAGTTCCAGAATCAGTCCCTACCATGGTAGCTTCAATTAATAAAAGAGTATGAAATGAAAATGCTGGAATAATGAACGATAATCACAGACCTACCAAAGGTTTGAAGCATGTTACATGGTTCAGTATTGTCCTTCAGAGGAAGTCGTCTGACCTTCCTACCTGGCCTGCCCAACCCGTTCAACAATAAGGTGATGGTCCTTTCCTGTGCCGAACCTGACTAAGAAACCCATCAGGAGAAAGTGAGAACTGCAGGTGCTGGAGATCAGAGTTGAGAGTGTAGTGCTGGAAAAGCACAGCAGATCAGGCAGCATCCGAGGAGCAGGAAAATCAACGTTCCAGGCATAACCCCTTCATCAGGTATCCTAATGAAGGCCTCATGCCCGAAACGTCGATTCTCCTGTTCCCTAGATGCTGCCTGACCTGCTGCGCTTTTCCAGCAACACATTTCCATCTCACAACAACTATATCAATTAAATGTAATTGTTGCGCAGTTCCTGATGTCATTTCAAGTATTTCATGTGAATATTCTAAAATGCACTTTGAGTGATGTTGCACCGTCTAAACGGACTACAATATAAATTAGTGGGACATTCAGAGTAGGAGAAAGTGAGGACTGCAGATGCTGGAGATCAGAGCTGAAAATGTGTTGCTGGAAAAGTGCAGCAGGTCAGGCAGCATCCAAGGAGCAGGAGAATCGACATTTCAGGCATAAGCAACACATTTTCAGCAGCGACATTCAGAGTAGATCCAGTTCAACATTGAAGTTTAATTGCAGAATTTTCAGCACTGAATATTTAACCTAAATAAAAGTTTTAAATTGTGTTTATCATTCAGAAATAAATAAAATCTGTTGCAATTCGTCTTCATAAATTGGTATTCACTTCTGAAAATGGTCACCATTCTTAAAATAAACTTGTTTCGATTTGAATCTTACTAACAAATCACTTCTTTCATCTGGCTTTACTGTCACCATCACTTCATTGAAACCAATTAAGCATTTATGTAAATAAACACAGAAATAGAATTCTCAGAATAAATTACAGAACAACAAAACCGCAATTTATATTTCTCCACAAGCACAGCACACGAATTGTGGAAAAAATGCAAATAACTCAATGGATTCCAATACTAATTGATGTTCGGACTTTTTAATACATAATTTGTATAATTGTTGAATGACAGAGGTATCAATTGTCATGTTTAGTCAAAAAAAACTATAATTAAGTGATACATTGGCACAGCTAATATTTCTGTCTCTCTTTTTCTCTCTTCCCCTCCTGCCTCCCCCCATTTTCCTTAATATCTGATGCCTTGTTTTGCCTCTCCACAATCGGCCAACGTTTTCCTTAATAACATGAAGCCAACACCTCACCAACATATGCTCTCAGCCAAATTCATCCATCTCTTTCGAGAGATTTGAGTCAGTACAACCAGATTTTCTCAAAAATCTGTCTGAGTATTGAGTGATCTGGAAATGCTTGATCGGAAAGACTTTACTGTGATAGTGTTTTCATTGTAACTCAGCAGTATTATTCTTGGCTGAGGAATGTTTAATGGTTCAGTGCAATGCATATTTAGTCTATAATTAACTTTTACTGCACATCTCATGGAATGTTTAATATTGTAGAGGGTGATTTATTCTGTGTCGACTCTGTGTTGTACCTGCTCTGGGAGGGTTTTCTTTAGGGAATCCTGGATGCGGATCTATACTGTGTCTAAACCAAAATGTATTTGACATGTTTGCATTGGACAGCACAATATAGAGGGAGATTTACCCAGCACATTACATGAGCTGTACAATCACAGAAAACATTTGATGTAGCCGTGTAAAGGGGCTTGAACTCCTACCCACTGTCTTTCTGATTTTGAAATGCTTGATACCAGAATAAAAAGGGAACAACACGATGCATCGAAACTTTGTTATACAAGTAGATTATCATCTACAGGCACAGACATACATACACACATAAGCAAATCATCTATGAACAACCCTTGCAGTGTTTAATGGATAAGTGCAGAGAGACCTTTAATATGCAATGTGTGTATTCCATGCAATGCATACCGACAATGCGTTTGATATGGTAGTTTAAATGAAGTTTTGATCTGTCTTTAACCTTTTCTGTGATAGCTGTGGTTGTGTTTGACAAATATTCAACAGAACTGGAGGACTATAAATGCAGTCACTGCATTCGAGGCAGAATGCAATGCCATCAAACAGGGAGAAAGGCGATCCCTGTCTTTTTTCATGATGAGGAGGCATTGAAGCAGCCGGGCTTCAAACATGAAATGGAGGTTAATTTAAATCAGGCCGAGATAATTCTGAAAAGACTAACTTAGAGCAAAGGTCAATGATAGAGAACCAGAAGCAGCCTGTTCAACCAATGGGGTTTGGTCTTCCAAACAATGACATCATGACTGAGCTGCTTATCCTCACCTCCACTTTCCAGCGTTTTAACTGTCAGCATTGATTCAATTACCAATCAAAATCTGTCCATTTCCGCCTTCAAAATACTGAATGACCCAACCTCGACAGTTTTCTGTGGTAAAGAATTCCACAAATTCTCTACATTCTGGGAGACAAAATTCTCTTCTGCCCGAAATTTGTGACCTCTAATTCAGAGATTCTACTCCCTGGTCCGAAACTCTCCCACAAGGGGAAACAACATTTCTGCATTTACACCATCAAGTTTCCTGAAAATAATAGATGTTTCAGAATGTCAGTACTGAATCTTCTATGTTCTAATGAGTATAGGCCCAAACGACTCAATCTCTACTCTCAAGACAGTCCCTCCATCTTTAGGATCAGTCGACTGAACCTCGTGTGGATTGTCTCTCTGTCCAGTGTACCTTTTCTTTGTGATATGAGTCCCAAGAACAGGTCACAGTATTCCAGCTGTGGTAAGAATACAGCTTCTTTTCAGTTTTAACAAACATTATAATCATACAGATATCCAGCACAGAAACAGACCCTTCGGTCCAACTGCACTGACTAGATATCCCAATCTGACTGAGTACCATTTGCCAAACATTTGGCCAATCTTCCTCTAAATGTTACCTGTTCATACACCCATCAAGGTGCCTTTTAAATGCAGTAATTGAACCCGCCTCCACCACTACCGCTGGCAGCTTTTCCCACACATACACGTGAAAAGGTTACCCCTCAGGTTCTTTTCAAACGTATCTCCTTTCACGTTAAACCGCTGTCCTCTAGTTTTGGACTCTCCCGCTCGAGGAAAAAGGCCTTGGCAATTCACCATATCAATGACCTGCATGATTTTATAAGTCTTGTTCAGGCCACTCCTTAGCCTCCGTTTCTCTCACTGCAGGGAAAAGAGAAGCCCCAGCCTATTCAGCCTCAGCTTATACCTTAAACACTTTAGTTCCAGCATCATTCTTGGAAATCTTTTCTACACCCTCTCAAGTTTCACAAAATCCTTCATAGAAACGGTCAGCCAGATTTGTCTGTAAAAATTCTAAATGTGGCCTCACAAATGTTCTGTACAGCTGAGACATGACATCTCGACTCCTACACTTAACATTATGACCAATGAATGAAAGAGTGCCAAACACCTTTTTCCCCACCCTGTCTCCCTGCAACTCCACTTTCAAGGAATGATGCATCTGCACCCTTTGGTTTCTTTGCTCAGCAACACTCCCCAAGGCCCAGCCATTAATTGTAATAGTCCTGGCCTCTCAAGTTTCACAAAATCCTTCATAGAAACGGTCAGCCAGATTTGTCTGTAAAAATTCTAAATGTGGCCTCACAAATGTTCTGTACAGCTGAGACATGACATCTCGACTCCTACACTTAACATTATGACCAATGAATGAAAGAGTGCCAAACACCTTTTTCCCCACCCTGTCTCCCTGCAACTCCACTTTCAAGGAATGATGCATCTGCACCCTTTGGTTTCTTTGCTCAGCAACACTCCCCAAGGCCCAGCCATTAATTGTAATAGTCCTGGCCTGGTTTGCCTTACAAAAATGCAACACCTACATTTATTTAATGAAGCTTGGTTTCATGAAAGGCAGGTCATCTTTAACTGATTTATTGGAATTCTTTGAGGTTATAATGAGCGTGGTAGACAATGGGGAACTGGTGAACGTGGTGTATCTGGATTTCCAAAAGGCATTCAGCAAAGTGCTGCACAAACGGCTGTTGCATAAGATAAAGATGCACAGTGTTACGGGCAATGCATTAGCATGGACAGAAGAATGGTTAACTAACAGAACGCAAAAAGTGGGGATAAATGGGTGTTTTTCTGGTTGACAATCAGTGGCTAGTGATGTGTCCCAGGGATCAGTGTTGAGAATGCAACTGTTTACAATTGTTGGGACTGCAATTGTTTACAATTCAGGGAGATTGCTTCGAGTTAGAGACCAAGTGTAGTGTGTTGTAGTTCACAGAAGCCACTTAAATGAGTGATGGAGCAAAGTGTGCAGAAGGATATAGATAGGTAAAGGGAGTGGGCAAGGGTCTGGCAGATGGAGTACAATGTTAATAAACGTGAGGTCATCCAGTTTGGTAGGAATAATAACAAAGTGGACTACTTTAAAATGGTGAAAAATTACAGAATGCTGCTGTGCAGGGGGACTTGGGTGTTCCTGTGCATGAAACACAAAAGTCTGGTTTGCAAGTCCAGTAGCTGATTAGGAAGGCAAATGGAATGATGTCCTTCATTGCCAGTGGATAGAGGTTAAAATTAGGACTTTCTGCTGGAGCTGTATAGGGCGCTGGTGTGGCCACGCCTGGAGTACTCTGTACACTTTCCATCGCCTTATATGAGATGGCACTGGGGTGGGGTTTGCTGAGGAGTTTGACTACATTGATTCTGGAAATGAGGGGGTTAGCCTATGAGCAGACTGGGATTATACTCATTGGAATTCAGAAGAATGAGGGAGGGGATTGTAAAATTGTATATGCGATAGATAAGACAGAAGCAGGGAGGCTCAAAGTTTGTGAGAAGATTTGTAGCTCGGGTGCACGTTGTTGTAGTTCTGTTCGCCGAGTTGGGAATTTGTGTTGCAGACGTTTCGTCCCCTGTCTAGGTGACATCCTCAGTGCTTGGGAGATCCTGTGAAGCGCTTCTGCGATGTTTCCTCTGGCATTTATAGTGGTTTGTATCTTCCGCTTCCGGTTGTCATTTCCAGCTGTCCGCTGCAGTGGCCGGTATATTGGGTCCAGGTCGATGTGCTTATTGATTGAATTTGTGGATGAGTGCCATGCCTCTAGGAATTCCCTGGCTGTTCTCTGTTTGGCTTGTCCCAATAGCAGTTTGTCCCAGTCGAACTCATGTTGCTTGTCATCTGCGTGTGTGGCTACTAAGGATAGCTGGTCAAGCCAACGTCTTCACCCAAAGGGTTGTGAATCTTTGGAATCCCCTGCCTAGTGAAGCAGCTGAGGCTAACCTGTTGAATGTTTTAAAGGTGAAGATAGATTTGTGAACAGTAAAGGAATGAAGGGTTATAGTGAGCGGTGGGTAAGTGGAGTCTCAGTCCATTGAAAGATGATCCACGATATTATTGAAAGGCAGAGCTGACTCATGGAGTCAGATGGCCTACTCCTGATTGTATTTCTTATGTTCGGATGTTGTTATGTTTTAACAGGCCTCCAATTCAAAACGTAATGCTCTCTAACTACTAAATAAAAACGGAAAGAACTGTGGATGCTGTGTATCAGAAACAAAAGCAGAAACTGCTGGAAATGCTCAGAAGGTCTGGCAGTATCTCTGGTGTGAAAGGCTCACCAGTTTATGGTTCCCTTGCTTTTCCATGCAACTTTCTTCAATAATGCTGCCACATTAGTCACTCTCCAGTCTTCTGGCATCTCATCTATGATTATCAACGATACAAATATCTCAGCAAGGGGACCAGCAATCTCTTCCCTAGCTTCGCACAAAGTTCTGGGAAATACCTAAAAAGGTCTCCAGGATTTATTTCCATTTTTCTACTTTAAGACCTCCGACACCTCCTTTTCTGTAAAATGAACTCATTTTAAAGAACTCATTATTTATTTCCCAAGTTTCTTAGCTTCCATGCTCCTGTCTACTGTAAATATTGATGCAAAATATTTCCTTAGTGTCTCTGCCATCTCCTGTGGTTACATGCAGGAAAGCCATGTTGATCTTTAAGGCCTGTATTCTCTCCTTAGTTATTCTTTTAAACTTAAAATAATTTTAGAATCTTTTCGGATTCTCCTTCATTCTATTTGCCAAAGCAATTTTATATCCCTTTTTTTCCCTCATGATTTCCTGTTTACGTATACTCCTACTGCCCTTATACCCTTCTCAGGATCACTCAATCCCAGCTGTCTATATCTGATGAATGCCCCCTTCTTTTTCTGGACAGGAGTTGCAATTTCCCTCATTATTGAGCTTTTCCCATGCTTTGCCCTTCACACAAACAGAAACATACCATCACTGAACTCTCATTGTCTCATTCTTAAAGGCCTCCCACTTGTCAGCCATCCCTTTACCTGTGAATAACCTCCCCCAACCAACTTCTCAAAGTCTAATACCATCGAAACTGGCTACACTCTAATTTGAAACTTTCATTTTTAAATCAATGTTATCCTTTCTCATCATTATTATTAAACCAATAGAATTATGATCACTTTCCCTGAAGCCTGCCCCTATGGACACCTCAGTCACTTGCCCTGCCTTGGTTCCCAACGGAAGGTCAAGTGTTGCGAACTGTCTCGTAGGTGCATCCACATATTGAATAACAACGTTTTCTTGTACACACTTAACCAATTTCTCCACATTCCAAGATCTTAACACTATCCCAAACTCTGTTTGGAAAGATAAAATTCCCTACCGTTATCCTTTTTTCTTACAGACAGCATGATCGCTTGTAAATTTCCCACTGACTATTAGGAGGCCCATTTTTCAATCCCAGCAATGTCATCACCTCTTTCTTATTTTTAAGTTTCATCCATATAACTTCACTGAGCAGTCTCCAAGAAATATCCTCTCTACATCCAGCTTTAATGTTCTTTCTAACCAAAAACACCACTCCATCTCCTCTCTTGCTCCTCTGTCTATACATTCTACAGCATCTATCTCCTGGAACATTAAGCTGCCAGTCCTGTTCATCCCTGAGCCACATTTCTGTAATGGTAATGATATCCTTGTCCCACATTCCCATCTATGCCCCATGTTCATCTGTCTCACATGTCAGGCCTCTTACATCGAAGTAAATGCTGATTCGCAGTCTTACCTCGCTCTTGCCAAACTGTTGTCTGCCTCGACCACTAGAATTGCTCACCACATCTCACCTCAAACATTTCTCTTTTCTCACTATCTTGTTGGTTCCCACCATCCCCCCTACTAGTTTAAAACCTTCAGCATACTGCTAGCAAATCTCCCCACAAGAAAATCGGTCCCCTTCCAATTCAGCTCCCTCTTGTACAGGTCATTTCTATCCCTGAAGAGATCCCAGTGATTGAAAAATGGGGTTTTCCTAACCCCTGCAGCAGCTCCTCAGCCACACATTAGCTGCTCTATCTGACTGTTCCTCATCTCAATGTTCCATTAGTTTTTAAACAAACCCCAACATGACATTTGCCATCCTTATTGACAGTTGAAATTAAAAGCTAACTTTTTGTGGTTCGGAGATGCTGACTCCTTGTAGATTTCTGAATTCAATCTCTATCTTGCCCGTTAAAATGCATAACTTCACTGTTTATGTCTGTTTTCATTTATTTAATCCACATTACATTATTATGCAAAGCTCCTTGTTCACTCTCTTGTCCTATCTGTATCCCTCCACAAACTTCTTTTTGTGTCATACTCACCACTTGTCTCCGCTCCAATTTTTGAGTCATTCGCAAACTTACCTACAATATACTCACTTTCCTCATCTAAGTCATCAAAATACTTTGTAATTTGTTTTGTCCCCAGAACAGATTTATGTGGTACTCCACAGATTGACATTCTGTAAAATAAAACTCTTAATCAAACTTTTCTGATTGGAATTTCAAAGATCCTCTCTCCGTGTTAATACAGTACCTCCAAAGCCAAGGCTCCTATCTTATTCAGTAATCTTATGCATGGGTGCTATCAAACATCTTCAGAAAATCAAAACATGTTACAATCACGGTTTCCTCCATTTTCTCCAAGAATTCCGATACTTTTATCAGGCAAGATTTCCATTTTATAAAGCCATTCTCAGTTTTCTGCTGTAACATCCTTTTTTAAACACTCGACCATTTTTTTCAATAAATGATGTTAAACTAAGTAGCCTCAGTCAATCTTTTGTGTGCCTTAACTTTTTATGAGTGAAGGTGTTGGGTGAAGGATCTACTATCAGCCCACACTTTCAACTGCTGGAGAAGCATTGTCATCTACTGTGAAAATCTCAACAAAATGTATCTATGTTCATTTACTGAGAAAACAATTCCACAACTGTTCCAGCTCATCACCTTCTGCTGGCGCTCCCAGATTTTACGAAGCAATTCATTGAAAGTCGACAAGGCTAATTAGCATCAAACCAAGATCAATATTTGAGCAGAAATATCTCAATTCCTGGTCACGTATTTTTGCTCATCTCTTTTTAGGACATTAGCTTCGACAATGTGGAGTCTATGTGCGTGGAGCTATGAAATATCAAAGGACAAAAACATTAGTGGGTGTCATACAGAGACCCCCAGACTGCAGTGGTCATGTTGGAATAGTATTAAACAGGAAATTCGATGATGCCCTCCACCGCATCTCCTCCACTTTCCACTCCTCCGCCCTTGAGCCCCGCCCTTCCAATCGCCACCAGGACAGAACCCCACTGGCCCTCACCTACCAACCTCCATATACATCGTATCACCCGTCGTCATTTTCGCCACCTCCAAACGGACCGCACCACCAGTGATATATTTCCCTCCTCTCCCCTATCAGCGTTCCGAAAAGACCACTCCCTCCGTGACTCCCTTGTCAGGTCCACTCCCCCCACCAACCCAACCACCACTCCCGGCAACTTCCCTTGCAACCGCAAGAAATACAAAACTTGCGCCCGCACCTCCCCCCCAACTTCCCTCCAAGGCCCCAAGGGATCCTTCCATATCCGCCACAAATTCACCTGCACCTCCACACACATCGTCTATTGCATCCGCTGCACCCGATGTGGCCTCCTCTATATTGGGGAGACAGGCCGCTTACTTGTGGAACGTTTCAGAGAACACCTCTGGGACACCCGGACCAACCAACCCAACCACCCCATGGCTCAACAGTTCAACTCCCCCTCCCACTCCACCAAGGACATGCAGGTCCTTGGACTCCTCCATCACCAGACCATAGCAACACGACGGCTGGAGGAAGAACGCCTCATCTTCCGCCTAGGAACTCTCCAAGCACAAGGGATGAACTCATATTTCGCCAGTTTCCTCATTTCCCCTCCCCCCACCTTGTCTCAGTCCCAACCCTCAAAATCAGCACCGCCTTCCTAACCTGCAATCTTCTTCCTGACCTCTCCGCCCGCACCCCCACTCCGGCCTATCACCCTCACCTTGACCTCCTTCCACCTATCACACTTCCAACGACCCTCCACAAGTCTCTCCTCCCTACCTTTTATCTTAGCCTGCTGGACACACTTTCCTCATTCCTGAAGAAGGGCTAATGCCCGAAACGTCGATTCTCCTGCTCCTTGGATGCTGCCTGACCTACTGCGCTTTTCCAGCAACACATTTTCAACTCTGATCTCCAGCATCTGCAGTCCTCACTTTCTCCTTAAATAGGAAATTAGCCAAGCTAATGATATGGAGACATCTGTGATCATGGGTGATTTTAATCTGCATCCAGATTGGACAAATCAAATTAGCCACAATGTCTACTTGGGGGAATTCCTGGCCTACATATGGGATGGTTTTCTTAACCAACATGTGGATGAACCAACTAGAGAGCAGGCCATCTGAGACTGGGTACTGTGTAATGAGAAGGGAATCATTGCCAATCTAGCTGTGTGTGACTCCTTGGGGAAGAGCGACCATGACATGATACAGCTTTTTTATTAGGATGGAGAGTGAGCCAGCTGATTTGGAGACTAGGATTCTGAATTTTAATAAAGGAAACTATGAAGGTATATAAGGCATGAGTTGGCGTTGATAGATTAGTGGAAGTTGCTTAAAGGTGCGACAGTAGATAGGCATTGGCAAATATTTTACGAACATATGGGGGAACTGCAACAACTATTTATTCCTGTCTGGCACAAGCAAAATGGGTAACAGGGCCAAAAGGAAATTAGATATTATCCAATTGAAGGAAGAAGCATAGAGATTGGCCAAGAAGAATAATAGGTCTGATGTTTGAAAGCAGTTTCGAATTCAGCAAAGAAGGACCAATGGACTGATTAAGATGGGGAAAACACAGTAAAAAGGAAGTAAGCTGCAGGGAACATGAAGACTGACACTACAAGGTTCTACAGTACGTGAAGAGAAAGAGATTGGTGAAGACAAATGTAGGTCCCTACATATAGAAATGGGGAAATGTATAACAAAGGATAAAGGAACAGCTGAGCAACTGAATACATACTTTAGTTCTGTCTTCACAAAAAAGGACAGTTGTACAGGAGGTTGGTGAGGCTGCAGTTGGAGCATGTGTTCAGTATTGGTCACCTTGCTCGAGGAAGGATGTTATTAAACTGGAAAGAGTGCAGAAGACATTTATAAGGATGTTGCTCGCACTCAGTGGTCTGAGTTATAAGGAGAGGCTGAAAAGCGAGAATTTCTTTTCTTGGCAGTCTAGGAGACTGAGAGGGGACCTTACAGAACTGTACAAAATTATGAGAGGCATACACTCGGTCTTTTTTGCCAGGGTTGGGGAATCGAGGATTAGATGGCATTAGTTTAAGGTTAGCGGGGAAAAGTACAAAAGGGAACCTGAGGGGCAATTTATTTACACAGAGGCTGGCACGTGTATGCAATGATCTGCCAGCGGAAGTGTTTGAGGTGGGTACGTTAACAACATTTAAAGGCATTTTGACAAATACATGGATAGGAAAGAGTTAGAAGGATGTGGACCAAATGCAGGAAAATGGGGTTAGCATGGGTGGACAATTTGGTCAGTATGGACCACTTTGGGCCAAACGACATGTCTCTGTGCTTTAGGACTCTCTGACTCGAAGATACAAATCAAGTACCAGAAATCCTGGAGATTGCAAGATTTAGTGAGAGGGAAGAACTGAGGGAGGTCAATATTAGTAGAAAAATGGTGCTGGGAAATTGAGGGGATTGAACCTGATAAATCCTCAGGGCCTGATAAATCTGCATCCCAGAGCACTTAAGGAAGTGGTTCTAGAAATAGTGGATGCTTTGGTTGTCAGGATTCTTTAGATTTTGGTGCAGTCCCTGTAGATTGGAGGGCATCTACTGCCACTCCAACACTCAGAAAGAGAGATACAGAGAAAGGGAATTCGAGACCAGTAAGCTTCAGATCAGTAGTGGGGAAAATTCTCAAATCCTTTACCCTTTATGACAGAGCATTGAGAAAGCCGTGGCAAAATCAAACAGAGTCAGCATGGAGTTATGGAGGGGAAATCATGCTTGACAAATCTATTGGAATTCTGTGAAGATGTAACTATCAGAGTTGATAAAGGGGAACTGGTCAATATGGTATATTTGTACTTGCAGAAAGCATTTGACAATGCCCCATTTAAGAGGTCACTGTACAGGATTAAGCACATGGGATTGTGGTAAGTGTACTGAGATAAATAGAAAACTGGTTGGCAGGGAAGAAACAGAGGAGGGCTGAAGGGCCCGTGTCAAACAGGCAGACAGTAACTAGTGGGGTGCCACAGGGACTCCAACTGTTAACAATATACATTAATGATTTGGATGAAGGAATAAAATGTAACATCTCAAGGTTTGCAGATGATACCAAGTTGGGTGGAAGGGTGAACTGTGACGAGGATGCAGAGACCCTATGGCATGGTCTGGACAGATTGGGTGAGCGGGCCAATCAATGGCAGATGCAGTTTATTTTAGAGAAATGTCAGGTTATTCACTTTGGAAACAAAAGGAAGGTGGTGGATTACTACCTGACTGGCTGCAAATTGGGAGAGGGGAGTGTGCTGCAGGGCCCACATGTCCTTGTGCACCAGTCGCTGAAGGTACGCATGCAGGTGCAGCAGGCAGTAGAGAAGGCAAATGTTATACTGACCTTCATTGAGAGATGTTTCGAGTACAGGAGCAGGGATGCATTGTTATAGTTGTACAGGGCCTTGGTGAGGCCACACCTCAAACACTGTGTGCAGTTTTGGTCTCCTTTTCCGAGGAAGGATGCTCTTGCTCTGGAGGGAGTACAGCGAAGGTTTACCTGACTGATTCCGAGGATGGTGGAACGAACATATGAGGACAGGTTGTCTCGCTTAGGATTGTTTTCACTGGAGTTTAAACAAATGGGAGGGGATCTCATTCTAACAGGACGAGACAGGGTAGATACAGGGAGGATGCTCCTGATGATGGGTGTGTCCAGAATCAGGGGACACAGACTGAGGATTCGGGGTGGATCATGTCGGATGGAGATGAGGAGACATTTCTTCACCTAAAGAGTGATGAGCCTGTGGAATTCATTACCACATGAACTTGTTAATGCCAAAGCATTGAATGTATTGAAGACGCGGCTACATGTAGCATTTAGAGCAAATAGGACCAAAGGTAATGGGGAGTAAACAGGACGAGGCTATTGAGCTGGATGATGAAGAATGGCAGAGCAGGCTCAAAGGGCTGAGTGGCCTTCTCCTGCTCCTATCTTCAATGTTCATGAGGATATTGCCCTGAGAAAACCATGGACATTAGTGCTTTCCCGTTTACCTCAAAATATCACTCATCACCCCACCCGAAAAATAATGTGGAGACGTAACCTCTCAAATTGCAATGACACAGCTCCTCCCAAGAGTCAAGGTGTGATGGTTGAGGTGCACCTTTGTTCATTCTTAACACAGGATGTCATTTTGTTCTGTGAGTGCTTGTGTGTGTCTGTATTTGTGTGTCTGTATTTGTGTGTGTGTCTGTGTGTGCGCGCGTGTGTGTGTATGTCTGTGCATATCCATGGCTATGTGTCTGTCTCTGTGTAGGTGTGTGTGTGTGTGTGTGAGTGTGAATGTGAGTATGAGTGTGTGTCGCGCGCGCGCGCGGATGTACATTTCTGTGTCCGTGGCATTTTGAAGCACATCATATTTCCTTGAAACTACTTTCTTTGTCAGAGGCCACCAGCATGCTCCAGTTGCTGGAAGGTGCTCTGATGTATTTCAGATTGCGTGCCTCTATGCAATGTAACTTTGCTGCTTGACGAAGATACTAATTCATAACAGACAGCTTTTATCACCAGTTTCTCACTAACACTTACAGAGTGTCATTTTATGCCTTTAGTTTTAGCGTCTAAGGTGATGTCTGGTCACCCTGATAGCTCATGTCAAACCAATGGAAATCTTCCCATTCATTTTTCTCAGCCAATAGGGACTCTCTCCATGTATAGTCGATGTTCAGTGCTGTCATACCATTCTTCAGCATTCCTGAAGCAGACCCTTTGGTCCATCACTAGCTGCCTGGCTGTAGGAATCTCACCATGCAGGAAGTAAATTCACACGTCACATGCTTCCATTCTGTTGACATGTCCAAGACACACTTGTTGGATGATTTAGGAACTCTCCATTTGAGAGGACACAGAATTCAAGAGATTGTCATGTCACTTCCAAATCTCAGCATTCCAATTGGGATACCCTCACCCACATCTCAATTAAACCCAACAACCCCTGCAAGTCTCCATACAACAGCCTTTTCACTCCTCCCTCTGCATGTTCCAGGACCACAAAACTCCTTGCAAGTGCATCTGTACATCGCAGCTTACTTCAGACCAGACCAGACATCCGAGGGAAAAGGAGAAGGTGAGGACTCCAGATCAGAGTCAAAAAGTGTGGTGCTGGAAAAGCACAGCAGGTCAGGCAGTATATCCAAGGAGTAGGAGAGTCAACGTTTCAGGCATAAGCCTTTCATGGAGTTTCCTGCCCAAAACATCGACTTCTCGGTCAGGAGTGAAGACTATTGTTGGGACAAGGTCTGCTGTTGGAATTGGGCAGTGAAAATCAAAAACTTCGTCATCATTCTAATAGAGGGCAATAATTCAACATCCTTGTGGATGGATTATCTCATGTTCAAAATAAAATACAATGAACATCATTGCTCAGACAAAACAATAACAGATGGAGAACTAATGGATATTTTCAGTTCAGAGAAATTAACTCAGCTACAACAGAAAGATGAAAAACTGAAGCAATTGCATTGAAAAGCAAACACAGAAGAAGAATCTGTGTGCATTCCCAAAAGTTACTAACTTAAACATGATGTCTTGATGAGACATTCAGGCAGATGGGAAAGTGGGAGAAATTCATTACCTGGGAATTACAGAAAGGAGGTGTGGCAGATAGCACGTCAGCCACCTGTGGGTCATTGTAGGAGTGAGAAGACCTCCCGGCAAAATACAAAAAACATTTTTACTGACGTGAACTTCATTTAGATGGAGAAGAAAATTGCCAGAAATGTCATACATGTCATGTAACCGGAAAACTTCAGGCAATAATAAAACCGGCAACTTTAATGCCCATCCCTGCATCTAAGGACCCCTACAGAAAACAAGAAGTGTGAATCAGTATTTGTTAACAAAGATAGATGAGTCCATTTGATATCCACAGGCCATTCTATTTGTGCAATACCACTGCTAGAAGGATTGTAGAAGAGGTACCCCAATGTTTAACTCGATACAGACCACCCACAGAGATACAATCAGGTCAAGGGTCAAATTTTACATCAAATTTATGCATGGAAGGTATGGGTAGCTTAACCACTGCTTACCAACAAGCATGGTAAGGGAGTGTTAGAAAGGTGGCAATAAGCTTTAAAGACCATTAGTGAGCTTAGAGAAGACCATATCGAGGGCTTATTGTCAAGACAATCCAAACGACTGGATAAAGGAATTCCATTTGTACATCAATGAGTTTTGGGGCATGAGCTGAGAGGACCACTGAAAATAAATAAGGAGAAATTAGTGAGTCAGAGTCAGACCACATATTTGAACTGTGAATGATTAAATTGAAAGGGGGAGTTGGCTCCAATTATGCAATATCCTTATACACTTACGCCAAAGAAAGTTGGCATATGTTCAAAGATAGACTGAACGGATGTTCCAAAAACAACAGCATCAAAGTGAGTTGCAGCAACTGGAGCTCAACCATAGTAATGGTGCCAAAGCCAGATGGTACCCATGGTTGTGTGCAGACTGTTGCAAAGTTAATGCAGTTGCAGAGTCTGATTCATATCCGATTCCACATTGGGAAGACTGTATTGGAAAAGGTAGGACAAGCAACTTAGATTTGTAATTTGTACTTGGTCAGGGGATACTGGCAGGTACCTTTATGCGAAGGAGTGAAGACTATTTCGGCTTTTGTAACACTGAACGGACTTTACTAACTTAAAGTCATGCCAGTTGGTATGGAAAATGTGCCAGCCACATTTCAAAGAGTAACCAATAAAGTCATTCCTGGGTTATCCAATTGTATGGTGTACATCATCAAACTTGTGCTCTTTTAGTCACACAGGGAAGGAACATTTGCAGCCTTTATTGTAACAATTTAATTGACTTTGGGAGGCAGGCTGGTGATAAACGTGGCTAAGTGTGAATTCGCCAAAGTCCGAGTCATGTGCCTGGGCCATGTTGTCAGGCATGGACATACGGTCCCAACCATAACATTGACAAAGACAGCAGGACTATGATTCCTAGTAGTGAACAAGTTTACCAGAAGTTTGTACAAAATTGTAGTAGTGTCGTTGCTCCACTGACTGACTAATTGAAGAAGTGCTGGATATTTTAGTGGACAGTAGAATTACAGAAGGCATTTGCCAGCCTGAAAACTGTGTTAACCACTGCCCCAGTGTTAGCTACATCTAATTACACAAAGCTACTCAAGATGGCTATTGATGTGAGTGATGTGGGTGTTGGTGCTGTATTCTTACAAGACGACGATGAGAAGATAGGAAACCCCATTGATTCTTTCATCAGGAAACTGAATATTTATCAGATATATTCCATGATTAAGGAGACCTTGAGCTTGGTGTTCCAACATTTATACAGTTAGTACTGGGTCTTGTACAATTGTATGTACTGGTCATAACCCATTAAAGCTTTTGGAGAAATGTAAGGACTGCACTTCTAGATGGTTTACATGGAGCTTATTACTGCAGCCATTCAAT
This sequence comes from Chiloscyllium plagiosum, assembly GCF_037043375.1. NCBI lineage: Eukaryota > Metazoa > Chordata > Chondrichthyes > Orectolobiformes > Hemiscylliidae > Chiloscyllium > Chiloscyllium plagiosum. Next base: position 106,492,603 of record NW_028270156.1, read on the forward strand.
TTGAAAATTATACACGTGGCAGGATGAGAAAATATAATTGCTGATGTGTTGTCACAACTTGGATGATGTAAGGTGGAGGGATTTGGTTGCAGGAGTAAATGAACTGAAACAGAATGCAGTCATGCATGGTTACAGTTGATGCAATTTGCGTGTATTGCCGCGTAATAATAGATTAAGACTAAGGGTTTTAAAATGAAATAATCTTTGTTTCTTATTAATGTTGCAGTAAAATTACAACACTGGTACGTAACCAACAATGCTGAAACTTGCCCAGGGATGTCCTGTACACACAAAGAAAACAGGACAAACTCCACCCAGCCAATTAATGCCCCATCCGTCTATTCTCGATCATTAGTAAAGTGATGGCAAGGCTCATAAACAGTGCTATAAAGCAGCACTTGCTCAGCAATAAGCTGCTCAGTGATGCCCAGTTTGGGTTCTGCCAGGACCAGTCAGCTCCTGACCTCATTACAGCCTTGATCCAAATATGGACAAAACAGCTGGATGCTTGAGGGAAGGTGAGAGTGACAGTCCTTGACATCAAGGCTGCACTCGATTGAATGTGGCTTCAATGAACCATCGGAAATCGGGAATCAATGGGTGCAAACTCTCTGATGGTTTGAGTCATACCTGACACATAGGAAGATGGTCGTGGTTGTTGGAGGTCATTCATCTCAGGGCCAGGACGCCTCTGCAGGAATCCCTCAGGGGAGTGTCCTTGGCCGGACTGTCTTCAGCTGCTTCATCAATGACCTTCCCCTCCATCACAAGGTCAGAAGTGGGGATGTTCGCCGATGATTGCACTATGTTCACCATTCACGACTCCTCAGATTCTGAAGTCCATGGTCAAATGATCTGGACAATATCAAGGCGTGGGTTACCAAGTGGCAAGTAACATTTCCATCAAAAATAAAAGACAATCCAACCACTGCCCCTCGGTTTTCAATGGTATTACCATCACTGAATCCCATAATGTCAACTTCCTGCGTGTTATCATTGACCAGAAACTCAACTGCACTTACCACAAACACAGTAGCTACAATAGCAGGTCAGAAGCTAGGGATACTGCAGCAAGAAATTCTGCATCCTGTCCACCATCTACAATGTACAAGTTGGAAGTGTGATGGAATACTCCTAACTTGCCTGGATGGGTGCAGTCCCATCAACACCCAAGAAGTTTGACACCATCCAGGAAAAGCAGCCCACATCCACAAGTGTATACCCCCTCCACCACACATGCTCATTACACACTGCTGCTACTATCAATATGATGCACTGCATAAATTCATCGAGGATCCTCAGACAGCACCTTCCAAATTCACAACCACTTCCATATAGAAGAACAAGGGCAGCGGATGTATGGGAACTGCACTACCTTCAAGTTCCCCTCCAAGTCATGCACCATCCTGACTTGAAAATATAATGCCGTTCCATCACTGTCACTGGGTCATAGTCCTAGAATTCCCTCCTTAATGGCATTGGGGGTTAACCCACAGCAGGTGGACCACAGTAGTTCAAGGCGGCAGCTCACCTCCACCTTCTCAAGGACAACTAGGGAGAGGCAACACCCACAACCCATAAAATGAATAAAGGATAATAGTTCATTGTGTGTGTGAGAGAGAGAGATCGAGAGAGAGAAAAATATATCTGTGTGTGTGTGTGTAAGAGAGAGAAATACTGTGCCTCTGTGTGTGTGAGAGAGAAAGAAACAGACAGAGAAAGACCGTATGTGTGTGTGTGTATAAGAGACAGATAAACACTATGCCTGAGTGTGTTTGTGTGTGAGTGAGTGAGTGAGTGAGAAAGAGAGAGAGAGAAAAACACCATGTCTGTGTGTGTGTGCGAGTGCGTGTATGTGTGTGTGAGAGAGAAATCATGCCTGTGTGTGAGAGAGAAAGAGAGACAGACAGACAAACAAAGACCATGTCTGTGCATGACAGAGGGAAAGACCATGTGTGTGTGTGTGAGAGTGAGAGAGAGAGAGAGAGAGAGAGAGAGAGAGAGAGAGAGAGAGAGAGAGAGAGAGAGACTGTGTGTGAGTGAGAGAGAGAGACTCTGTGTGTGTGTGTGTGAGTGTGTGTCAGGGGGACAAGGGGAGTGGGTGTGTGGTGGTGTGAGTATGCTGTCACTTTAAAAAGGTTACTTTGGCCTGTGTTTTTTTGAAGAGGTATTGTAAAGCCTGAGGTGCCAAAGAGTCTAGAATGCCTGTAGGTTTTTCTTAAAAACAGTTTAACAATGGAAAAGGAGTGCACAGTTCTCCAGTTCAGGTTCTTCTTGTTTTGGGTTAGCTGCAGGAATTCCAAGATGTTTTGAGTATCAGTAGGTTGCAAATTTCAGTAAATGATTCCTAACTGAGCACTCGGGCATTTCTCTGGATGTTGTTCCCTCCGCCTGTAAGAATATGAGTTTGAATTTACCTTTTTGCCGAGGGGTGTGTTTATGAGATGTTACAACATTGGATCAGGAAATGAGTAAGTTACTGTATCAAGTAGTCGGTTATGTTTTCCAATCATTTAATTATTTTTAATGCCATTTTCTTTTGTTTGTGTTTCAACCGTAGTGTTCAAATAAATTCTGTTTGGCTTAATGCAGAGTGGTTTAACCAACTGAATCACACCTGGAACATCAATGTCACATTTGCTTTAAACAAAGAAAACCTTATTTACCCGAACTATGCCCCTCATGATATTACAAACCTTTATTAGGTCACCCCTCAGCCACCAATGCTCCAGAAAAAAACAGCTGCAGCTTCTTCAGCCTTTCCTTGCCGCTCAAACCCTCCAACCCTGACAACATCCTTGCAAATCTTTTCTGAACCCTTTCAAGTTTCACAGCTTCCTTCCTTTAGTAGGGAAACCAGAATTGCACGCAATATTCTAACAGTGGCCTAACCAGTGTCCTGTATAGCCGCAACCCAACCTCCCAACTCCTATGCTCAATGCTCTGACCAACCAAGGGAAGCATCCTCAATGCCTTCTTCACTATGCTGTCTTCCTGGGACTACACTTCCACGGAACTATGAACTCCAAAGTTTCTTTGATCAACAACACTCCCCAGGACATTACCATGAAGTGTGTAAGCCCAGCCCTGATTCGCCTTTCCAAAATGCAGCACCTTGCATTTATCTAAATTAAACTCCATCTACCAAGCTTTGGCCCATCTGATCAAGATCCTGTTATACTCTGAGGTAACCTTCTTCGCTGTCCATTACACGTACAATGTTGGTGTCATCTGCAAACTTACTACATATACCTTCTATGTTCACATCCAAATCTTATAGCAGTGGATCCAGCACTGATCCTTATGGCACATCACTGGTCACAGACCTCCAGTCTGATAATCAAACATCCACCACCACCTTCTACCTTCACGCCAGGTCTGCATCCAAGTGGCTCGTTCTTCCTTTATTCCATGAGATCTACCCTTGCTAACCAATCTCCCATGGGGAACTTTGTCGAATGCCTTACTTAGGTTCATATAAATCACGTCTATCGCTCTGCCTCACTAATTCTCTTTGTTACTTATTCAAGAAACTCAATCAAGTTTGTGAGAAATAATTTCACACGCACAAAGCCATGTTGACTATCCCGAATCAGTCCTTGCCTTTCCAAATACATGTACATCCTGTCCCTCAGGATTCCCTCCAACAACTTGCCCACCGCCGAGGTCAAGCTCACTGGGCTGTAGTTCCCTGGCTTGTCCTTACCACCCTTCTTAAACAGTGGCACCACGTTAGCCAACCTCCAGTCGTCCAGCACCACACCTGTGACAATCGATGATACAAATATCGCAGCAATAGGATTTGCCCACCTTTATGTATTTTAAGACATCCAGCACCTCCTGCTCTGTAATCTGGACATTTTTCAAGATGTCACTATCTATTTCCCCACATTCTATATCTTCCATGTCCTTCTCCACAGTAAACATTGATGCAAATACTTCTTTTGTATCTCTCTCATCTCTTGCGGTTCGACACATAGGCTAACTTGCTGATCCTTGAAGGGCCCTATTGTCTCCCTAGTTACCCCTTTATCATTAATGTATTTGTAGAATCATTTTGGATTCTCCTGAACCCCATTTGCCAAAGCTATCTCATGCCCCCTTTTTGCCCTCATGATTTCCCTCTTAAGTATACTCCTACTGCCTTTATACTCCAAGGATTCACTCGATCTATTCTGTCTATACCTAACATATGCTTCCTTCTTTTTTTTGACCAAACCCTCAATTTTTATAGTCACCCAGCATTCTTCACACCTACCAGCCTTGCCTTTCACCCCAACAGGAACACTCTGTCTCATTATCTCATTTTTGAAAACTTCATCATTTTCCAGCCATTCCTTTACCTGCAAAACTCCGCACCCAATCACCTTTTCAAAATTCTTACCTAATACTGCCAAAATTGTCCTTTATCCAATTTAGAATTTTAGCAGTTAGAACCTGTCTATCCTTTTCCATCACTATTTTGAAACTAATAGAATTATGGTCGCTGGCCCCAAAGTGCTCCCCCATTGACGTTTCACTCACCTGCCCTGCCTTATTTCCCAAGAGTAGGTCAAGTTTTGCATCATCTCTTGTAGGTTTATCCACATACTGAATCAGAAAATTTTCTTGTACACACTTAATAAATTCCTCTTTATCTCAACCCTTAACACTACGGCAGTCCCAGCCTACAGTTAGAAAGTTAAAATCGCTGACCATAACCACCCTATTATACTTACAGATAACTGAGATCTCCTTACAAATTTTTTCTCAATTTCCCACTGACTATGTGGAGCTCTATAGTACAGTCCCGAAAAGGTAATAATCTCTTCCTCATTTCTCACTTCCACCCAAATGACTTCCCGGATGTATTCCCAGAAATATCTTCCTCAGTACAGCTGTAATGCTATCCCTTATGAAAACCACCCCCCACCCCCTCCTGTCTTGCCTCCGTTCTATCCTTCCTGTAGCATTTGTATCCTGGAACATTTAGCTGCCAGTTCTGTCCGTCCCATCCTCCATCTTGGCTTACCCAAATCCTGATAGCTTTTGTTCCAACTCCATGTCAATGAGGATCACTCATCAATTAGTTTTCCCTGTTTCAGTTTGCTTACTTGTCTTCTAATCCTGAACTGTGTAGGGCAGAAATGTTCAATTTTGTTTTTCTTTTAGCAACATTTCGGTTTTTTTCAGTTCTTTAACAATAATTCACTATCTTCTTTTTAAAGACCTTTCCACTTCTCTAATGGCTATATTTATTGCCTTTAGCTATGAGGAATATTTGTCCGTATTCTCATAGAAACTGAGCCCATCTTGTACCAAATTGGTTGAATGTCAGACAGATCAGGCAGTCAGGCATCATTCACCAGACTTACACTGACAAGGAAAGCCCAGACTTGAGTCAGGTTTTCTCTTGTTTCTCACCAGCTATTCCTTAAGATACTGAAACTTGACTCTCCTCCAGTCCATTTCTGGAGTTCTTAATCCATGAACCTTCAACCTTCAGTAGGGCCAATGATGAAATGCCACAGTGGGGATGTGACATTCAAAAATGAATTATCTTACGTCAGAGATGCTAAAATGGCTCAATATATCTAAATGCAAAACGAATTTATTTGACTTTTATCCAAAATATTAAACCTGTCTCACACAGGTTAATTAACCTGAGCATAAACAGACTCAGTGAACATGGCTTGGGCCTGGATGTGGTTAACAGTACAATCTCATTGCTGCAGTTCCTTATAACACGTCGGTGTCTCAGCAGGTTGAATGAGCGAGCAAACCCTTCTTACACACAGAGCAGGTAAATGGCCTGTCCCTGGTGTGAACTCACTGATGTTTGATGTCAGATGATTGACTGAACCTGGTCCTGCAGTGAGAGCCCCAGAAAGGTTTCTCATCATTGTGAACATGTTGGTGGAATATCAGTTCCCTGGAACCTTTAAAGCACTTCCCACAGTCTGGGCATTTAAAAGGCCTGGTCTCAGTGTGAACTCACTGTCCTCCCAGTAGGGCAGAAGAGTGAGTAAATCCCTCCCTAAACACAGCGCAACGAAATCGTCTCACCCTTGTGTGAACTCACCGGTGTTTTTGCACATAGGATATGGTACAGAATGCCTTCTCATTCGGCTCAGGGGAACAGTCTGGGTTTGCCGATATATCTGCAGCTGGATGACTGAATGCTGCAGTCAGAGCAGGTTCTCAGTCCCTACCCAAAGTGATCTCGCTGGTGTGTAGTGAGTTGAAATGATTGCCTGAACTTAATGCTGCAGTGAGAACTCCTGAATGGTCTCTACTCTGTTCGAATACGTCAATGGCACATCAGGTGCCCAGAATTCCTATGGCATTTTCCAGTCTTGTCATTTTAAAAGTTATTTTATCTAGGTGAACTCTTTGGTCTGCCTGCAGTTGAGAAGACTGAGTGAATCCCTTCCCACACTTGGAGCAGATGAATGGACTTTCCTCAGTGTGAGTGCATTGATGAATTTTCAGTTGAGGTGGGGATTTGAATCCTACTTCACTGTCCTCATATTCCCATCCTTTCTCCCCAGCGTGACTGTGATTATGTCTTGACAGTTCAGATAATTTTATCCACACACAGGACAGGTACACAGTTTCTCCTCACTTGGTGTTTTCTCCTTCCAAAACCAATATAGAACAATATTCCAATCATAAAATAAAATTCAATCTTTCCAAATCTAATATGATACCTGGTTCTGTTTCCTGACCACAGATTGTTCCCTTCACATATCCTGTGAAGCTAATTAAAGAGAAGGAAAGTGAGTAAGAAGACCACAATCTGACTGAATGATCATCCCTGAGACCTGGCTGCAGGATGAAGTTCTAGGACATTCCTGTAGAGGGCGCGCGATGTCCACGCCACCCCCTCCAAATTACACCAGTGCGCAGGCGCTGGATTGAGCTTGTTGGAGCATGCGCAAATTGACTGAAGGCCCCTTTTTCAGTCTCCAGATAATGGCGGGGACGGGGTGGTCCCGTAGGAATAATAGAGCCAGCGGTGGCAGAGGTGATGCGAGCCGTCTTGGTAATATCCAGTAAAGGTCCCGCGAACCGAATAAGAATTAGCGGGTCCCGCGGTTTCAGCCCTGAGTTTAATTCCCGGGAGCTTGGCCGTGGCCGCCATTTTGTTTGGGACGAGGCGCATGCGCCGTTTTCCTGGTGACGCCCAGCGAGTGGGCGGGGCCTGCGGTGCCAGTGACGGAGACAGTGGAGATGGGGATGGGGATGTGGGACGAACCCAGGGAGGAGGGAGAGCCTGGGGTGGGGGGGACAGGCATTCACAGCTCGGGGGTCGGGGGGAGGGGGGGGGGGGTGGGAACAGGACAGGGACAAATAATTCACCAATACTGGAAATGGTCTGAACTTCTCTCCTGTACTGACAATGATCACTTTTATAAACTTCTTTTCCAGGGGATCAGGAGAGAGCCAGAGAAATGAAACTTAAACCAAACCAAAAACAGTCAAAATCTGATACAACACAGTTAATGAGGAAATAAATGCTACCGATCTTTGAACGTGGAAGCAGAAGTGTTACAACGAGATGCACAGCCTCGGAAAAGCTTTGCACCATTCGCAGCAGACAGGACCTGGACAGCATAGAGTTACAGAGATCTACAGAACAGTAAAAGGTCCTTGAGCCCTTCTGCAATTTAAACCAAAAGCAGAAAAACTCACCTTGCCTCTTAATCTGGTAAAGGGACAGAGGACTCCCAAATACCACTATTCTTTTTAAAAAATATCAATTTTATTCTTTAACCCTAAAAGTGAACATTAAACATGTTAAAAAGTGAATATTTTAACTGGGGCAAAAGAAATTATGACGCAATCAGACAGGAGTTAGGACGTACAGACTGGGAGCAATTGTGCCATAGAAAAGGCACAGCCGACATGTGGAGCAGTTGTTGCGAGTGATGCACAAATATGTCCCTCTGAGACGGGTAAGAAGGGGTAACGAGAACAGAGGAGCTTCTCCTCAAAAGGAAGAAGGCAGCTTACGTAAGGTGGAGGAGGCAAGGATCTAACACAGCTTTAGAGGATTGCAGGCTTGCTAGAATGGAGCTCAGTAATAGACTGAGGAGAGCCAGGAGGGGGCACGAAAAAGGCTTGACAGGAAGGATTAGGGAGAATCCAAAGGCATTTTATACAGACGTGAGGAATAGAGAATGATCAGGGTGAAGGTAGGGCCAATCAGAGATAGCATAGGGAACTTGTGTGTGGAGTCTGAGCAGATAGGGCAAGCCCTAAATGAGTTTTTTTTTGCTTTGGTTTTCACGAAGGAAAGGGACCTTGTTGTGAATAAGAACTTTGAGGAGCTGGGATGCAGGCTGGAACAGATCAAGATTGATGAGGTTGGTGTGCTGGAAATTTTGGCAAACATTAAGATTGATAAGCCCCCATGACCAGACCAGATTTATCCCAGGCTACTCGAGGAAGCAAGAAAGGAGGTTGCTAAGCCGCTGGTGAAGATCTTTGCATCCGCACTCTTCACGGGTGTCATATAGGAGGATTGCTAGGAGGCAATTACCCTTCTTTTCAAGAAGGATAATAGGGGAATCCCTGGCAATTACAGATCAGCCAGTCTTCCGTCTGTGGTCAGCAAGGTTTTGGAAAGAATTTATGACTATTTGGAAAAGCATAGCGTGATTAAAGGCAATCAGCATGGCTTTGTGAGGGGCAGGTCATCCCTCATAAATCTTATTGAGTTCTTTGAGGAAGTGACAGGACAGATCCCATTGAAGGTCAAGCTAACGGATGTGATGTAAAAGGACTTCAGCATGGCATTTGATAAGGTTCCCCATGGTAAGGCTCATTCCATAAAGTCAGGAGGTATGGGTTTTGGGAGATTTGGCTATTTGGATTCAGAATTGGCGAGCTGATAGAAGGCAGAGAGTGGTTGTAGATGGCAAGTTCTGCCTGGAGGTCAGTCTTGAGTGGGGTCCCACAGGGCTCTGTTCTTGGGTCTCTGCTCTTTGTAGTTTTTTATAAATGACTTGGGTGAGGAAATTGAGGGGTGGGTTAGTAAATTTGCAGATGGCACATAGGTTAGAGGTGCTGTTGATAGTATCGAGGGCTTTTGCAGGCTGCAGCACAACATAGACAGGATGCAGATCTGGATTGAAAAATGGCAGTTGGAATTAAACCTGGATGAATGCGAAATGATGCAATTTGAAAGGTTGAACTAGAACGCTGAACACAGGATTAAAGACCATATTCTTGGCAGTGTGGAGGAACAGAGGAAACTTTGTGTTCAAGTACATAGTTCCCGCAAATATGCCACCCAAGTGGATAAGGTTATTTAGAAAGCATATGGTGTTTTGGCTTTCATTAACAGGGGAATCAAGTTTAAGAGCCGAGAGATTTTGCTGCAGTTCTACAAGTCCCGGTGAGACCACACTCAGAATAATGTGTCCAGTTCTGGTTGCCCGACTAAGGAAAGATGCAGAGGCTTTGGAGAGGGTGCAAAGAATGTTTATCAGGGCTGCCTGGACTGTAGGCTTGCCTTATGAAGAGGGATTGATGAAGCTCAGACTTTTCTCTCTGGAGAGAAGGAGGAGGAGAGGAGACCTGATCGAGGTATACAAGGTAATGAGAGGAATAGATAGAGTCAATAGCCAGAGACTTTTCCATAGGGCAGGATTGACTGGCACGAGGAGTCATAGTTTTAAGTTATTAGGAGAAAGGTTAAACGGGTAGTCAGAGGTAGGTTCTTTACGCAGAGAGTTGTGACCGCATGGAATGCTGTTGCCAGTGGTGGAAGCAGAGTTATTAGGGACAATTAAGCAACTACAGGACATGCACATGGATAGCAGTGAATTGAGGGGTGCATAGGTTAAGTTATTTTATTTTACATTAGGATTAATCTTTGGCACAACATCGTGGGCCAAATGGCCTGTTCTGTACTGTACTTTTCTATGTTCTATGTAAACAATAACTATTTACAACTTTGAACCACTTTTATCTTAAAGATCTGTTTTCTATGTCCAACTCTATAACAATATACTGATCCAATAAACCCCAATTAAAATGTGCAACATATTAATTTTCAAATCCGGTGTCGATCTTCCTGTTTGTAGATCTCCCTGGGTCTTCTTTAGACTTCTGCTGCAAGGGTAAAAAAAGTACCTTTGATCGAGAGTGTTTTGGATGGCAGTCTCTCTCTCTCTCTCTAGCTAGCTCTCAAAATGCTGACCTTTGATACCCCAAATATCGGATCGTCTCACTGGTTCTAAGTTGTCAAAACGGTAAAATTCAAATTCCATTGGGTTTTATTTTACTGGAGCATAATTTAAATTGATTGGTTGAATTCAAATGGTGGTCAAACTACTGAGGTATCTAGTTTACAATCAAATGTTACATATTTTCAAGTCATAGTCAAGTCACACGACAGTTGCTCTCACTGCCAAAACATCCTTCACTCTCCCTTAAAGGTACAGTATACATCTTCAACTTCATAACAGCATCTTCAACATTTAGAGAGTTTCTCCTTCTGAAACCCTTACAGACAGTGAGTTCCCATTTCCCACCACCCTGTGGCTGTGTTTGTGTGTGGGCAAGGCTTGAACTGATCACCAAACCTCGAGACAAGCAACAACACCAGTACCACAGGGAAACCATGTAAACATGGGGATTGTGGAAAGGCATTCAAATACTCATTCCTGTGGGGAATTCATCCGCACAGTCACACTGGAGAGAAGCCATTTTCCTGCACTCAGTTTGGGAAAGGATTCACTTAGTCAACAACGCTGCTGACACACCAGCTATTTCACACAAGTGAGAGACCATTCACCTGTTGTCTCTGTTAGAAAGGATTCACTCAGAGTGATTGGTATATCAGGTTCATACTGGGGAGAAGCTATTCATTCCCTGCTCCATTTGTGAGAGGGATTTTCTCAACTGTCACAGCTACTGATCCATCGGCATGTTCAAACTGTGGAAAGAATATTCATCTGCCGTGTGGGAGAAAGGGCTCCCTAATACATCTAACCTTCTGACCCATCAGTGAGTTCACACTATGTCAAGGCCATTCACCTGCCTGTGTGAGAGAAAGGATTCACAACTTCATCCAACCTTCTGATACATCAGCAGATTCATACCTGGAGTGACCTCTTCAACCTGTGCAAGTGGATTTAGTCAGCTCACACACCAACAAGTCTGCATGTCACTGCTGAGGTTGGAATATTCCATTACTCCTGTTGCTCGTGACATCCAGCATTGAATCAGGTACATTCTTACAGTTAGGGTTTGTTTCTGCTGATGTTACTTCCTTATCACTAGAGTAGAGTTGAAGATTCTTGTTATTGTAGCTGACAGTGTTCTTTGGGGTATAGCGAACCTTTAAAACCAGCTCTCTGTGATCATTCTGTCAAATTCAGAAATCTTTCACAGGCAATTAATATGCAACTAATATTGAATTTCTGCTTCAAATGGAACTTGCTCCCTGGGAAAAGAACTGAAATTTAATATCAGAAAAGTTCCCCGGCATTAAAATCTCCAATAAGAAAGTGTTGATGAATCCTTGCTGACAATTCTGACTGAATCCTTGCTGACAATTCTTACTGACTTGAACATTCCACACATGGCCCTACATTCTTACCAGGAAGAATGGGAATCAAAGTTTTTGTCAGACCCGAGGAGATTGGTGCCAGTGACTGTGGGGCGGGTTTATATCAGACGGGGGAGATTAGTGTCAGTGAATAAGGGACTGGTTTATATCAGAGTGGGAAAAATATTGTCAGTGTCGGTGAGGCTGGTTTATATTAGACAGGAGGAGATTGGTGTCAGTGACTGCAGGGCTGGTGTATATCAGATGCGGGGAGATTATTGTCAGTGTCTGTGGGGCTGATTTCAACCAGACTGGTGCAGATTGGTGTCGCTGACTGTCTAGGAGAAAGTGAGGACTGCAGATGCTGGAGATCAGAGCTGAAAATCTGTTACTGGAAAAGCGCAGCAGGTCAGGCAGCGTCCAAGGAGCAGGAGAATCGACGTTTCGGGCATGATCCCTGAAGAAGGGCTCATGCCCAAAACGTCGATTCTCCTGCTCCTTGGATGCCGCCTGACTTGCTGTGCTTTTCCAGCAACACATTTTCGTCACTGACTGTCTGGCTAGTTTATATCAGAGAGGGAGGGATTGGTGTCAGTGATCTAGGGGCTGGTTTATAACAGACAAGAGGAGATTGTTATCAATGACTGTGACGCTGGTTTATATCATACAAGAGCAAATTGGTGAAAGATTTGGTGGGAATGGTTTAAATTGGACAGGGGGAGTTTGGTATCACTCTATGGGGGACTGGTTTATATCAGGGGAGATTGGTGTCAGTGAATGAGGGGCTCGTTTATATCAGACAGGAGGAGATTGGTGTCAGTGACTGTGGGTTGGTTTATATCGGACAGGGGGAGATTGGTGTCAGTGACTGTGGGGCTGGTTTATATCAGACAGGGGGAGATTGGTGTCAGTTACTGTGGGGCTTGTTTACGAGAGTCAGGCAAAGATTGGTGTCAGTAACTGTGGGGCTGGTTTATATCAGACGGAGGAGATTGGTGTCAGTGACTGTGGGGCTGGTTTATATCAGACAAGGGGAGATTGGCGTCAGTGACTGTGGGGCTGGTTTATATCAGACAGGGGGAGATTGGTGTCAGTGAATAAGGGACTGGTTTATGTCAGACAGGAGGAGATTGGTGTCAGTGACTGTGGGGCTGGTTTATGGCAGACAGGGGGAGATTGGTGTCAGTGACTGTGTGGGTGGTTTATGTCAGACAGGGGGAGATTAGTGTCAGTGACTGTGTGGCTGGTTTATATCAGACAAGGGGAGATTGGCGTCAGTGACTGTAGAGCTGGTTTATATCAGACAGGAGGAGATTGGCGTCGGTGACTGTGGGGCTGATTTATATCAGACAAGGGGAGATTGGTGTCAGTGACTGTGGGGCTGGTTTATATCAGACAAGGGGAGATTGGTGTCAGTGACAGTAGAGCTGGTTTATATCAGACAGGGGGAGATTGGTGTCAGTGACTGTGGGGCTGGTTTATATCACACAGGAGGAGATTGGTGTCAGTGACTGTGGAGTTAGTTTATATCAACGCTTCGTGTGCTTTTCCAGCACCACTCTAATCTCGACTCTGATTTCCAGCATCTGCAGTCCTTGTTTTTACTAGTTGGTTTTTAGCCTACTGTGAATCCTCTTGCAAGGATGCCTGCCTTGAAGAAGCTTTCCTCCTGTCTCTACAAGATCTTTCCACTCTACAGGCTCCCTGCCTCTCTTCCTGATGAAGGGCTTTTGCCCGACACATCGACTTTTCTGCTACTTGGATGCTGCCTGACCTGCTATGCTTTTCCAGCACCACTCTCATCTGGAACTCTGTTTTCGAGCATCTGCAGTTCTTGTTTTTACCTAGTTGGTTTATATCAGACAGGCAGAGATTGGTGTCAGTGTCTGTGGGGCTGGTTTATAGCAGACAAGGTGAGATTGGTGTCAGAGACTGTGGGTCTCGTTTATATCAGACAGGGGGAGATTGGTGTCAGGGACTGTGGGGTTGGTTTATATCAGACTGGAGGAAAATGTCACTGTCTGTGGGGCAGGGTGAAATCAGACATGGGGAGATTTGTGTCTGTGGGGTGGTTTATATTCGACAGGGGTTGATTGCTATCAGTGAGTGAAGGGCTGGTTTATATCTGACAGGAGGAGTTTGCTGTCACTGACTGTGGTGAGGACGTTATAAAGCCAGAAAGGGATCAGTTCCATGTTTTAATTCTCTTTCAAGGCATTCTGGGTACTCAAGAGTTAAACACTCCACTGTGAAACAGACTCACTACAGTATCAATTACAGAATAGACAGAACATCTCTGTAGGATAACTGAATCTTAGAGAAGAAATCCATTGCAGCCACACACGTGGATTCCTCTGCAGCCTCAGGTAAAGGCATTTGTCCTACCCAGCCAAGACTGGTAGCCTTGGCCGCAACCCTGTTAAACTGCCTGCTGCTCCCATTATCTTTCTTCCTCTCTGTATTACCATAGGGATCTGAATTCCCGGTTGAAAACAGTCAAAACCCTTCAGTTTAATCTCTTCCCATTGACACATGATCATGAAGAATCCGATAATCAGTCACTGTAATCCATTCACTCATTATCGCAGGACATCGACACTCACCGGGGCTTGGAAAATGATAATTGCCCATCTTAAACAATGCAACGACAATCAACCATGTGGCTGAGAGACCTTTTGTATTATTCCCATAAAAAGTACTGCCTTTGTGTGTAGAGAAGAGATTCGTGGAGAAGTGTCACCACAGGTAGACACACGACTACTTTCAGGAACATGGAGAATCTCGCACTGCACTCTGATAATAAAGCATCTGCTGTTGTACGGAAACTTGTGTCATCCGGATTTGTGGAGCCTTTCCATATCTAACAAACCATCAGATTTCACCGCTGCAGCCTCAGATCCTATCTGTAATCACAAATAAACGCTGAGTGCTGAAGAAATTTAGCAGGTCCAGAACCATCTGCAGTGAGTGAGAACAGAGTTCAAATCCAGGTCTGACAGTGTGACAGAATAAAGCTCAATCTTGTGGCACTGCCACAATGACAATTGTTCGTGCAAAAACCTCAATCAAAGTCTCTTCATTGTCCTCTTTTTTCGAATCGCAGCGGTCTACAGTGCAGAACAAGTTCCTTCAGCCCATTGATTCTGTGCCAGTCAAAAACCACCATCAAACTATGGTAACTTAAAAATATGTCCACTAGTCCTGAAGTCTAGAGGGGATTAAGCTCCCTAGTCCAAGGGGAAAATTTCCTCACTATCTACCTTATGAACACCTCTCATTATTTTATACATCTCAAACATGTCATCGAGTAATAGAGACGTACAGAACAGAAACAGATCCTTCGACCCAACTCGTCCATGCTGACTGGATATCCTAACTTACCCTAGTCCCATTTACCAGTACTTGGTCCATATCCCTCCAATCCCTTCCTCTTCATATACAAGCCCGGAAGTCTATCACCTGAGGGAAAATACATCTGACATTCACCTTATATATGCCCCTAATTATATTGTAAACCTCTGTTAAGGTCGCCCCTCAAACTTCAAACTCCTTTCCACATAAGTCAAACTCTCCAATCCTGGCAATATCTTGTAAATATTTTCTGAACAGTTTAACAATACCCCTCCTATAACAGGGAGACCAGAATTTGACACAGTATTCTAGAAGAGGCCTGTGCATCCTCAACATGATGCCCTAACTCCTAAACTCATGGTCAGAGTAATGAAGGAAAAAGGCCTTCACCCAGAGGGTGGTGAAAAACTGAATTCACTGCCGGAAGTGTATTGCAGACAGAAGCTCTCAAATCCTTGAAGAAGTATTCAGAAGTGCACTTGCTATGCCAAGACATACAAGGTGATGGGTCTTGAAGGAGAACCGTTGCTGGTGTTTTTGAATCTGTAGTCTGTACTGTTTGCCCGAAACGTCAATTCTCCTGCTTCTCGGATGATGCCTGAGTTGCTGGGCTTTTCCAGCACCACTCTAATCTAGACTATGGTTTCCAGCATCTGCAGTCCTTGTTTTTACCTTATACAAGGTGATGGGCTAAGGTAGATAGTGAGGAAACTTTCCCCTTGGACTAGGGAGCTTATTCCCCTCTAGACTTCAGGACTAGTGGACATATTTTTAAAGTGAGAGGAGAAAGATTTAAAAGGGAAATGAGGATCATCTTTTTCTACACAGAGAATGGTTCGTGTGCGAATGAACTTCCAGAGGAATTAATGGATGCGGGTAGAGTTCCGATGTTTAAAAGGTATTTGGACAAACATGAAAGAATTGGAGGGATATGGGCCAGGAGCAGGCGGTGGGACTAGTTTTGTTTGGGATTATGATTAGCAGTGACATGGGGAAAACCAAAAGGTCTGTTTCCATGCTGTATGACTTTATCACTAACATTCCCCTTAAGGCTCCTGCCCCTTACCTTAAATATCTGCACTGCCTTCCAGTTGTCTTAACTGGTTCCTCCATCAAGGGGAATATTTCCTTCCTGTGCAC
Source organism: Chiloscyllium plagiosum (assembly GCF_037043375.1). Taxonomy (NCBI): domain Eukaryota; kingdom Metazoa; phylum Chordata; class Chondrichthyes; order Orectolobiformes; family Hemiscylliidae; genus Chiloscyllium; species Chiloscyllium plagiosum. The sequence goes on from NW_028270156.1 coordinate 106,508,636, forward strand.
CCAATCAACACCTCTCATTATTTTATACATCTCAATGATGTCATAGAGTCAAACAGATGTACAACACAGAAACAGATCCTTCAGCCCAACTCGTCCATGCCGACCAGATATCCGAAATTAACCTAGTCCCATTTACCAACACTTGGCCCCCTAATCCCTTCCAATTCAAGTTAAAAATCACACAACACCAGGTTATAGTCCAACAGGTTAATTTGGAACCACTAACTTTCGAACGCTGCTCCTTCGTCAGGTGGTGGTGGAGTTTTCTAATACCCCTCCCGATACCTTTTATATGTTACTTGCCGCATACTGACCTGCACTTCCTCTTGCATACACGCACCGCCTGTTGCATGAAACTGTTGGCCCTTAGGACCTTGTATATCTTTCCTCTCTCACCCTAAACCTTTGCCCTCTAGTTCTGGACTACCACACCCCAGGGAAAAGACCTTGTCTATTTACTCTATCCATGCCTCCATGATTTTATAAACGCCTGGAAGGTCACTCCTCAGCCTCCAACACTCCAGGGAAAACAGCTCCAGCCTATTCAGCCTTCCCTGTAGTTCAAACCGTCCAACCCTGGCAACATCGTTGTAAATCTTTTTTGAACCCTTTCAAATTTCACAACATCGTTTCTACAGGAATCAGAGCAGAATTGCACACAATACTCCAAAGGTGGCCTAACAATGTCCTCTACAGCCACAACATGACCTCCAAACTCCTTTACTCAATGCTCTGACCAATAGGGAAAGCATACAAAATGCCTTCTTCACTATCCTATCGACCTGCGACTCCCCTCTCAATCACCTGATGAAGGAGCGTCGCTCCGAAAGCTAGTGTGCTTCCAATTAAACCTGTTGGACTATAACCTGGTGTTGTGTGATTTTTAACTAACTCCAAGGTGTTTTTGATCTACTTGGATTTGTTTTCTGCTCTCCTGAAATGACTTAGTCAATCCTGAATAGACCTTCCAACAATACCTCTGCACCAGAATGGCACTACCTCTTCTCAATCTAATGATGCTTGTTCCTTCCAACCCAACCTCTTTTGGGAGCTTTACAGCATTCACTTTACCCCAGTTAGTGAGTTTTGCAGCTTTTAAAAGCATTCACATTTTTGTCTTTGCCAGTTTTTTGAAAGTTAAGGACCAATCAACCTGAAACAACAGCAGGAGTTTACACCTTACACACACACACACACGGTTGAGATTTGGATGGAGAGATGATTTCTCCCAGGACAGAACCCTGATCTCGGATGATGACCTCTGCAGGGAGACAGACATTAACTGCAAATGACTTCTTGGATCTTCCTGTGCAGTACCCCTCACATCGACAGCATTGGTCTGTTTTTTAGATTAGATTAGATTAGATTACATTACAGTGTGGAAACAGGCCCTTCGGCCCAACAAGTCCACACCGACCCGCCGAAGCGAAACCCACCCATACTCCTACATTTACTCCTTACCGACCACTACAGGCAATTTAGCATGGCCAATTCACCTGATCCTGCACATCTTTTGGACTGTGGGAGGAAACCGGAGCACCCGGAGGAAACCCACGCAGACACGGGGAGAACGTGCAAACTCCACACAGTCAGTCGCCTGAGGCGGGAATTGAACCCGGGTTTCAGGCGCTGTGAGGCAGCAGTGCTAACCACTGTGCCACCGTGCCGCCCACTGTTTGGGTGCCTGCTTTTCTGAACCGTGTCCAAGCAACAAGTGATGATAGATTCATAATAGTTTTCCTCTAATCCATGTTTAAGGCATGTGTTTGTGTTATTTTTCACTGAGTGTTGACCTAATCTAAAATGGGGAGTGGCTTCCATCTCAGATGACCACACCAGCGTGCCTTTAGGGCCCTGAGGAAATGATTAGGGAAGTGTATCTGTACCATTCCACTTACTGCACCCTGTACCGCTAGATAGTGCTCCCTCAGTACCTCAGAAACCATCCCCTCAGTATGTTTATCCCCAAAGCACCTCGACAAAACATTCATGCCCTCAACACCTCAGAAAGCAAACCTGTTACCCCCTTGGACCGTGTTCATCCCCAAACCTCTTCTCACTGTGATGACCCACAGCACCTCCCCCCCACCCCCCACCCCCCCCCAAGATTGGAGCCAAGGGCCCAGAACATTATTTGAGTCTCTGGATTGATCATAGAATGTGGAAGCGGGCCATCCGGCCTATCAGGTTCACACTGACCCTCGGCGGAGCAGCCCATCCCGCCACTCTATCCCTGGATCCCTTCATTTCCTCTAGCTAATCTACCGAGCCTGAACATCTTTGGACAGTGGGAGGAAACTGTAGCACCCGGAGGCTGACACGGGGAGAATGTGCCAACTCCACATAGACAGTGGCCCGAGGCTGGAATTGAACCCGGGTGGGGTGAGGCAACATTGAGCCCCCGTGACAATCCCACCATCCCCTCCCCGTTGGTGACCCTTTTTGATGTCTATACCCGGGGAGTATCTAACTTGTCTAGCGTTTATTTAAGAAAGATTAGGGACAAGGGCAATGCCTCCACAAGCTCAAGATGCTTGATCCCCCTCGAAAAAATATTTATATCAAACAGAGACTTTATTCACAAAAACATGTACAAACATAGTCACTAAAGTTCGGTTCTGTACAGTCTTTACAAGAAGTCTTTGTCATGACATATATCCTCCCCTTGGCTGATTAACTGAAATGTTAGATCTGAGCTGTTCTTTCTGAATCAACATCATAAATTTAAATTAATAAGGATCCTTGTGAAGTGCCTGTGTTCTGTATCTGTTCCCCCATGTAGCCCGCCCTCCGAATACAATACCTTACACAGCCTTAAACCTGTTTGTCAGCTTTCAGCAGAAGCAGCCTCAGGGCATTGAACACAGACTGAATTACTCAGTGACGCTTGGATCAAGTCAGATCAAATTCTCAAGCACACAGATGGCTGGGGAAATTCAGCAGATCAGGCAGCAACGGTGAAGAGAGAGAAGAACAATTCGTATTTCAAGTGACACTTCCTCAAAACGGTCTGTTCTGAATGAACTTTACCGCAGAAATCACTGGACTTGAAAGGTGAGCTCTCTCTCTGTTTCTTTCTCCATCTCCCTTCAGATATGTTGCCGGACATGCTTAGCTTCTTCAGCAATCTCTGTAGTGATGTTTCAGGTCTCCACCGTGTTCGTACAAGTTGATTTTAGTGTTGAAATCTCAAGCTTGCACTATTAAAGGGATTGAATTCCTCTGCTACAAAGGAGGGTCAGTTACCTCAGCTAACTGGTTGGTGATGCCAACATTGTTGGCTCAATCTCTATCATGTCTGAAATTACCATGAAGGCCCCAGCTTCTCAACCTCACCCCTCACCTGAGGTGTGTGACCCACCAGTCCTCTATCGGGTCCTCCTGGTCTATATTAACTTTCCGACTTGAAAAAGGCACCGCAGTAAGAGAGCTCTTTACATGGTTCATGTCACAATCCTGGAGCTCCCTCCCGAACATCACTGTTGGACACCCAAGGACTGCAGCAGGAGAGTACAGCTCACCCCCATCTTCCAGGCAACTATTAGAGGGTGTGGGAATCACATAGAAGCCACATGTGAAAATACGTTTTATTACAGGGTCACGGTGGCTTTGGTCACTAACTCTGTTTCTTTACCTCTGTTGAAATCAGCATAATGAAGAAGCAAAGAGTGGGTTGAAAATGACAATGATAGTCTTTCGTAGGTTGGTGTTTATTAGAGTTTGTATCGACAGTATGAATGTTTGAGCACTTATTCAAGGGCATGCAGGTCGCTGCCAGAGGAAGTGATGGGGGCGGGTACAATTGGGACATTTAAAAGGCATCTGGGTGAGTATGTGAATAGGAAGGGTTGAGAGAGATATCAGACCAAGTGTTAGCAAATGGAATGAAATGAGATGAGAATATCTGGTTAGTATGGACGAGTTGGACAGGAGGGACTGGTTCCAAGCTGTGCACCTCTGTGACTCTGTGCCTCTGAATAGTCTATTGCAGAGAGTTTCAGACAGGGCATGGTATGTGTGTCTCTCAGAATCTGCAAACCCTATATATCCAAATTTCCACAAGACTCTAAGAAATAGTAAAAAGGGGGTCAGTACTGAGGGAGTGCTGCACTGTCAGAGGGTCAGTACTGAGGGAGTGCTGCATTGTCGGATGGTCAACACTGAGGGAGTGCTGCAATGTCAGATGGTCAGTATTGAGGGAGTGCTGCACTGTCAGAGGGTCAGTACTGAGGGATTGCAGCACTGTCAGAGGGTCAATACTGATGGAGCGCTGCACTGTCAGAGGGTAAACACTGAGGGAGTGCTGCACTGTCAGAGGGTCAGTACTGAGGGAGTGATGCACTGTCAGAGGGTCAGTACTGAGGGAGTGCTACACTGTCAATTTGTCAGTACTGAGGGAGTGCTATACTGTCAATAAGTTAGTATTGAGGGAGTGTTGTACTATCAGAGTGTCATTCTGACGGAGTGCTGAACTGTCAGAGGTTTTGTCCTGAGATTGGGCCACACTGTTAGAGGGCCGGCACTGAGAGAGTGCATCACTATCAGAGGATTAGTGTGGAGGGAGTGCTGCATTGTCAGAGGGTCAGTATGGAGGGAGGGCAGCATTGTCAGAGGATTAGAATGGCGGGAGTGCAGCATTGTCAAAGGATCAGTGTGGAGGGAGTGCTGCATTGTCAGAGGGTCAGTATGGAGGGAGTGCTGCATTGTCAGAAGGTCAGTATGGAGGGCGTGCAGCTTTGTCAGACGATCAGTATGGACGGAGTGCAGCATTGTCCGAGAGTCAGGACGGAGGGATTGCTGTGCAGTGAGAGTCAGTAATGATGAAGTGCGCACTCTCTGAGGGTCAGTGCTAATGGATGGCCATGTTGTCAGAGTGTCACACTGTGAGAGGGTTACTACTGATGGAGCGCTGCACTGTGAAATGGTTAGAACTGAGGGAGCACGGCACTCTGAGGGGGTTAGTAATGAGGGATCACCGTGCTGTGAGGGGGCCAGTACTGAGGGAGCGAAGCGCTATGTGTCGGACAATCAGGACTGAGGGACTGCTGCATTGCCAGAGGGTCAGTACTGAGAGAGTGATGCACTGCTAAAGGGTCAGTACTGAGTGATTGCTGCATTGCCAGAGGGTCAGTACTGAGAGAGTGATGCACTGCCAAAGGGTCAGTAATGAGGGAGTGCTGCACTGTCAGAAGGTCAGTACTGAGGGATTGCTGCACTGTCAGAGGGTCAGTAATGAGGGAGTGCTGCACTGTCAGAAGGTCAGTACTGAGGGATTGCTGCACTGTCAGAGGGTCAGTACTGAGGGCGCACGACACTGTCAGTGGGTCAGAACTGAAGGAATGCTGCTCTTTCAGAGGGTCAGTACTGAGAGGGTGATGCGCTGTCAGAGGGTCAGTAATGAGGGAGGGCTGCGCTGTCAGATGGTCAGTACTGAGAGAGTACTGCGCTGTCACAGGGTCAGTACTCAGAGAATGCTGCACTGTCAGAGGGTAAGTAATGAGGGAGTGCTGCACTGTCAGAGGGTCAGTACTGAGGGATTGTCCCAGTGTCAGACGGTCAGTACTGAGGGAGTGCTGCACTGTCAGAGGATCAGTACTGAGCATGAACTGCAATGTCAGAGGGTCAGTACTGAGGGAGCGCGGTACTGTCAGAGGTTCAGTACTGAGGGAGTGCTGCACTGCACGATTGTCATTACTGAGGGAGTGCTGCACTGTCAGATGGTCAGGACTAAGGGAGTGCTGCACTGTCAGAGGATTAGTTCTGAGGATGTACTGCAATGTCAGATGGTCTGTACTGAGGGAGCGCTGCACTGTCAGAGGGTCAGTACTGAGGGAGTGCTGCACTGTCAGAGGGTCAGTACTGAGGGATTGCCACACTGTCAAAGAGTCAGTACTGAGAGAGTGCTGCACTGTCAGAGGGTCAGTACTGAGGGAGTGCCGCACTGTCAGAAGGTCAGTACTGATGGAGTGCTGCACAGTCAGAGGGTCAGTACTGAGCGAGTGCTGCATTCTCAGAAGGTCAATAGTGAGGGAGTGCTGCACTGTAGGAGGGTCAGTAATGAGGGAATGCTACACTTTCAGAGGGTCAGTACTGAGAGAGTGCCGCACTGTCAGAAGGTCAGTACTGAGGGAGTGCTGCACTGTTGGGTTGGTAAGTGCTGAGAGAAAACTGCACTGTTGGAGAATCAGTACACTCAGAGTTCAGTGTCGCACTGTGAGCAAGTGTCGCAATGTGAGAGGTTCAGTCCTCAGGGAATGCAAAACTGTCAGAGGGTCAGTACTTGGTGAGCACTGTACTGTCAAAGGGTTAGTATTGAGGGAGTGGTGCACTGTCAGAAGGTCAGTACTGAGCTAGTGCTGCACTGTCAGAGGGTCAATACTCAGGGAGTGCTGCACTGTCAGAGGGTCAGTAATGTGGGTGTGCTGCACTGTCATAGGATCATTACAAAGGGAGTGCTGCACTGTCAGAGGATCAGTACTGAAGATGTAATGCAATGTCAGAGGGTCAGTATTGAGGGACTGCTGCACAGTCAGAGGGTCAGTACTGAGGGAGTGCTGCACTGGCAGAGGGTCAGTACTGAGGGATTGCCACACTGTCAGAGAGTCAGTACTGAAGGAGTGCTGCAATGTCAGAGGGTCAGTACTGAGGGAGTGCTGCACTGTCAGAGGGTCAGTAATGAGGGATTGCCACACTGTCAGAGAGTCAGTACTGAGGGTGTGCTGCACTTTCAAAGGATCAGTACGGAGGGAGTGCTGCGCTGTCAGAGGGTCAGTAATGAGGGAATGCTGCACTCTCAGAGGGTCAATACTGAGGGAATGCTGCACTGTCACGGGGTCAGAATTAAGGGAGTATCGCACTGTCAGATGGTCAATACTGAGGGAGTGCTGCACTGTCCGAGGATTAGTTCTGAGGATGTACTGCAATGTCAGTTGGTTTGTACTGAGGGAGTGCTGCACTGTCAGAGGGTCAGTACTGAGGGAGTGCTGCACTGTCAGCGGATCAGTACTGAAGATGTAATGCAATGTCAGAGGGTTAGTATTGAGGGAGTGCTGCACTATTAGAGGGTCAGTACTGAAGGAGTGCTTCACTGTCAGAGTTTCAGTACCGAGGGAATGCTGCACTGTCAGAGGGTCAGTAATGAGGAAGTGCTGCGCTGTCAGCTGGTCAGTACTGAGAGTGCTGCATTGTCAGAGGGTCAGTACTGAGGGAGTGCTGCACTGTCAGAGGGTCAGTACTGAGAGATTGCCGCACTGTCACAGTGTCAGTACTGAGGGAGTGCTGCACTGTCAGAGGGTCAGTACTGAGGGACTGCTGCACTGCAAGATGGTCATTACTGAGGGAGGGCCGCACTGTCTGAACGTCAGTACTGAGGGAGTGCAGCACTGTCAGAGGATTAGTTCTGAGGATGAACTGCAATGTCAGTTGGTTTGTACTGATGGAGTGCTGCACCGTCAGAGGGACAGTACAGAGGGAATGCTGCACTGTCAGAGGGTTAGTATTGAGGGAGACCCGCACTGTCAGAAGGTCAGTACTGAGGGAGTGCTGAACTGTCAGAGGATTAGTTCTGAGAGAGTGATGCACTGTCAGAGGGTCAGTAATGTGGGTGGGTTGTGCTGTCAGATGGTCATTACTGAGAGAGTACTGCGCTGTCACACGGTCAGTACTGAGAGAATGCTGCACTGTCAGAGGGTAAGTAATGAGGGAGTGCTGCACTGTCAGAGGTTCAGTAGTGAGGGATTGCCCCACTGTCAGAGGATCAGTACTGAGGATGAACTGCAATGTCAGAGGGTCAGTACTGAGGGAGCGCGGTACTGTCAGAGGGTCAGGACTGAGGGAGTACTTCACTGTCAGAGGATCAGTACTGAGGATGAACAGCAATGTCAGAGGGTCAGTATGGAGGGAGCGCGGTACTGTCAGAGGGTCAGTACTGAGGGAGTGCTGCACTGCAAGATGGTCATTACTGAGGGAGTGTTGCACTGTCAAATGGTCAGGAATGAGGGAGTGCTGCACTGTCAGAGGTTCAGTACTGATGGAATGATGCACTGTTTTGGGTCAGTATTGAGGGAGTGCCACACTGTCAGAAGGTCAGTACTGAGGGAGTGCTGCACTGTCAGAGGATTAGTTCTGAGGATGTACTGCAATGTCAGATGGTCTGTACTGATGGAGTGCTGCACTGTCAGAGGGTCAGGACTGAGGGATTGCCGCACTGTCAGATGGTCAGTACTGAGGGAGTGCTGCACAGTCAGAGGATCAGTTCTGAGGATGTACTGCAATGTCAAGTGGCCTGTACTGAGGGAGTGCTGCACTGTCAGAGGGTCAGTACTGAGGGGGCACGACACTGTCAGAGTGTCAGTACTGAGGGAATGCTGCTCTGTCAGTGGGTCAGGACTGAGGGAGTGCCGCACTGTCAGAAGGTCAGTACTGAGGGAGTGCTGCACTGTCAGAGGGTCAGAAATGAGGGAGTGCTGCACTGCCAGAGTGTCAGTACTGAGGGAGTGCTGCGCTCTCAGAGTGTCAGTACTGAGGGAGTGCTGCACTGTCAGAGGATCAGTACTGAAGATGTAATGCAATGTCAGTGGGTCAGTATTGAGGGAGTGCTGCACTGTCCGAGGGTCAGTACTGAGGGAGTGCTGCACTGTCAGAGGGTCAGTATTGAGGGAGTGCTGCACTGTCCGAGGGTCAGTACTGAGGGACTGCTGCACTATTAGAGGGTCAGTACTGAGGGAGTGCTGCACTGTCAGAGGGTCAGTACTGAGGGATTGCCACAATCTCAGAGAGTCAGTACTGAGGGTGTGCTGCACTGTCAGAGGATCAGTACGGAGGGAGTGCTGCGCTGTCAGAGGGTCAGTAATGAGGGAATGCTGCACTCTCAGAGGGTCAGTACTGAGGGAGTGCTGCACTGTCAGAGGGTCAGTACTGAGGGAGTGCTGCACTGTCAGAGGGTCAATACTGAGGGATTGCCACACTCTGAGAGGGTCAGTACTGAGGGAGTGCTGCACTCTCAGATGGTCAAGACTGAGGGAGTGGTGCACTGTCAGAGGGTCAGTATTGAGGGAGTGCCGCACTGTCAGAAGGTCAGTACTGAGGGAGTGCTGCACTGTCAGAGGATTTATCTGAGGATGTACTGCAATGTCAGATTGTCTGTACTGAGGGAGTGCTGCACTTTCAGAGTGTCAGTACTGAGGGACTGCTGCACTGTCACAGCGTCAGTACTGAGGGACTGCTGCACTGTCAGAGGGTCAGTACTGAGGGAATGCTGCTCTGTCAGAGGGTCAGTACTGAGGGAGTGCCGCACTGTCAGAAGGTCAGTACTGAGGTAGTGCTGCGATGTCAGTGGGTCAGTAATGAGGGGGTGCCTCACTGTCGAAAGGACAGTACTGAGGGAGTGCTGCACAGTCAGAGGATCAATACAGAGGGAGTGCTGCATTCTCAGAAGGTCAATAGTGAGGGAGTGCTGCACTGTCAGAGGGCAGTGCTGAGGGTGTTGTGCACTGTCAGATGGTCAGTACTGAGGCAATGCTGCACTGTCAGAGGGTCATTATTGAGGGAATGCTGCACTGTCAAAGGTCAGTACTGAGGGATTGCCGCACTGTCAGAGGGTCAGTACTGAGGGAATGCTACAGTGGAAGAGGGTCAGTACTGAGAGAGTGCCGCACTGTCAGAAAGTCGGAACTGAGGGAGTGGTGCACTGTTGTGTTGGTCAGTGCTGAGGGAAAGCTGCACTGTTGGAGCATCAGTACAGTCAGAGTTCAGTGTCTCACTGTGAGGAAGTGTCGCACTGTGAGAGGTTCAGTCCTCAGGGAATGCAAAACTGTCAGAGGGTCAGTACTGGGGTACGCTGTACTGTCAGAGGGTCAGTACTGAGGGAGTGCTGCACTGTCAGAAGGTCAGAACTGAGGGAGTGCCGCACTGTCAGAAGGTCAGTACTGAGGGAGTGCTCCACTGGCAGAGGGTCAATACTGAGGGTGTGCTGCAATGTCAGACGGTCAGTACTGAGGGTGTGCTGCACTGTCATAGGGTCAGTACTGAGGGAGTGCCACACTGTCGGAATGTTATAACTGAGGGCCTCCTGCATTGCCAGAGGATCAGTACTGAGAGAGTGCAGCACTGTTAGAGGGTCAGTATTCGGGGGAGTGCTGCACTGTCAAGGGTGCACGACCAAGGGAATGCTGCACTGTCAGAGTGTCAGAACTGAGGGAGTGCAGCACTGTCAGTGGATCAGTATGGAGGGAGTGCAGCATTGTTTGAGAGTCAGGACGAAGGAAGCACTGCAGTGTCAGAGGGTCAGTACTGGCAGACTGTCGCACTGTCAAAGGGTTAGTGCTGAGGGAGTGTTTTACTCTGAGATGTTCAGTACTGAGGGAGTGCTGCACTGTCAGAGCGTCAGTTTGAGGGAGGGATGCACTGTCAGAGGTTTAGGACAGAGGATGCATTGCAATGTCAGAGGGTCAGTACTGAAGCAGTGTCGCACTGTTAGAGGGTCAGTTCTGAGTGTGTGCTGGACTGTCAGCGGCTCAGTTTGAGGGAGCGATGCACTGTCAGAGTGTCAGCACTGCGGGAGTGCCGCACTGTCAGAGGATCAGTACTGTGGAAGTGCTGCACTGTCAGAGGATCATTACGGAGAGAGAGCAGCACTGTCAGAGGGTCACTACTGAGGAAGTGCTGCGCTGTCAGGGGGTTAGTAATGAGGGATTGCCGCAATGTCAGAGGGTCAATATGGGGGTCGTGCTGCACTGTCAGACGGTCATTACTGAGAGAGCGCTGCACTGTCAGTGCATCAGTCTGGGGAATACCTGCATTGTAAGAGAGTCAGTACTGATTGAGTGCCACATTAGCGGATGGGCTGAATGGCCAAATTTCTGCTCCCATGTCTTTTGGTCTCAGAGGAATATGTGAAATTGTTCAGTACATTTCTGCCTCTGCGTCCTTCATACCCTGCTCAGCAATGATTCCAACGTCCAGATTCCAGAGACTGTGTTCAAACAGACCGTCTTCATCTGGTTATTGAACCTGAAGAGGTTCCACCCTCTTTACCCAGGGATCGAGTTTTCGTTTCACGTGACTGACTCAAAGGGATATTTTCATGCTGCAGGGCTGAGGTTTATTCCTCAGCTTCCGTGTGCTCATCCCAAATGAATCCCACTGTCCCACACTCAGAACGGTTGTATGTTCCTTCAATCTGAGCTTCTCAATGCTAATCCACATCCAGAATGACATCCCACACTCCTCCAAATCGTATCACAGGCTAATTGCCTGGAAGAGAGGAGTGCGAAGAGTGGAAATAAAAATCTGAAAGGACTTTACAGTGATATTAAGGGTAAATTAATAATGAGAGAACGAGTAGGTGTGGAACACAGTGAGAATTTGTGCATGGACCCAGATACTATAGTGAATGGATGCATGTTCTCAATACTCATTGGGACAGGGACGGTATGAAATCGTGGATATGCTCTGTGATACAATTAAATGAAAGAGAGAGAGAGAGAGAGAGAGAGAGAGAGAGAGAGAGAGAGAGAGAGAGAGAGAGTGATGGTTCTGAGTGGTCTGGCCTGCTTACAACCGAATAAATCTCCAAAGACGGTGGAAATGCATCTCAGTTTACCGAATGAGATGATGGAGGAAGTAACAGGTACACTTGCAAACATTTTCAAATCCTCTCTGGCCACAGGAGCGGTGTCGTCGGACTGACCATGTGGTACTGTTATTCAAGAAGGAGCCTGGATATACCAGGCAGCTACAGGCCAGTCAGGCTAATATCATGGGTGGGGTGTCTGTTGGAAGCAATTTTGGGAGATAGAATTAATCAGCATTTACAGAGACTGGAGTTCATGATGAACAGTCAGAATGGTTGTGTTAAGGGGAGCTCAGGTCTGACCAATGGGATTGCACTCTTTAAGGAGGTGACCAGGTGTGTAAATAAGGGCAATACTTTCTTGTCGCCTGCTTGGAGGTCTGTAAGGCATTTATCAAGACCCATACTGGAAACTGATAGTGAACACAAAAACTCAAGATCCAAGGAATTTGGCGTAGAATGCTGAGTGGCAGGAAGCAGACAGTGATGGCCCAGTTACAAATCTCTGTCTGTTCATGTCTCACTGTTGGGGTCTTGCTGATGTGGTTGTTAGAAAAGATTTAGGTTTGAATGGTGGAGGGTTAATCATTGGGTTCATGAATGATATGGGGATTGGTGGGGTGATAAATACTGAGGAGGATAGCCTTAGGTTACAGAAGGATGGAGATGGCCTTGTCAGATGGACTGATCAGTGGCAACGGGTGAGGTGCCTGAAGACTGGAGGGTGATTAATGATGGGCCATTATTGAAGTAAGGCTGCAAGGAACAGCCATTGAACTATGGAGCTGTGAGCCTGATGGCAGTGGTGGGTAAGCTGTTGGAGGGCATTTTGAGAGACAATTTACATGCATTTGGAAAAGCAAGAATTGATTCGGGATGGTCAGCTTGGCTTTGTTTGTGGAAATGATGTGTCCAACTTGATAGAGCTTTTGAAGGGATGACCAAGGAGACAAATGAGAAGGTTTCACATGGGAGACAGCTTAGTAAAAGGTTAGATGAGATGACATCCTGGGAGAGAGGACAGCACGGTGCCTCAGTGGTTTGATTCTAACTCCCGGTGACTGTCTGTGTGGAGTTTACACATTCTCTCTGTATCTGTGCGGGTTCCCTCCGGGTGCTCCAGTTTCCTCCCACCGCCCAAAGCTGCCATGGGAAATGCAGCATTACAGGGAAAGAGTAGAGGATCTGAGTCTGGGTGGGATGCTGTTCAGACAGTCAGTGTGGAGCCAATGGACGGAATGGCTTGCTTCTACACTGTAGGAATTCTAAAATTAATCCAGAGAGACAAGTAATGTTCCGGGGTCCTGGGCTCCAATCTTGGACAGGGATGGATGTGGGTCCTTACAGTCTGAAGGGGTTTGAACGCAATCTGAGGGGGGAGCTGGGCTGACCCCTGAAGTGTTGAGGATGTGAATGTTTTGTGGAGCTACTGTCTGAGGAGCTTTGGGGGTTAAACACAACAAAGTGATGCTTTCTGAGGTTTTGAGGGAGTAATTTCTGAGGTATTGAGGAAGCACTTTCTGAGGTATTGAGGGAGCACTTTCTGAGGTTTTGAGGGAGCACTTTCTGAGGTACTGAGGGAGCACTATCTGAGGTACTGAGGGAGCACTTTCTGAGGTATTGAGGGAGCACTATCTGAGGTACTGACGGTGAACTATCTGAGGTACTGATGGAGCATGTGTGTGAGAGAGAGTGTCTGTGTGTCTGTGTGAGAGAGAGTGTGTCTGTGTGTGCGTGAGAGAGAGTGTCTGTGTGTGTGAGAGAGAGTGTCTGTGTGTGAGAGAGAGTGTGTCTGTGAGAGAGAGTGTGTCTGCGTGTATGTGTGAGAGAGCGTGTCCATGTGTGCATTTGAGGGAGCGTATGTCTGTGCGTGTATGTGTGTGAGAGGGAAAGTGTGTGTGTGTGTGTGTATGTGTGTGTGAGAGAGAGTTCTGCCTGTGTGTATTTGTTTGTGAGAGTGTCTCTGTGTTTGTGTTTGAGGGAGTGTGTGTGTGTGTGTGTGTGTGTGTGTGTGTGTGTGTGTGTAAACGAGCCAATCTTATTGGGTGCCCGTGAATATAAAATCCAGCTGCTGTTTCAGGTGAATTGGTCCTTGTGTCTCCAAAGACACAAAAGCTGCAAGTGAGACTTAACTGGGGGAAAGAGAGTGCTGTTCATTCCAGTGGGGATTCATCCAGTAAACCTTCCCCACATACTAACATCCCTCTGGCAATGCAGTGACTAGTCCTGCACACAGTGCTCCAGGTACAAACCAATGTAATGTCACCATAGACGTACCAGAGCATGGGACAGCTCCTCATTACAGAGTGGTGTCTGGTGGTGTTTTAATCAGAAGGTCAGCATGGCTCAGCTGAGGGGAGAGGTTGGGAAGGAGAGTCCTTCAGAGTAACTCTAGCAAGTGTGGTAAGCTAACTGCCCAGCCAACTGAGCTCACCAACCTCACTCCAGGGACGTGCCCTGTATAATCCAATCATAGCCAGCCTGCACCTCAATAGGAGCAGGAGCAAGGCCATTCAGCCCCACCCTAACCCAGAAGGGAGAGCATGGGAAGCTGATGAAGGAAACAAGCCCCTCCCATGTGGCCTTCTGAAATGCAGCTGGAGGACAGAGAAGACCTGGGCTGTTGCTTGCTTCCCCGAGACTGGCCTGCTCCACCTTACAGTGAGAGACTGAGGGGAATCTCGAGGAGATTTCACTTCTCACTGAGAGGCTGCAACTCCAATCCAAATCAGGCTGGTTCCCTCCAAGACTCACGGAAGAGGGTAGCACTCTACAGATCAGGCCCTCGTGTTGTCCTAACCTCCAGTGTGGGGGCCAAGAGCTGGGAGATAGCATTAAGAACATAAGACCATCCGAAATAGGAACGGGAGACCATTCAGCCCCTCGAGCCTGCTCTGGTATTCAATAGGAACGTGGATGATTCAACATTTGATTTGGGAGCTGAAACTAGGACAATACAGAGACAGAGAATCAAATTATTCTGCCATGAGGAATCATCAGACGAACGCGCACACACACACACACACACATTGTGGGTTTCAGGCCGTCTGTGGGAACGGGGAGAGACAAAGGGGCAAAATGCTAGAGAGGGATCTGATCCCACAGATTTCACTGCTTCCCTCTCTCTCTGCAGCTCTCATGTCTATTTTTGTGTTCCCAGTTCTCTCTCCCACATCTTTCCTTCAATCCCTATCTCTCAACCTCCTTCACATCTCTGTCCTGATGACATTTCCCAGTAGATTCCCTTCCCCCTTTGTCACCTCACCAGGTTTTTCAGGAATGCTTAATCATTCAGTCTTTCACAAAACTAACACCTTGCTCATCTCTCTCTGCACCTGTCTCTCAGCTCTGTGGGATCTTGCTATTCCTGTCTGTACATCACTCTAGCCACATTACAGCCCCCACCACCAACCCACTCTCTCAGCTCTATGTCTCTGCTGTTGCAACTCCTCTCTCTCTGTCCTATATCTCTCCCTGGGATTTCTGTCTTGCTGTCTGCCTGAACTTCTCTCCCTCTCTTTCCCCATTTTCACCTTGTATCTGTCTGACATTGTATTTCTCTTCCTGGAGTTTCACCCTCTCTCTCTCTCTGTCTCTCTCCTGCTCTCTCTCAGTTCTTCTCGCTTCCTCTCCCCCCTCCCCGCCTGCCTGTCTTTCTTTTGTTGTCTCCCTCCCTCTCACTGTCTGTCCGTCCATCTTTCTTTCTTTTCTGTAGTTTCTCTCCCTCTTTCTCCATGGACCCCTCTGCTCTGTCCCAGTGACTGGGGAAAGGGGCATTGGGAAGAGCTTGCCTCAGTGCCTGATCTCTCCCAGGATTTACCCCCACATGAAGTACTTTTCTGAGTGCGTCTGAAATAGAGAAAAAGAGAAAGAGACATGGAGAGAGTGGAGATGGAGAAAGAGGAGAGAGAGAGATGGGCAGTGAGTCAGGGAGGTGGAGTGAGAAAAGGAGAGAGTGAGAGAGACAGGGAGAGAGAGAGAGTGAGAAGGACATATATTGAGGGAGAAGGACAGTGTGTGTACATGGCGATAGTTTTCGAATGGGATCTTGCTGTGCATTACAGCAGTCTGTCAATAGTCCCAGGCCAGTCAGTCAACCCAGACTCATTTACTGGTGTGAGAGAGTGAGGACTGCAGATGCTGGAGAGTCAGAGTTACAAAGTGTGGAGCTGGGGAAGCACAGCAGGTCAGCCAGGAGAGTCGATGGTTCAGGCCTGACCTGCTGGGCTTTTCCAGCTCCACACTTTTCCACTCAACTCCCTCTGCCCCAGGGAGTGGGGCTCACAGCAATGTTGGGGGGGCAGCAAAATATTTGATGGGGGCACAGTTGGTGAGGTAGGTATTTGGGAGGGAAGCTTTTGGGGAAGGGGATAAATTTGGGAGGAGAGTGAAAATGATGGGCAATTGTTTTTAGGGGGTTCAAAATCAGGTGAGCACTTTCAGGTCTGAAATAAAGAAAAAGAGAAAGGGAGGGTGAGAAAAAGAGAGAGAGGTAGAGAGAGTGGGGATGGAGAAGGGGGATGAGAGAAAGATGGGGCAGAGACAGACAGTGAGAGGGAGGGTGTGAGCGAAAGGCAGATTGAGAGAAAGAGACAGACAGGGAGAGAGAAGGACAAAGAGAGAAGGGGAAGTCAGACTGAGACAAACAGGCGTTGAAGCATGGACAGACTGAAGGGGTGACACTCAGTATTCCAGTTGGTTCCAGCTCCCTCTCTCTCAATGGTTTTTCACACTCCCTCTCTCCCATGCTCCTGGGGTTTCCTTCAGCTTGTCTCGCTCCCTCTCTCTCCCGCTCTCTGGATGGTGAGCTGGTCTCTGTCCCTTACCATGTTGGTCACCTCAGAAAGCCTCCAGAAAATTCAAGAGATCAGTCTGCAGGTGATCCCTGGTTTTGTTCATTTCTGGATGGTTTCCCAGAACTTTCTCTCCTTCTGGCCAATTCGGAGAATCAGTTAATAGTTTGAAGCGTTGCTAATCATTTGGATGTTAGTTTCTTTGTGTATCAGGACCCAGTGCCTTCCTGTCTGGGCCCTCCTTTGTTTTGTGGAGACGTTGTTAGGGATATGTCTGCCCAGGGGAACTGTTGCCTTTGACATTATGCTGATGGTATAACCATCTGGCTGCTGTCTGGCTTTTGTGATTTGGGAGTATAACTTGTCCAATATACCCAGTATCTCTTGGCTGTCTATCTGTGTTTTAGCAAGGAGCCAGCAACATTTCACCCGTTCCCCCTCCCACACCCAGTCTTTTGAATCGAAAGAAGCTTATACAATGAATTACAAACCTAATTTTAATAGCTGGTTATGTTTGTTGTCAGAGTAGCCTGCTGTTTGAGCGAAAAACATTTTGTACATTGGTCAAACCGATTTTCATATGGCTGATAAGTGATATCATAGAATCCCTACAGAGCAGAAGCAGGCCCTTCAGCCCATCGAGTCCACAATGACCCTCTGAAGAGAATCCAACTCAGATCCATCCCGTGATGATATCTCTGAACCCCTGCATTTCCCATGGCTATTCCAGCTAACCTGAATATCCCTCGACACTATGGGCAATCTGTCAAAAATGTGCACCATTGAACAGCGGGAGAAAACCCATGCAGATGCAGGGAGAATGTACAAACACCACACAGACAGTCGCTCAGGAGTGGAATCAAACCCAGGTCTCTGGTGCTGTGAGGTAACAGTGCTAACCACTGAGCGACTGTGGCACTCCTAACTGTTTCGACAAAACATATTCCGTTCTGGGAATCCATACAGAATTGGGATGCATAACCAACATCCAGTGAGCAGAATAAATGCAAGGGAATGAGACCTGCTGGCTCAAACTCCTGGAATTCCCTCCCTCAGGACGTTGTGGGTCCACCACTTGCAACAGTTCAAGGAGGCAGCTCACCACCAAAACCAGCTCCCGAGCAGCTACGGACAGGCAATAAATACTGGGCCCAGCCAGGAACACTCAAACGCTGCAAATGAATGAAACTAAGGTGATCACCCGGGGAGTTCCATCTACCTTCCAGTCCCTCGGGGTGTATCCAGGTATTATTCACCATGATCGTACCCATCTGTTGCTGCCTGCAATCCTAACCACCAGTATCCCGAGATATATCAAGGTGAGTGCAGTTAGGGACACAGCCGATGTGGTCCTCTATCTATCACTCCTCTCTTTGTCTCACCCCTCTCTCTCCCTCAGTGCTTCACTCTCACACCGCTTCTCTCTCTCTCAGCCCTCTCTCACTCTCACCACTCTCTCTCTTACCCCTTCTCTCTCAAACCCCCCTCTCTCACCCCTCTCTCTCTTACTCCTCTCTCTTCTCACACCTCTCTCTCTCCCTCAGCGCTTCTCTCTCTCTCAGCCCTCTCTCATTTTCACCTGTCTCTCTCTCTCACCCTCTCTCCCTTACCCCTCTCTCTTCTCACTCCACTCTCTCACTCTCCCTCAGCGCTTCTCTCTCACACCACTTCTCTCTCTCTCACCCCTCTCTCTCTCACACCCTCTCTCACCCCTCTCTCTCACCTATCTCTCACCCTCTCTCTCTCTCTCACCCCATCTCTCTTGCACCCTCTCTCACCCCCTCTCTCTCAGGCCCTCTCTTTCAGCCCCCCTCTCTCTCTCACCCCCCTCGCTCACACACCTCTCTCTCAACCCCCTTTCTCTCACACCCCTCTCTCTCTCTCACCCTCTCTCTCACCCCATTCTCTCTCACCCCTTCTCTCTCCTACTTTCTTTCACACTCTCTCTCTCAGGGCCTCTCTTTCAGCCCCCCTCTCTCTCACCCCTCTCTCTCTCACACACCTCTCTCTCTCAACCCGCTTTCTCTCACAACCCTCTCTCTCTCTCACCCTCTCTCTCACCCCTTTCTCTCTCACCCCTTCTCTCTCACCTACTCTCTCTCACATCCTCTCTCTCAGGCCATCTCTCTCTCTCTCGTACCCTCTCTCAAAACCTCTTTGTCTCACACCCTTCTCTCTCTCTCACCCTCTCTCTCTTACCCCTCTCTCTCTCACACCGCTTCTCTCTCTCACCCTCTCTCTCTGTCAGCCTGTCTCTCTCTCTCTCACCCCCACATCTCTCAAATCCCTCGCTCAATCACCCCTCTTTCTCTTTCACCCCTCTATATGTCACCCCTCTCTCTCAACCTTCTCTCTCTAACCAGTCTCTTCCTCTCTCACACCTCTCTCTCTCAGCCTCTCTCTCTCACGCATTCTCTCTCCCTCTCTTTGGCAACCCTTCTCTCTCTCAGCCCCTCTCTCTCTCTCCCAAGTCTCTCCCACCCTGATCTCTCTGACAGCCCCTCTCTCTCTCACCCCTCGCTCTCTCTCATCCCTCTCTCTCTGATCCCTCTCTCTCTCACCCCTCTCTCTCACACACCTCTCTCTCATCCTCTCTCTCTCACCCCTCTCTTTTACCCCTCTCTCTCACCCTCTCTCTCAACCCCTCTCTCACCCCTTCTCTCTCAGCCCTCTCTCTCAGCCCCCCTAGTCACTCCAGTCTTTCCTACCCTGATCTCTCTCACACACTCTCTCTCACCATCTCTCTCTCTCACCCCTTCACTCTCTCATCCTGTCTCTCTGTCACCCCCTGTCTCTTTCTCACCCGCTCTCTCTTCCACCAATCTCTCTCCCTCAACCCCTCTCTCAACCCTCTCTCTCTTAACCCTCTCTCTCACACCTCTCTCTCTCACCCTCTCTCTCTCACCCCTACTCTGTTAGCCTCTCTCTCGCACCCCCGTCTCTCAGGCCCTCTCTGTCTCACCCTTCTCTCTCTGTTTCACCCCTCTGTCTCTGTTTCACCCCTCTATCTCACCCCCTCTCTCTCTCACCCCCAGTCTCTCTCAGCCTGTCTCTCTGTCACTCTCTGTCTCTTTCTCACCCGCTCTCTCTTCTACCCCTCTCTCTCCCTCACCCCTCTCGCTCACCCCTCTCTCTTTCACTCCTCTCTCTCTCACCCTCTCGCTCTTACCCATCTCTCTCTCTTACACACCTCTCTCTCTCACGCCTTCTCTCTCACCCTCTCTTTCGCAGCCCCTCTCTCTCTCAGCTCTTCTCTCTCTCATCCCTTTCTCTCTCATCCCACTCTCTCTCACACCTCTCTCTCACCTCCTCTCTCACACCCTCTCTCTCACCCCTCTCTCTCTCTCTCATCCCACTCTCTCTCACCCTCTCTCTCTCAACCCCTCTCTCCCAAGCCCTCTCTTTCAGCCCCTTGCTCTCTCACCCCCCTTCACACACCTCTCTCTCAACCCTCTGTCGCTCTCTCACTCCTCTCTCTCTCTCTCTCTCTCACCCGTCTCTCACTCTCACCCCTTTTTCTCTCTCTCATCCCACTCTCTCTCACCCTCTCTCTCACCCCCTCTCTCTCAGGCCCTCTCTTTCAGCCTCCCACTCTCTCACGCACCCTTCTCTCTCTCTCTCTCACCCATCCCCTCTCTCTTACCCCTCTCTCTCACACACACCTCTCTCTCACCCTTTCTCTCTCACCTCTCTCTCTCTCTCACACACACCCTTTCTCTTTTACCCCTCTCTCTCACGCACCTCTCTCTCACACCCTCTCTATCACCCCCTCTCTCTCACACCCTCTCTCTCTCATACATCTCTCTCACTCCTTCTCTCTCACCCCTCTCTCTAACCCCTCTCTCAGGCCCTCTCTTTCAGCCCCTCTCACTCTCTCACATTCCTCTCTCTCACCCTCTCTCTCTCACCCCTCTCTCTCTCACCCTTCTCTCTCTCACCCTCTCTCTCTCACTCATTCTCTCTCACCCGCTCTCTCAGGCCCTCTCTCTTACACCTCTCTCTCACCCCCTTTCTCTCTCTTACACCCCCTCTCTCTCTCACACCTCCCTCTCTCTCACACCCCTCTCTCTCATCCCGCTCTCCCTCTCACATCTCTCTCTCACCCCCTCACTCCCTCACACCATATCTTTCTTAGCCCTCTCACTCTCTCACCCCTCCCACTCTCACCACTCTGATTCTCTCTCACCCCTCCCACTCTCACCACTCTCATTCTCTCTTACTCCTCTCTCTTTCACCCCCTCTCTGTCTTACCCCTCTCTCCCACCCCCTCTCTCGCACCATCTCTCTCCCCCATTCTCTCCCCCCTTTCTCTCCCCACTCTCACTCACCCCCTTTCTCTTTCTCACCCGATCTTTCCCATCCCTTCTCTCTCTCACACTCTCTCAGCCTTCTCTCTCTTTCACCTCTCTCTCTCTTACCCCCTCTCTCACGCCTCTCTCTTACCTTCTCACTCTCACCCTCTCTTTCTCTGCCTGTCTCTCTCTCACACACCCCTCTCTCTCACCCCTCTCTCTCACACCCTCTCTTTCACCCCTCTTTGTCACACCCCCTCTCTCACACCCCCTCTCTCCCTCACATCGCTCTATCTGTCTCCCCTCTCCCTTTCTCTCCACTCTCTCACTATCCCACACCCTCTCTTTCTTAGCCCTCTCACTCTCTTACCCCCTCTCTCTCATGCCTCTCTCTCACCTTCTCTCTCTCACGTCTTTATCTGCCTGTCTCGCTCTCACCCCCTCTCTCTTTCTCACCTGCTCTCATCCACTCCGATCTCTCTCACACACCCTCTCTCTCACCCCTCTCTCTCTCACACCCCTCTCTCTATTACCTCTCTCTCTCACACACCACTCTCTCTCTCTCAGACCCCTCTCACTCTACCCAGTCTCTCCCAATCTGATCTCTCTCACTTACCTTCTCTCTCACGCCTCTCTCTCTTACACCTCTCTCTATCTCACCCCCTCTCTCTCAGGCCCTCTCTCTCTCTCACCCTCTCACTGTCTTTCACCCCTCTCTCTCTCTTACCTCTCCCTCTCACCCCCTCTCTCTCACAGGTCTCTCTCTCTTTCAGCCCTTCTCTCTCTCACAAACCCCCTCTCTCACAGACCTCTCTCTCAACCCTCTGTCTCTCAAACACACCTCTCTCTCTCACCCTCTCTCTCACCTCCTTCTCTCTCTCACATCCTTCTCTCTCTCTCACCCTCTCTCTCTCTAACCCCTCTCTCTCTAACCCTTCTCTCTCTCTAACCCCTCTCCCTCTTAACCCTCTCTCACACACACACATCTCTCTCACCCTTTCTCTCTCACCCCTCTCGCTTACCCCCTCTCTCTCACCCCTCTCTCTCATCCCCTCTCTGTCACACACCCCTCTCTTTCACCCCTTTTTTTCACGCACCACCTCTCTCACGCCCCTCACTCTCACACCCCTCTCTCTCTCACCCCTCTCTCTCTCTCACCCCCTCTCTCCCTCACCCCGCTCTACCTGTCATCCCCTCTCTCTCTCCCCTCTCTCTCACCCTCTCACTCTCTCACACCCTCTCTTTCTTAGCCCTCTCACTCTCTCACCCCTCCCACTCTCACCACTCTCATTCTCTCTTACCCCTCTCTCTTTCACCCCCTCTCTGTCTTACCCCTCTCTCTCACCCCCTCTCTCACAGCATCTCTCTCCCCCATTCTCTCCCCCCTTTCTCTCCCCCACTCTCACTCACCCCCTTTCTCTTTCTCACCCCGATCTTTCCCATCCCTCTCTCTCTCACACTCTCTCAGACTTCTCTCTCTTTCCCCTCTCTCTCTCACCCCCTCTCTCACGCCTCTCTCTTACCTTCTCACTCTCACCCTCTCTTTCTCTGCCTGTCTCTCTCTCGCACCCCCCCTCACTTATCCTTTCTGTCTCAACCCTCTCTCTCATTACCCCTCCATCTCACACCTCTCTCACCCTCTCTCTCTCCTCCCCCTCTCTCTTACAACTTTCTCTGTCTCTCACCTCTGTCTCTCACCCTCTCTCTCTCACCCCTTCTCTCCCACGCTCTGTTTCAGCCCCTCTCTCACACACACCCCTCTCTCTCATACACCTCTCTCTCAACCCACTGTCTCTCTCACACCCTCTCTATCTCAACCTCTCTCTCTCTCACCCCTGTCTCTCTTACCCCTCTCTCTTACACACCTCTCTCTCACCCTGTCTCTCAACCCCCGCTCTCTCTCATATCCCTCTCCCTCTCACCAATTCTCTCTCACCCCCTCTGTCAGGCCCTCTCTCTCTCACACCTCTCTCTCTTACACCCTTCTCTCTGTCACACCCCCTCTCTCTCACCCCCCCTCTCTCACCCCTTCTCTCTCACTCCCCTCTCTCTCTCACCCCTCTCTCTCACCCCTCTCTCTCTTACACCCCTCTCTCTGTCACACCCCTCTCTCTCACCCCTCTCTCTCTCATCCCCCTCTCCCACACCCTCTCTCTCACACCCTCTCTGTTACACCCCTCTCTCTCACCTGCTCTCTTTGTCACTCACTCTCTCTCTTTCTCACTCACACTCTCTATCTTTTTCATTCACTCTCTCTTTCTCACCCCTCTCTCTCTCACTCCTCTCTCAACTCCTCTCTCTCTCCCGCCCTCTCTCGCCCCTCTCTCCTCCACTGTCACTCACCCCCTTTCTCTTTCTCACCCGCTCTCTCCTCCACCCCGATCTTTCTCATCCTCCCTCTCTGTCTCACCCTCTCACCCTTATCCCTCTTTCCCCCTCTCTCTCACACCTCTCTCTCACCTTCTCTCTCTCACCCTCTCTTTCTCTGCCTGTCTCTCTCTCACCCCCTCTCTCTTCCTCACCCGCTCTCCCTTCCACTCCGATCTCTCTCACACCCCCTCTCTTTCTCACCATTCTCTCTCACCACTCTCTCTCACTCCTCTCTCTCACCCCTCTCTCACCCCTCTCTCTCTCACACACCCCCTCTCTCACACCCCCTCTCTAACCCCTCTCTCTCTCACACCCCCTCTTTCTCACACCCCCTCTCTCTCACACCCCCCTCTCTCTCTCACACCCCTCTCTTTCTCACCCCTCTCTCTATCTCACCCCCCTCTCTCAGCCCTCTCTCTCAGCCCCCTCCCTCTCTCCCCAGTCTCTCCCACCCTGATCTCTCTCACACACCTTCTCTCACATGCGTCTCTCTCTCACCCTCTCTCTCTCTCCCACCCCTCTCTCTCTCTCATTCCCAGATCTCTATCTCCCCCCCTCTCTGTCAGGCCCTCTCTCTCTCAGCCCCTTTCTTTCTTTCACCCCTCTCTCTCTTACCTCCCTCTCACCCTCTCTCTCTCACCCTCTGTCTCTCATCTTTGTCTCTCTAACTCAGCCTGTCTCTCTCTCACCCCGTCTCTTTCTCACCCACTCTCTCTTCCACCCCGATCTCTCTCTCACACCCTCTCTCTCCCTCACCCCTCTCTCTCCCTCACCCTTCTCTCCCTCTCACCCCTCTCTCTCTCTTGCCCGTCTCTCTCTCTCTCCCTCTCTCTTAACCCTCTCTCTCACCCCCTCTCTCTCTCACCCCCTCTCTCTCACCCCTCTCTCTCACCTCCTCTCTCTCATCCCCTCTCTCTCACCCCTTCTCTCTCACCCCTCTCTTTCACCCTCTCTCTCTCTCTCAGCCTGTCTCTCTATCACCCCCTCTCTCTTTCACACCCGCTCTCTCTTCCACCCCGATTTCTCTCACACAAGCTCTCTAACTCACTCCTCTCTCTCTCACTCACCCCCCTCTCTCTCTCTCACCCCTCTCTCTCTCTCACCCTTCTCTCTCTCCCCCTCTCTCTCACATCCCCCTCGCTCTCGCCCTCTCTCACTCCTACGGCTCTCTCTCTTAGCCCTCTCTCTCTCATATCTCTCTCTCACCTCTCTCTCCCACCCTCTTTCTCCCACCCCTTCTCTCTCACCCCTTCTCTCTCACTCCCTCTCTCTCACGCCCACTCTTTCAGCCCCTCTCTCTCACTCTCCCTTCCCTCTCACACACCTCTCTCTCATCCTCTGTCTCTCACTCCTCTATCTCTTACCACTCTCTCTCTCACCCCGTCTCTCACTTATCACTCTCTCTTACCCCTCTCTCTCACACCGCTTCTCTCTCTCTCACCCTCTCTCTCTCTTACCGCTCTCTCTCTCTCACCCACCTGTCTCTCACCCCTCTCTTTCTCACCCCCTCTCTCTCTCAACCGCTCTCTCTCACCCCTCGCGCTCTAACCCCACTCTCTCACACTCCCTTTCTGTCTCACCACCCCCTCTCTCAAACTCCCTCACTCTCTCATCCCCTCACTCTCTCGCACCCACACTCTCTCACCTCCTCTCTCTCAAACCCTCTTTCTCACCCCCTCTCTCTCATCACTCTCTCTCCCACCTCCCTCTCTCTAACCTATCTCTCTCTCATCCCCACCTACTCTCTCTCTCAACCTCCCTCACTCTCTCACACCACTCTCTCACCCCTCTCTCTTCCACCTCCCTCTCTCTAACCTATCTCTCTCTCTCATCCCCACCCCCTCTCTCTCTTAACCCTCTCTCTCTCACCCCCCTCTCTCTCACCCGCTCTTTCTCTCACCCCCTCTCTCTCAACCCCTCTCTCTCACCCCTCCCGCTCTCACCCCTCTCTCTCACCACCCCCTCTCTCAACCCCCCTCACTCTCTCAACCCCTCAGTCTCTCACACCCTCAATCTCTCACGCCCTCTCTCTTTCTCAAACCCTCTCTCTCTCCCCCCTCTCTCTTCCCCTCTCTCTCACCCCTCTCTCTCACACCCCCTCTCACACCCTTTCTCTCTTACCCCGCTCTCTCTCTAACCCCTCCGCCTCTCACCCCCTCGCTCAACCCCTCTTTCTCACCCACTCTCTCAATCACACCCTCTCCTTCTCACTCCACTCTCTCTCTTACACCCTCCCCACTTTCTCTCTCTCAATCACCCCTTGTCTCTCAACCCCTCTCTCTCACCCCTCTCTCTCACCCGCTCTCTCTTTCTAACTCACACTCTCTCTTTCTCACTTACACTCTCTCTCTCTCTTTCACTCACTCTCTCTCTTTCTCACCCCTTTCTATCTCACCCCTCTCTCTCTTACTGCTCTCTCTCACCCCTCTCTCTCTTACGCCTCTCTCTCACCCCCTCTCTATTCCCCACTCTCACTCACCCCCTTTCTCTTTCTCACCCGCTCTCTCCCCCACCCCAATCTTTCTCATCCTCCCTCTCTGTCTCATCCTCTCACCCTTATCCCTCTTTCCCCCTCTCTCTCTTACCCCCTCTCTCTCACATCTCACTCTCACCTTCTCTCTCTCACCCTCTCTTTCTCTGCCTGTCTCTCTCAGCCCCTCTCTCTTTATCAACGGCTCTCCCTTCCACTCCAATCTCTCTCACACACCCCTCTCTCTCACCCCTCTCTGTCAGCCCTCTCTCTCTCAGCACCCGTCCCTCTCTCCCCAGTCTCTCCCACCCTGACCTCTCTCACACGCGTCTCTCTCTCACCCTCTCTCTCTCCCAGCCCTCTCTCTTCCCCTCTCTCTATCTCACCCCCTCTCTCTCACGCCCTCTCTCTCTCAGCCCCTCTCTCTCTTCCACCCCGATCTCTCTCTCACACCCTCCATCGCCTCACCCCTCTCTCTCCCTCACCCCTCTCTCTCTCACTCACGCTTCTCTCTCTCCCTCTCTCTTAACCCTCTCTCCCACCCACTATCTCTCACCCCCTCTCTCTCACCTCCTCTCTCTCATCCCCTCTCTCTCACCCCTTGTCTCTCACACCCTCTCTTTCACCCTCTCCCTCTCTCAGCCTGTCTCTCTCACCCCCTCTCTCTTTCACACCCGCTCTCTCTTCCATCCTGATTTCTCTCACACCCGCTCTCTAACTCTCCCCTCTCTCACACTCCCCCCTCTCTCTCACACTCTCTCACTCCTACCGCTCTCTCTCTTACCCCCCTCTCTCTCACACACCTCCCTCTCACCCACCTCTCTCTCAACTCCTCTCTCTCACCTCCTTTCTCATCCTCTCTCTCTCCTACCCCTCCATTTCTTACCCCTTTCTCTCTCTCACCTCTCTCTCTCTCACCCTCTCTCACACCTTCTCTCTCACCCCCTCTCTCTCACGCCCACTCTTTCAGCCCCTCTCTCTCATACACCCCTCCCTCTCACCCCACTACTCTCTCAACCCTGTCTCTCTCACACCACTCTCTCTCTTACCCCTCTCTCTTACCCCTCTCTCTCACACCGCTTCTCTCTCTCACCCTCTCTCTCTCACCCCGCTCTCTTACTCCTCTCTCTCTTTCACCCACCTGTCTCTCACCACTCTCTCTCTCACCCTGTCTCTCTCACCCCCTCTCTCACACCCTCTTTCTCTAACACCTCCCTATCACACTCCTTGTCTCTCACCGCCTCTCTCACCTCTCTCTCTCACCCCCTCTCTCACACCCCTCTCACTCTTACATCCCTCTCTGTCACACCTCCTCTCTCTCTCACCCCTCTCTCTCTCACCCCTCTCTCTTATCCCTCTCTCACACCGCTTCTCTCTCTCACCCTCTCTCTCTCACCCCTCTCTCTTACCCCTCTCTCTCTCTCTCACCCACCTGTCTCTCACCCCCCTCTCTCTCACCCTGTCTCTCTCACCCCCCTCTCTCACACCCTCTTTCTCTCACACCTCCCTCTCACACCCCTTGTCTCTCACCGCCTCTCTCACCCCTCCTCTCAGTCCCTCTCTTTCAGCCCCACTCTCTCACACCTCTCTCTCTCACCCCCTCTCTCTCACCCCCCTCTCACTCTTACACCTCTCTCTCTCACACCTCTTCTCTCTCACACCCCCTCTCTCTCAACCTTGTTTCTCTTTCCCCTCTCCCTTACCCCATCTCTCTCACGCCTCTCTCTCACCTTCTCTCTCACCCTCTCTTTCTCTGCCTGTCTCTCTCTCACCCCCCTCTCTTTCTCAACAACTCTCCCTTCCATTCCGATCTCTCTCACTCCCCACTCTCTCACCCCTCTTTCTGTCTTACCCCCCTCTCTCTCTCACACACCTCTCTCTCATCCTCTCTCTCTCACCGCTTCTCTCTCACCCCTCTCTCTCACCCCAGTCTCTCCCACCCTGATCACGCTCTCCCACCTTCCCTCTCACATCTCTCTCTCTCAGCCCTCTCTCTATCCCCAGTCTCTCCCACGCTGATCTCTCTCTCACACCTCTCTCTCTCACCCTCTCTCTGTTACCCCTCTCTCTTTCATCCCCTCTCTCTCTTATGTCTCTCTCCCCCACTCTCACTCACTCCCTTTCTCTTTCGCACCCGATCTTTCCTCCACCCCGATCTTTCTCATTCTCCCTCTCTCTCTCACCCTCTCACCCTTCTCTCTCTCTCATTCCCTCTCTCTCTCGCCTCTCTCTCTCTCCAACCCCCTCTCTCCCACTCCCTCTCTCTCACTCCCTCACCTCCACTCTTTCTCTGACCCCTTCTCACACCCCTCTCTCTCTCACACCCACCTTTCTCTCTCACCCTCTTTCTTTCTCAACCACCTCTCTCTCACCCCGCTCTATCTCTCATATCCTCTCTCTGCCCCTCTCTCTCACTCTCTCTTTTCCTCTCACCCCCTCTCTCTCAACCCTCTCTCTCACCCCTCTCTCTCACCCCCCCTCTCTCAGCCCCCTCTCACTCAGCCCGCTTCCCCCTCTCTCTTTCTCCCCCTCTCTCCCTTTAATCACCCTCCTCACTCTCTCTCACCCCCTTCTCTCTCTCACCCTCTCATCTCACCCTCTCTCTCACATCCCCTCATCCACTCTCTCTCTCTGCACCCTCTCTCTCCCCTCTCTCTTTACCCTTCTCTCTTTCCCCCCCTCACACACCCTTAACTCTCCCCCCCGACACCCTCTCTCTCACCCCGCTCTCTCACCCCTCTCCCTAGCCCCTCTCTCTCTCAGCCCCCTTGCTCTCTCAGCCCGTTCGCTCTCTCACCCCCTCTCTCCCTCCCCCTCTCTCTCTCAGCCCCCTTTCTCTCTCAGCCCGTTCGCTCTCTCACCCCGCTCTCTCTCACCCCCTCTCTCCCTACCCCTCTCTCTCTCAGCCCCCTTTCTCTCTCAGCCCACTCGCTCTCTCACCCCGCTCTCTCTCACCCCCCTCTCCCTATCCCCCCTCGCTCTCAGCCCCCTTTCTCTCTCAGCCCGTTCGCTCTCTCACCCCGCTCTCTCTCACCCCCTCTCTCCCTACCCCCTCTCTCTCACCCCCCTTTCTCTCTCAGCCCACTCGCTCTCTCACCACGCTCTCTCTCACCCCCTCTCTTCCTACCCCCTCTCTCTCTCAGCCCCCTTTCTCTCTCAGCCCACTCGCTCTCTCACCCCGCTCTCTCTCACCGCCTCTCTCTCTCAGCCCCCTTTCTCTCAGCCCCCTTTCTCTCTCACACCATGCTCTCTCTCTCATCTCACCCCTCTCTCACACCCTCTCTCTCTCATCCTCTTAACCTCTCACTCTCTCTCTCTGTTTCTCACACCCCATCTCTCTCTCACACCCACCTTTCTCTCTCACCCTCTTTCTCTCTCAACCACCTCTCTCTCACCCCGCTCTATCTCTCATATCCTCTCTCTGCCCCTCTCTCTCACTCTCTCTTTTCCTCTCACCCCCTCTCTCTCACCCCCTCTCTCTCACCCACTCTCTCTCTCAGTCCCCTCTCACTCAGCCCACTTTCTCTCTCAACCCCCCCTCACCCCACGCCCTCTCTCATCTCTCCCCTCTCTCTCACACACTCTCTCTCTCTCTCACCCCCTCAACCCCCCTCTCTCCCCTCTCTCACACCCTCTCTCTCTCACTGCATTCTCTCTCACCCCCTCTCTCTCACACCCCTCTCTCTCACCCTCTCTCTCCCACCCCCTCACCCCCACTCTCTCACCTGCTCTCTCGCTCTCTCAAACCACCTCTCTCTTAACCCTCTCTCTCTCTCACGCCCTCTCTCCCACCCCCTCTCAGTCTCACCTCCACTCTTTCTCTCCCCTTTGTCTCTCCCCTTTTGTCTCTCCCTCTTTCTCTCTCAACCCCCTCACATCACTCCCTCTCTCTCACACATCTCTCTCACTTAGCCGCGCGCTCTCTCTCACCCCACTCTCTCTCACACCCTCTCTCTCTCACTCCCTTCTCTCTCCCTCACCCTCTCATCTCACCCCTCTCTCTCACACACCTCTCATCCCCTCTCTCTCACCTGCTCTCTCGCTCTCTCAAACTATCTCTCTCTTACCTCATCTCTCTCATTCCTCTCTCTTTCTCTCTCACCCCTCTCTCTTTCTCAGCATCTCTATCTCACCCCCTTCTCTCTCTCAGCCCCCTTTCTCACTCCCCTCTCAACCCCTCACCCACGCTCTCTCTCACCTCTCTCTCTCGCTCTCAAACCTCCTCTCTCTCTTACCCTTCCCTCTCTCACTCCCTCCCTCTCTCCCACTCAGTGTCTCTCTCTCACCCCATCTCACTCACACCGTCTCTCTCTCTCTCAACCCCTCTCTCTCCCACGCCCTTTCTCCCAGCCCCTCTCAATCTCACCTCCACTCTTTCTCTGACCCACTCTCACACCCCCTTTGTCTCTCCCCTTTTCTCTCTCACGCCCCTCACATCGCCCTCTCTCTCTCACCCTCTCTCTCACTCACCCGCTGTCTCTCCCACCCCACTCTCTCTCCCACCCCTCTCTCTCTCCCACCCACTCTCTCTCACCCCTCTCTCTCTCCTACCCACTCTCTCTCACCCTCTCTCTCTCATCCTTCTCTCTCTCACCCCTCTCTCTCCCATCCCCATCGCTCTCCCACACTGTCTCTCTCGAACCCCTTTCTCTCTCACACCCTCTCTCTCAACCTCCCTCTCTCTCATCCCCCCCCCTCTCTCATCCCCCTCTCTCTCGATCCCTCTCTCTCAACCCCTCTCTCTCACTCCTCTCCCTCACTCTCTTCTCTCTCTCAACCCGTCACTCTCTCTCCCCCCTCTCTCTCACCCCTCTCTCTCTCTCCCCCTCTCTCTCACGCCCCCTCTCTCCCCCTCTCCCCCTCTCTCTCCCACTCTCTCCATCCCCCTCCCACCCCGTCTCGTTCACATTCGCTCTCTTTCTCACCCCCACTCTCTCTCACTCTCTATCTTACCCTTCTCTCTCTCACCAATCTCTCTCTCACCCCGCTCTCTCTCACCGTCCCTCTCTCTCAACCCCCTTTCTCGCACCACACTCTCTCATCCCCTCTCTCTCAGCCGCACTCTCTCTCACTCTCTCTCTCACCCCTCTCTCTCTCTCAGCCCTCTCTCTCTCACCCCGCTCTCTCTCACCGCCCCTCTCTCTCAACCCACTCTCTCTCACACCCCTCTCTCTCACCGCCCCTCTCTCTCGCTCCGGCCTCTCTCACACCCCCTCTCTCACCCCCACTCTCTCTCACCGTCCCTCTCTCTCAACCCCCTCTCTCACTCCCCTTTCTCTCACCCACCTCTCTCTCTCATCCCTTCTCTCTCACCCCCACTCTCTTTCACTCTCTCTCTCACCGCCCCTCTCTCTCACCGCCCCTCTCTCTCACTCCACCCCCCACACTCCCCTTTCCCTCACCCCCTCTCTCTCTCTCATCCCCTCTCTCTCCCCCACTCTCTCTCTCACTCTCTCTCTCACCCCTCTCTCACCCCGCTCTCTCCCCCTCTCTTTCTCACTCCCTCTCTCCACCCACTCTCTCTCACTGCCCCTCTCTCTCAACCCTCCACTCACCCTCTCTCTCTCTCTCTCTCCCCCTCTCTCTCTCATCCCCTCTCTCCCAAACCCCTCTCTCACTCCCCCCTCTCACCCCCTCTCTCTCACCCCCTCTCTCTCTCACCGCCCCTCTGTCTCACCCCCTTTCTCTCTCACCCCCTCTCTCACCTCATTTGTCTCACCCCATCTGTCTCACCACCTCTCTCTCTCATACCCCTCTCTCAACCCCCATCTCTCAACCCCCATCTCTCAACCCCCTCACTCTCTCCCACCTCACTCCCTCTCTCACCCCCTCACCCTCTCTCTCTCTGTCACCCCTCTCTCTCTCCCACCCCAATCTCACTTATTCTTATTCCCCTCTCTCTCACCTCCCTCTCTCACTCTCTCTCTCTCACATACACTCACACACACCATCCCTCTCTCCCACCCCTCTTTCTGTCTCTTTCTAATCCCCTCTCCGTCCTTCTCACCCCGCTCGCTCTAAGCCACTCTCGCTCTCACCCGCTCTCTCTCACCCCTCTCTCATAACCCCCTCTCTCTCACTCTCATCTCTCTCTCAGCCCCCCTCTCTCTCACCCTCCCCTCTCCCATCCCCGCTCTCTCACCAACCTCTCTCTCACCCCCACTCTGTCTCTTTCTCATCCCCTCTCCCTCCTTCTCAATCCCTCTCTCTCACCACCCTCTCCCACACCCCCTCTCTCACCTCCCTTTATCCACTCTTTCTCTGACCCCCTCTCTTTCTCCACGTCTCTCTCTCCCCCTCCCCCTTTCTCACATCTCTCCCCCTTTCTCACCCCTCTCTCCCTTTCTCACCCCTCTCTCTTTCACCCACTCTCTCACCCTTTCTCTCTCACACCCTCTCATCTCACCCTCTCCATCACACACCCCCTCATCTCCCTCTCTCTCACCCGCTCTCTCTTGCTCTATCAAACATCCCGCTCTCTTACCCACTCTCTCTCACCCCCTTTCTCATTCTCAGCCCCTCACTCTCTCACCCCTTTCTCTCTCTCACCTACCTCACCAGCCACCCCCTCACCCGCTCTCTCTCACCCTCTCTCTCTCACATCCTCCCTCTCTCCCACTCTCTCTCTGTCTCTTTCTCATCCCCCATCTCTCTCACTCCCTCTCGCTCTCACCCCATCTCTCTCTCACCCTCTCTCTCTCTCCCCCACATCTTCTCTCCCACCCCCTCTCTGTCTCACCTCCACTCTTTCTCTGACCCACTCTCTCTCCCCTTTGTGTCTCCTCCCCCTTTGTCTCTCCCCCTTTCTCTCTTACACCTACCTCACATCGCCATCTCTCTCTCACCCCTCTCTCTCACTCACCCGCATTCTCTCTCACCCCAATCTCTCTCTCACCCTCTCTCTCTCCCCCCTGATCCCCCTCTCTCTCTTGCCTGCTGTCTCAAACCCATCTCTCTCACCCTCTCTCTCTCAATCCCATATCTCACTCCCTTCTTGCCCCCCACCCGCTCTGTCTCTCACCCTTCTGTCTCTCTGTCAAACCTCCTCTCTCTTAACCCCTCACCCGCTCTCTCTCACACCCCCTCTTTCTTACCCTTCTCTGTCTCTCACTCCCTCCCTCTCTCCCACCCTCTCTCTATCTCTTTCTCATCCCCTCTCTGTCCTTCTCACTCCCTCTCTCTCTTACCCCATCTCACTCTTACCATCTCTCTCTCAACCCTTCTCTCTCTCTCACCACACTCTCTCCCATCCCCATCTCTATCTCTCCTCCCTCTCTTGAACCCTCTCTCTCTCTCACCCCTCGCTCCCACACCCCCCTCACATCCTCTCTCTCACCCCCTCTCTCAACGTCTCTCTCTCTCTACCCTCTCTCTCAAACCTTCTCTCTCTCTTACTTCCTCACCCGTTCTCTCTCACACCGCCACTCTCTCTTACCCTTATCTCTCTCAATCCCTCCCTCTCTCCCACCCTCTCTCTGTCTCTTTCTTATCCCCCTCTCACCTCTCTTTCTTACCCCATCTCTCTCTCACCTCTCTCTCTCTCTCACCCCTACTCTCTCTCTCACCCACCTCTCTCTCAGCCCCCCTCACCTCCTCTCACCCAGCTCTCTCTCACGCACCTCTCAATCCCACCCCTCCTCACATCCCCTCTATCCCCCCTCACCTCCCTCACACCGCCTTCCACCCCCTCTCCCACCACACACACCCTCACCCACCTCCCCCTCTCATCCCCCTCTCTCGCCCCCCTCTTACACCCCCTCTCTCTCAACCCCCTCACTCAACCCCTTCTCTCTGTCACCCCTCTCTCTCACCACTCTAACTCTAATACCTTCTCTCCCCCCTCTCTCCACCTCTCTCCACTTCTCTCTCCCTCCTCTCTCCCCCTCTCTCACTTCTCTCTCAGTCCTCTCTCTCCCTCCTCTCTCTCCCCCTCTCTCTCTCACCTCTCTCTCTCTCTCTCACCCTCCCTCTCTCATCCCGTCCCTCTCTCACACCCTCCCTCTCCCCCCAACCCTCTCTCTCCCCCTCTCTCTCCCCCTCTCTCTCACCCTTCCTCTCTCATCCCGTCCCTCTCTCATCCCGTCCCTCTTTCCCCATCCCTCTTTTCCCCCTTCCACTTTCATCCCTCCTCTCTCACACTCTCCCTCTCACGCCCACTCTCTCAGCCCATCTCTCTCTCTCAACCCTCTCTCTCTCTCACCCACTCTCTCTTTCACCCCCGTCTCTGTCAACCCCCCTCTCTCACCCCCTTCTCCCTCATCCCACTCTCTATTACACTCTCTCTCACACCCTTCTAACTCTCTCACCCCTTCACACCCTCTCCCTCTCACCACAACCTCTCCTCCTCTCTCACCCCTCTCTCTCACCCACTCTCGTTCTCACCACTCACTATCTCTCTCTCACCCACTCTCTTTCTCACCACTTGCTATCTCTCTCACCCCACACTCTGTCACCGTCTCTCTCTCTCAACCCCCTCACTCTCAGCCCTCTCTCTCTCTCTCAGCCCCTCTCTCTCACACCCCCTTTCTCTCTCACTTTGTTATCTCTCTCACCCCACTCTCTCTCACCCCCTCTCTCACCCGCTCTCTCGCTCACCGCCTCTCTCTCCACCCTGCTCTCACCTCTCACTCTCACCCGTCTCTCTGTCACCCCTCACCCTCTCTCCCTTTTACACCCTCTCTCACCCCCTCTCTCTCTCTTACCCCTTCACCCTATCTCCCCCGCTCACACTCTCTCTCTCTTACCCACTCTCTGTCGCTCTCTCTCACCCCTCTCACCCCCGCCCTCTCTCTCTCATCCCCCCTCTCGCTCTATTACCTTCTGTCTCTCACTCCCTTTTTCTCTCTCTCATTCCTCTTCGCCCTTTCTTCCTCACTCATCCTTGCTCTCGTTCTGTCTCTCTCTAGCACCCACTCTCACCCCATCTCCCTCACACCCCTCTAAATCTCTCATTCTTTCACTCGTTCTCTCTCTGTCTGTCTCTCTCTCAACCCATCATTCACTGTCTATCTCACCTCTGTCTCACCACTTTCGCTCTCTCTCTCTCGCGTCCTATCTCTCTGATCCCTCTTTCTCTGGCTGCCCCCCTTTCTCTCTCATCCATTCTCTATCTCACCCCCTTTCTCTCAATCCCTCTCTCACCCCCTCTCTCTCCCACTATCTCTCCCAACTCCTCTCTCTCTCACACCCCACACATTCACTCTTTCTCGGACCCCCTCTCTTTATCATCCCCTCTCTCTCCTTCTCAGCCCTCTCTCTCCCCTCTCTCTTTCTCCCCTCTCTTCCTTTTTCAGCCCGCTCTCCCTTTCTCACCACCTTCTCTATCACACCCTCTCTCGAAAACCCTCTCTCTCACCCTCTCTCTCTCTCACACCCCCTCATCCTCCTCTCTCTCTCACCCGTGCGCTCTCGCTCTCTCAAACCCCTCTCTCTCTCTCAAATCCCCTCTCTCTCTCAACCCCTCTCTCTCACCCTCTATTTCTAACCCCCTCATCCTCCTCTCTCTCTCTCTCACCCGCTCTCTCTCGCTCTCTCAAACTACCTCTCTCTCAAAAAACCCCTC
The DNA here is from genome assembly GCF_037043375.1 of Chiloscyllium plagiosum. Classification (NCBI taxonomy): domain Eukaryota; kingdom Metazoa; phylum Chordata; class Chondrichthyes; order Orectolobiformes; family Hemiscylliidae; genus Chiloscyllium; species Chiloscyllium plagiosum. The sequence continues at coordinate 106,543,695 of NW_028270156.1, forward strand.
TCTCTCACCCACTCTCTCTCACCCCGCTCATCCTCCTCTCTCTATCTCACCCGCTCTCACTCGCTCTCTAAAACCCCCTATCCCTCTCAACCCCTCTCTCTCATCCTCTCTCTCCCACGCCCCTCATCCTCCTCTCACTCACCCGCTCTCTCAAACCCCTCTCTCTCTCTAAAACCCCTCTCCCTCACTCTCTCTCTCTCACCGCCCTCATCCTCCTCTCTCTCTCTCTCACCCGCGCTCTCTCTCGCTCTCTCAAACCCCCGCTCTCTCGCAACCCCTCTCTCTCACCCTCTCTCTCTCACCCCCCTCCTACTCCTCTCTCTCTCTCACTCACTCTCTCTCGCTCACTCAAACCCCCTCTCTCTCAACCCCCCTCTCTCTCATCCTCTCTCTCTCACGCCCCTCATCCTCCTCTCTCTCACCCGCTCTCTCAAACCCCTCTCTCTCTAAAACCCCTCTCTCACCCTCTCTCTCTCACCACCCTCATCCTCCTCTCTCTCTCTCACGCGCTCTCTCTCGCTCTCTCAAACCCCCGCTCTCTCGCAACCCCTCTCTCTCACATTCACTCTCTCACCCCCTCATCCTCCTCTTTCCCTCACCCGCTCTCTCGCTCTCCCAAACCCCCTCTCTCTCTCAACCCCTCTCTCTCACCCTCTCTCTCGCACCCGCCTCATTCTCCTCCCTCTCTCTCACCCGCTCGCTCTTGCTCTCTCAAAAACCTTCTCTCACACCCTCTCTCACCCCTCTCATCCTCCTCTCTCTCTCCCACCCGCTCTCACTCGCTCTCTCAAAACTCCTCTCTCTCTAAAACCCTTCTATCTCTCCCTCTCTGTCTCTCATCCCCCCATCTTCCTCTCTCTCTCTCACCCGCTCTCTCTCGCTCTCTCAAACCCGCTCTCTCTCTCAACCGCTCACTCTCACCATCTCTCTCACCCGCCTCATACTCCTCTCTCGCTCTCACCCGCTCTCTCTCGCTCTCTCAAACCCACTCTCTCTCTAAACCCCTCTCTCTCACCCTCTCTCTCTCACCCCCCTCATACTCCTCTCTCTCTCATCTGCTCTCTCTCGCTCTCTCAAACCCCCTCTCTCTAAACCCCCTCACTCTCACCCTCTCTCTCACCCCTCTCATCCTCCTCTATCGCGCTCAGCCGCGCTCTCTCGCTCTCTCAAACCCCCACTCTCTCTAAAACCCCTCTTTCTCATCCTCTCTCTCTCACCCCCTCATCCTCCTCTCTCTCTCACCCGCTCTCTCTCGCTCCCTCAAGCCCCCTCTCTCTCTAAACTCCCTATCTCTCACCCTCTCTCTCTCACACCCCTCATCCTACTCTCTCTCTCTCACCTGCGCTCTCTCGCTCTCTCAAACCCTCTCTCTCTGTCAACCGCTCTCTCTCTCACCCTCTCGCTTACACGCTCCGCATCTGCCTCTCTCGCACCCACTCTCTCTCACTCTGTCAAACACACTCTCTCTCAACCCTCTCTCTCACCCTCTCTCTATCATCCCCTTCCTCCTCCTCTCTCTCTCTCACCCGCTATCTCTCGCTCTCTCAAACACCCTCTCTCTCTAAACCCTTTCTCTCTCAACCACTCTCTCTCACCCACTCATCCTCATCTCTCTCTCACCCGCTCTCTCTCGCTCTCTCAAACCCCTCTCTCTCTAAAACCCCTCTCTCTCACCCTCTCTATCCCACCCCCTCATGCTCCTCTCTCTCTCACCCGCTCTCTCTCGCTCTCTCAAACTCCCACTCTCTCTAAAACCCCTCTCTCTCACCCTCTCTCTCTCACCCCCCTCATCCTCCTCTCTCTCTCTCACCCGCTCTCTCTCGCTCCCTCAAGCCCCGTCTCTCACTAAAACCCCTCTCTCTCACCCTCTCTCTCTCACCTCCCTTTCCTCCTCTCTCTCTTCTCACCAGCTCTCTCTCGCTCTCTCAAACCTCCTCTCTCTCTCAACCCCTCTCTCTCACCCTCTCTCTCACACCCCTCATCCTCCTCTCTCTCTCTCTCTCTCACCCGTGCTCTCTCGCTCTCTCAAACGCCCTCTCTCTCAACCCTTCTCTCTCACCCTCTCTCACTCACTCCCCTCATCCTCCTCTTTCTCACCCGCTCTCTCTCGCTCTCTCAAACCCCCCCTCTCTCTCAACCACTCTCTCTCATCCTCTCTCTCTCACCCCTCTCTAAACTCCTCTCTCTCACCCGCACTCTCTCATCCCCCTCATCCTCCTCTCTCTCGCACCCGCCCTCTCTCGCTCTCTCAAACCCCTCTCTCTCTAAAACCGTCTCTCACACCCTCTCTCTCTCTCACCCCCCTCAACCGCCTCTCCTTCTCTCACCCGCGCTCTCTCGCTCTCTCAAACCCCCTCTCTCTCTCACCCTCTCTATATCATCCCCCTCCTCCTCCTCTCTCTCTCTCACCCGCTATCTCTCGCTCTCTCAAACACTCTCTCTCTCTAAACCCTTTCTCTCTCAACCTCTCTCTCTTCACACTCATCCTCATCTCTCTCTCACCCGCTCTCTCTCGCTCTCTCAAACCCCCTCTGTCTCTAAAACCCCACTCTCACACTCTCTCTATCCTCCTCTCTCTCTCTCACCCCCACTCTCTCGCTCTCTCAAACCCCTCTCTCTAAAACCCCTCTCTCACCCTCTCTCTCTCACCCCCCACATCCTCCTCCTCTCTCTCTCACCCGCTATCTCTCGCTCTCTCAAACCCCCTCTCTCTCTCAAACCCTCTCTCTCACCCTCTATCTCTAACCCCGCTCATCCTCCTCTCTCTCTCTCACCCGCTCGCTCTCGCTCTCTCAAACACCCTCTCTCTCCAAAACCCCTCTCTCTCACCCTCTCTCTCTCAACCCCTGTCTCTCACCCTCACTCCCTCACACCCCTCATCCTCCTCTCTCTCTCTCACGCGCTCTCTCTCGCTCTCTCAAACCCCCGCTCTCTCGCAACCCCTCTCTCTCACATTCACTCTCTCACCCCCTCATCCTCCTCTTTCCCTCACCCGCTCTCTCGCTCTCCCAAACCCCCGCTCTCTCTCAACCCCTCTCTCTCACCCTCTCTCTCGCACCCGCCTCATTCTCCTCCCTCTCTCTCACCCGCTCGCTCTTGCTCTCTCAAAAACCTTCTCTCACACCCTCTCTCACCCCTCTCATCCTCCTCTCTCTCTCCCACCCGCTCTCACTCGCTCTCTCAAAACTCCTTTCTCTCTAAAACCCTTCTATCTCTCCCTCTCTGTCTCTCATCCCCCATCTTCCTCTCTCTCTCTCACCCGCTCTCTCTCGCTCTCTCAAACCCGCTCTCTCAAAAAACCTCTCTCTCTCACCCACTCTCTCTCACCCCGCTCATCCTCCTCTCTCTATCTCACCCGCTCTCACTCGCTCTCTAAAACCCCCTATCCCTCTCAACCCCTCTCTCTCATCCTCTCTCTCCCACGCCCCTCATCCTCCTCTCACTCACCCGCTCTCTCAAACCCCTCTCTCTCTCTCTAAAACCCCTCTCCCTCACTCTCTCTCTCTCACCGCCCTCATCCTCCTCTCTCTCTCTCTCACCCGCGCTCTCTCTCGCTCTCTCAAACCCCCGCTCTCTCGCAACCCCTCTCTCTCACCCTCTCTCTCTCACCCCCCTCCTACTCCTCTCTCTCTCTCACTCACTCTCTCTCGCTCACTCAAACCCCCTCTCTCTCAACCCCCCTCTCTCTCACCCTCTCTCTCTATGACCCCCATCATCCTCCTCCCTCTCTCTCACCCGCTCTCTCTCGCTCTCTCAAACTCCCTCTCTCTCCATTACCCATCTCTTTCACCCTCTCTCTCTCACCCACCACATCCTCCTCTCTCTCTCTCACCCGCTCTGTCTCGCTCTCTCAAAACCCCTCTCTCTCACCCTCTCTCTCTTTTACCCCCCTCATCCTCCTCCCTCTCTCTCACCCGCTCTCTCTCGCTCTCTAAAACCCCCATCTCTCTTAAACCCTCTATCACACACTCTCTCACCGCCCTCATCTTCCTCTCTCTCTCTCACCCGCTCTCTCTCTCTCTCTCAAACCCCTCTCTCTCTAAAACCTCTGTCTCTCATCCTCTCTCTCTCTCACCCCCTCATCCTCCTCTTTCTCTTTCACGCGCGCTCCCTCGCTCTCTCAAACCCCCTCTCTCTCACCCTCTCTTTCTCACCCCGCATCCTCCTCTCTCTCTCTCAACCGCACTCTCTCGCTCTCTCAAACCCCCACTCTCACTAAAACCACTCTATCTCACCCTCTCTCTCTCTCACCCTCATCCTCCTCGTTCTCTCTCACCCACGCTCTCTCGCTCTCTCAAACCCCTCTCTCTCTAAAACCACCCTCTTTCACCCTCTCTCTCTCTCACCCACCTCATCCTCCTCTCTCTCACCCGCTCTCTCTCGCTCTCTCAAACCCCCTCTGTCTCACTCTCTCTCTCTTTCACCCACCTCATCCTCCTCCCTCTCTCTCACCCGCTCTCTGTCGCTCTCTCAAACACCCTATCTCTCTTGACCCCTCTCTCTCACCCTCTCTCACGCCCCTCATCCTCCTCTCTCTCTCTCTCACCCGCTCTCTCAAACCCCTCTTTCTCAAAACCCCCTATCTGTCACCCACTCTCTCACCTCCCACATCCTCCTCTTTCTCCTTCACGCGCGCTCTCTCGCTGTCTCAAACCCCCTCTCTCTCAACCCCTCTCTCTCACCCACTCTTTCTCACCCCCCTCATCCTCCTCTCTCTCTCTCACCCGCTCTCTCTCGCGCTCTCATACCCCCTGCCTCTCTCACCCACTCTCTCTCACCGCTCTCATCCTCCTCTCTCTCTCTCTCACCCGCTCTCTCTCGCTCTCTCAAAACCCCCCTCTCTCTCAACCCCTCTCTCGCACCCTCTCTCTCTCACCCCCTCATCCTCCTCTCTCTCTCTCACCCTCTCGCTCTCTCAAACCCCCTCTCTCTCAAACCCCCTCTCTCTATCAACCACTCTCTCTCACCCTCTCTCTCTCACTCTCCTCATCCTCCTCTCTCTCTCACCCTCTCTCTCTCGCTCTCTCAAACCCTCTCTCTCTCTATTCCCCGCTCTCTCACTCTCTCACTCTCACACCCCTCATCCTCCTCTCTCTCTCTCACCCTCTCTATCTCGCCCCCCCAACCCCCTCTCTCTATCACCCACTCGCTCTCGCTCTCTCAATCCCCACTCTCTCTAAAACCACTCGCTCTCACCCTCTCTCTCTCTCACCCCCTCACCCTCCTCTCTCTCACCCGCTCTCTCTCGCTCTCTCAATCCCGCTCTCTCTCCATAACCCATCTCTCTCACCCTCTCTCTCTCACCCACCTCATCCACCTCTCTCGCTCTCACCCGGTTTGTCTCGCTCTCTCAAACCTCCTCTCTCGCACCCTCTCTCTCTTTTACCCCCATCATCCTCCTCTCTCTCTCTCACCCGCTCTCTCTCGCTCTCTCAAACTCCCTCTCTCTCCATTACCCATCTCTCTCACCCTCTCTCTCTCACCCACCTTATCCTCCTCTCTCTCTCTCACCCGCTCTGTCCCGCTCTCTCAAAACCCCTCTCTCTCACCCTCTCTCTCTTTTAACCCCCTCATCCTCCTCCCTCTCTCTCACCCGCTCTCTCTCGCTCTCTAAAACCCCCATCTCTCTTAAACTCTCTCTCTCACACTCTCTCACCGCCCTCATCTTCCTCTCTCTCTCTCACCCGCTCTCTCTCTCTCATACCCCCTCTCTCTCTAAAACCCCTGTCTCTCATCCTCTCTCTCTCTCACCCCCTCATCCTCCTCTTTCTCTTTCACGCGCGCTCCCTCGCTCTCTCAAACCCCCTCTCTCTCACCCTCTCTTTCTCACCCCCTCATCCTCCTCTCTCTCTCTCACCCGCTCTCTCTCGCTCTCTCAAACTCCCTCTCTCTCCATTACCCATCTCTCTCACCCTCTCTCTCTCACCCACCTCATCCTCCTCTCTCTCTCTCTCTCTCTCTCCCGCTCTGTCTCGCTCTCTCAAAACCCCTCTCTCACCCTCTCTCTCTTTTACCCCCTCATCCTCCTCCCTCTCTCTCACCCGCTCTCTCTCTCGCTCTCTCAAACCCCCTATCTCTCTTAAACCCTCTCTCACACTCTCTCACCGCCCTCATCTTCCTCTCTCTCTCTCTCTCACCCGCTCTCTCTCTCAAACCCCTGTCTCTCATCCTCTCTCTCTCTCACCCCCTCATCCTCCTCTTTCTCTTTCACGCGCGCTCCCTCGCTCTCTCAAACCCCCTCTCTCTCACCCTCTCTTTCTCACCCCCTCATCCTCCTCTCTCTCTCTCACCCGCTCTCTCTCGCTCTCTCAAACCCCCCTCTCTCTCGCGCTCTCTCTCTCACATCCTTATCCTCCTCACTATCTCACCCGCACTCTCAAACCTCTCTTTCTCTAAACCCCCTCTCTGTCACCCTCTCTCTCTCACCCCCTTCATCATTCTCTTTCTCTTTCACGTGCGCTCTCTCGCTCTCTCAAACCCCCTCTCTTCAACCCCTCTCTCTCTCACGCTCTCTTTCTCACCCCCCCCATCCTCCTCTCTCTCTCTCACGCGCTCTCTCTCGCTCTCTCAAACCCTCTCTCTCTCTCAGCCTCTCTCTCTCACCGCTCTCATCCTCCTCTCTCTCTCTCACCCGCGCTCTCTCGCTCTCTCTCACCCCGCTCTCTCTCAACCCCTCTCTCGCACCCTCTCTCTCACCCACCTCATTCTCCTCTCTCTCTCAAACCCCCTCTCTCAAACCCCCGCTGTCTCTCAACCACGCTCTCTCAACCTCTCTCTCTCACTCCCCTCATCCTCCTCTCTCTCTCACCCGCTCTCTCTCGCTCTCTCAAACCCCCCCTCTCTCAATCCCTCTCTCTCACCCTCTCTTTTCCACCCCCTCATCCTCCTCTCTCTCTCTCACCCGCTCTCTCTCAGCCTCTCTCTCTCACCGCTCTCATCCTCCTCTGCCTCTCACCCGCTCTCTCTCGCTGTCTCAAAACCCCCACTCTCACAACCCCTCTCTCGCACCCTCTCTCTCACACCCACCTCATCCTCCTCTCTCTCTCTCACCCGCTCTCTCTCGCTCTCTCAAACCCCCTCTCTCTCTATACCCCCTCTCTCTCACCCTCTCTCTCACCCCCTCATCCTCGTCTCTCTCTCTCACCCTCTCTATCTCACCCCCGTCATCCTCCTCTTTCTCTCTCACCTGCGCTCTCTCGCTCTCTCAAACCCCCTCTCTCTCTCAACCCCTCTCTCTCACCCTCTCTCCCTCACACCCCCATCCTCCTCTCTCTATCACCCGCTCTCTCGCTCTCTCAAAGCCCCACTCTCACTAAAACCACTCTCTCTCACCCTCTCTCTCTCACCCCCTCATCCTCCTCGCTCTGTCTCACCGGCGCTCTCCGCTGTCTCAAACCCCTCTCTCTCTAAAACCCCCCTCTCTCACCCTCTCTCTCTCTCACCCACCTCATCCTCCTCTCTCTCTCTCACCCGCTCTCTCTCGCTCTCTCAAAACCCCTCTCTCTCACCCTCTCTCTCTTCCATCCCCCTGGTCCTCCTCCCTCTCTCTCACCCGCTCACTCTCGCTCTCTCAAACCCCCTGTCTCTCTTAACCCCTCTCTCTCACTCACTCTCAGCCCCATCATCTTCATCTCTCGTTCTTACCCGCTCTCTCTCGCTCTCTCAACCCCCCTCTCTCACTAAAACCACTCTCACTCACACTCTCTCTCTCACCCCTTCTTCCTCCTCTCTCTCTCTCACCCGCTCTCTCAAACCCCTCTTTCTCTAAACCCCCTCTCTGTCACTCTCTCTCTCTCTCACACCCCTCATCCTCCTCTTTCTCTCACGCGCGCTCTCTCGCTCTCTCAAACCCCCTCTCTCTCAACCCCTCTCTCTCACCCTCTCTTTGTCACCCCCTCATCCTCCTCTCTCTCTCTCACCCGCTCTCTCTCGCGCTCTCATACCCCCTGTCTCTCTCACCCTCTCTCTCTCACCGCTCTCATCCTCCTCCTCTCTCTCACCCACTCTCTCTCGCTCTCTCAAAACCCCTCTCTCTCTCAACCCCTCTCTCGCACCCACTCTCTCTAATCCCCCTCAACCTCCTCTCTCTCTCTCACACCCTCTCTCTCTCGCTCTCTCAAACCCTCTCTCTCTCAAACCCCCTCTCTCTCTCAACCACTCCCTCCTACCCTCTCTCTCTCACTCCCCTCATCCTCCTCTCTCTCTCTCTCACCCACTCTCTCTCGCTCTCTCAAACCCCCTCTCTCTATACCCCCTCTCTCTCACCCTCTCTCTCTTTTACCCCCCTCATCCTCCTCCCTCTCTCTCACCTGCTCTCTCTCGCTCTCTCAAACCCCATCTCTCTCTCAGCCTCTCTCTCACCGCGCTCCTCCTCTCTCTCTCTCATCCGCTCTATCTCGCTCTCTCAAATCCCCCTCTCTCTCAACCCCTCTCTCGCACCCTCTCTCTCACACCCACCTCATCCTCCTCTCTCTCTCTCACCCGCTCTCTCTCGCTCTCTCAAAACCCCTCTCTCTCACCCTCTCTCTCTTCCATCCCTCTCGTCCTCCTCCCTCTCTCTCACCCGCTCTCTCTCGCTCTCTCAAACCCCCTGTCTCTCTTAACCCCTCTCTCTCACCCACTCTCAGCCCCCTCATCTTCCTCTCTCTTTCTCACCCGCTCTCTCTCGCTCTCTCAAACCCCCTCTCTCTCTAAAACCCCTCTCACTCACACTCTCTCTCTCACCCCCTCTTCCTACTCTCTCTCACCCGCTCTCTCAAACCCCTCTTTCTCTAAACCCCCTCTATGTCACTCTCTCTCTCTCACACACCCCTCATCCTCCTATTTCTCTCACGCGCGCTCTCCCCCTCTCTCAAACCCCCTCTCTCTCAACCCCTCTCTCTCACCCTCTCTTTGTCACCCCCCTCATCCTCCTCTCTCTCTCTTACCCGCTCTCTCTCGCGCTCTCATACCCCCGTCTCTCTCACCCTCTCTCTCCCACCGCTTTCATCCTCCTCCTCTCTCTCTCTCACCCACTCTCTATCGCTCTCTCAAAACCCCCCTCTCTCTCAACCCCTCTCTCGCACCCACTCTCTCTAACCATCCTCATCCTCCTCTCTCTCTCTCACCCTCTCTCTCTCGCTCTCTCAAACCCTCTCTCTCTCAAACCCCCTCTCTCTCTCAACCACTCTCTCTCACCCTCTCTCTCTCACTCCCCTCATCCTCCTCTCTCTCTCTCAACCGCTCTCTCTCGCTCTCTCAAACCCCATCTCTCTCTCAGCCTCTCTCTCTCACCGCGCTCCTCCTCTCTCTCTCTCATCCGCTCTATCTCGGTCTCTCAAATCCCCCTCTCTCTCAACCCCTCTCTCGCACCCTCTCTCTCACACCCACCTCATCCTCCTCTCTCTCTCTCACCCGCTCTCTCTCGCTCTCTCAAACCCCCTCTCTCTCAAACCCCCTCTGTCTCTCAGCCACGCTCTCTCACCCTCTCTTTCTCACTCCCCTGATCCTCCTCTCTCTCTCACCCGCTCTCTCTCGCTCTCTCAAACCCCCTCTCTCTCTATACCCCCTCTCCCTCACCTCTCTCTCTCACCCCCTCATCCTCCTCTCTCTCTCTCACCCTCTCTATCTCACCCCCCTCATCCTCCTCCCTCTCTCTCACCTGCTCTCTCTCGCTCTCTCAAACCCCATCTCTCTCTCAGCCTCTCTCTCACCGCGCTCCTCCTCTCTCTCTCTCATCCGCTCTATCCCGCTCTCTCAAATCCCCCTCTCTCTCAACCCCTCTCTCGCACCCTCTCTCTCACACCCACCTCATCCTACTCTCTCTCTCTCACCCGCTCTCTCTCGCTCTCTCAAAACCCCTCTCTCTCACCCTCTCTCTCTTCCATCCCTCTCGTCCTCCTCCCTCTCTCTCACCCGCTCTCTCTCGCTCTCTAAAACCCCCTCTCTCTCTCAATCCCTCTCTCTCACCCACTCTCCCTCGCACCCCCCATCCTCCTCTCTCTATCACCCGCTCTCTCTCGCTCTCTCAAACCCCCACTCTCTCTAAAACCACTCTCTCTCTCACTCTCTCACTCACCCCCTCATCCTCCTCTCTCTCTCACCAGCTCTCTCTCGCTCTGTCAAACCCCCTCTCTCTCGAAAACCCACCTCTCTTACCCTCTCTATCTCACCCCCTCATCCTCCTCTTTCTCTCTCACCCGCGCTCTCTCGCGCTCTCATACCCCCGTCTCTCTCACCCTCTCTCTCCCACCGCTTTCATCCTCCTCCTCTCTCTCTCTCACCCACTCTCTATCGCTCTCTCAAAACCCCCCTCTCTCTCAACCCCTCTCTCGCACCCACTCTCTCTAACCATCCTCATCCTCCTCTCTCTCTCTCACCCTCTCTCTCTCGCTCTCTCAAACCCTCTCTCTCTCAAACCCCCTCTCTCTCTCAACCACTCTCTCTCACCCTCTCTCTCTCACTCCCCTCATCCTCCTCTCTCTCTCTCAACCGCTCTCTCTCGCTCTCTCAAACCCCATCTCTCTCTCAGCCTCTCTCTCTCACCGCGCTCCTCCTCTCTCTCTCTCATCCGCTCTATCTCGGTCTCTCAAATCCCCCTCTCTCTCAACCCCTCTCTCGCACCCTCTCTCTCACACCCACCTCATCCTCCTCTCTCTCTCTCACCCGCTCTCTCTCGCTCTCTCAAACCCCCTCTCTCTCAAACCCCCTCTGTCTCTCAGCCACGCTCTCTCACCCTCTCTTTCTCACTCCCCTGATCCTCCTCTCTCTCTCACCCGCTCTCTCTCGCTCTCTCAAACCCCCTCTCTCTCTATACCCCCTCTCCCTCACCTCTCTCTCTCACCCCCTCATCCTCCTCTCTCTCTCTCACCCTCTCTATCTCACCCCCCTCATCCTCCTCCCTCTCTCTCACCTGCTCTCTCTCGCTCTCTCAAACCCCATCTCTCTCTCAGCCTCTCTCTCACCGCGCTCCTCCTCTCTCTCTCTCATCCGCTCTATCTCGCTCTCTCAAATCCCCCTCTCTCTCAACCCCTCTCTCGCACCCTCTCTCTCACACCCACCTCATCCTACTCTCTCTCTCTCACCCGCTCTCTCTCGCTCTCTCAAAACCCCTCTCTCTCACCCTCTCTCTCTTCCATCCCTCTCGTCCTCCTCCCTCTCTCTCACCCGCTCTCTCTCGCTCTCTAAAACCCCCTCTCTCTCTCAATCCCTCTCTCTCACCCACTCTCCCTCGCACCCCCCATCCTCCTCTCTCTATCACCCGCTCTCTCTCGCTCTCTCAAACCCCCACTCTCTCTAAAACCACTCTCTCTCTCACTCTCTCACTCACCCCCTCATCCTCCTCTCTCTCTCACCAGCTCTCTCTCGCTCTGTCAAACCCCCTCTCTCTCGAAAACCCACCTCTCTTACCCTCTCTATCTCACCCCCTCATCCTCCTCTTTCTCTCTCACCCGCGCTCTCTCGCTCTCTCAAACCCCCTCTCTCTCACCCTCTCTCTCTCGCCCCCTCATCCCCCTCTCTCTCTCAACCCCTCTCTCTCACCCTCTCTCCCTCACACCACCCATCCTCCTCTCTCTGTCATCCGCGCTCTCTCGCTCTCTCAAACCCCCACTCTCACTAAAACCACACTCTCTCACACTCTCTCTCTGACCCCCTCATCCTCCTCGCTCTCTCTCACCCGCGCTCTCTCGCTCTCTCAAACCGCGCTCTCTCTAAATCCCCCCTCTCTCAACCCCTCTCTCTCTCTCACCCCCTCATCCTCCTCTTTCTCTCTCACCCGCGCTCTCTCGCTCTCTCAAACCCCCTCTCTCTCACCCTCTCTCTCTCGCCCCCTCATCCCCCTCTCTCTCTCAACCCCTCTCTCTCACCCTCTCTCCCTCACACCACCCATCCTCCTCTCTCTGTCATCCGCGCTCTCTCGCTCTCTCAAACCCCCACTCTCACTAAAACCACACTCTCTCACACTCTCTCTCTGACCCCCTCATCCTCCTCGCTCTCTCTCACCCGCGCTCTCTCGCTCTCTCAAACCGCGCTCTCTCTAAATCCCCCCTCTCTCAACCCCTCTCTCTCTCTCACCCACCTCATCCTCCTCTCTCTCTCTCATCCGCTCTCTCTCGCTCTCTCAAACCTCTCTCTCTCACCCTCTCTCTCTTCCACCCCTCTCATCCTCCTCCCTCTCTCTCACCCGCTCTCTCTCGCTCTCTCAAACCCCCTATATCTCTTAACCCCTCTCTCTCACCCTCTCTCACCCCCCTCATCTTCCTCTCTCCCTCTCACCCGCGCTCTCTGGCTCTCTCAAACCCCCTCTCTCTCTAAAACCCCTCTCTCTCCCTCTCTCTCTCAACCCCTCTTCCTCCTCTCTCTCTCTCTCACCAGCTCTCTCAAACCCCTCTTTCTCTAAACCCCCTCTCTGTCACCCTCTCTCTCTCACCCCCCTCATCCTCCTCTTTCTCTTTCACGCGCGCTCTCTCGCTCTCTCAAACCCCCTCTCTCAACCCCTCTCTCTCACCCTCTCTTTGTCACCCCCCTCATCCTCCTCTCTCTCTCTCACCCGCTCTCTCTCGCGCTCTCATACCCCCTGTTTCTCTCACCCTCTCTCTCTCACCGCTCTCATCCTCCTCCTCTCTCTCTCTCACCCACTCTCTCTCGCTCTCTCAAAAACCCCCTCTCTCTCAACCCCTCTCTCGCACCCTCGCTCTCTCACCCCCCTCATCCTCCTCCTCTCTCTCTCACCCTCTCTCTCTCGCTCTCTCAAACCCCCTCTCTCTCAAACCCCCTCTCTCTCTCAACCACTCTCTCTCACCCTCTCTCTCTCACTCCCCTCATCCTCCTCTCTCTCTCTCACCCGCTCTCTCTCGCTCTCTCAAACCCACTATCTCTCTATACCCCCCTCTCTCACCCTCTCTCACCCCTCTCATCTTCTTCTCTCTCTCTCACCCGCTCTATCTCGCACTCTCAAACCTCCTCTCTCTAAAACTCCTCTCTTTCACCCTCTCTCTCTCACCCCCTCTTCCTCCTCTCTCTCTCTCACCCGCTCTCTCAAACCCCACTTTCTCTAAACCCCCTGTCAGTCACACTCTCTCTCTCATCCCCCTCATCCTCCTCTTTCTCTTTCACGCCTGCTCTCTCGCTCTCTCAAACCCCCTCTCTCTCAACCACTCTCGCTCAGCCTCTCTTTGTCTCCCCCTCATTCTCCTCTCTCTCTCTCGCGCGCTCTCTCTCGCGCTCTCATACTCCCTGTTTCTCTCACCCTCTCTCTCTCACCGCTCTCATCCTCCTCCTCTCTCTCTCTCACCCACTCTCTCTCGCTCTCTCAAAACCCCCCTCTCCCTCAACCCCTCTCTCGCACCCTCTCTCTCTCACCCCCCTCATCCTCCTCTCTCTCTCTCACCCTCTCTCTCTCGCTCACTCAAACCCCCTCTCTCTCAAACCCCCCTCTCTCTCAACCAGTCTCTCTCACCGTCTCTCTCTCACTCCCCTCATCCTCCTCTCTCTCTCACCCGCTCTCTCTCGCACTCTCAAACCCCCTTTCTCTCTATACCCCCTCTCTCTCACCCTCTCTCTCTCAACCCCCTCATCCTCCTCTCTCTCTCACCCTCTCTATCTCACACCCCTCATCCTCCTCTCTCTCACCCTCTCTCCCTCACCCCCCATCCTCCACTCTCGATCACCCGCTCTCTCTCGCTCTCTCAAACCCCACTCTCTCTAAAACCACTCGCTCTCACCCTCTCTCTCTCACCCCCTCATCCTCCTCTCTCTCTCTCTCACCCGCTCTCTCTCGCTCTCTCAAACCCGCTCTCTCTCCATATCCCCTCTCTCTCACCCTCTCTCTCTTTTACCCCCCTCATCCTCCTCCCTCTCTCTCACCCTCTCTCACCGCCCTCATCTTCCTCTCCCTCTCTCACCCGCGCTCTCTCGCTCTCTCAAACTCCCTCTCTCTCTAAACCCCCTGTCTCTCATCCTCTCTATCTCTAACTCCCACATCCTCCTCTTTCTCTTTCACGCGTGCTCCCTCGCTCTCTCAAACCCCCTCTCTCTCAATCCCTCTCTCTCACCCTCTCTTTCTCACCCCCTCATTCTCCTCTCTCTCTCTCACCCGCTCTCTCTCGCTCTCTCAAACCCCTCTCTCTCTCACCCTCTCTCACTCACCGCTTTCTTTCTCACCCCCCTCATCCTCCTCTCTCTCTCTCACCTGCTCTCTCTCGCTCTCTCAAACGCCCTCTCTCTCACCCTCTCTCTCTCGCCCCCTCATCCCCCTCTCTCTCTCACCCACTCTCTCAAACCCCTCTTTCTCTAAACCCCCTCTCTGTCACCCTCTCTCTCTCACCCCCTTCATCATCCTCCTTCTCTTTCACGCGCGCTCTTTCGCTCTCTCAAACCCCCTCTCTCTCAAACCCTCTCTCTCACCCTCTCTTGCTCACCCCCTCATCCTCCTCTCTCTTTCTCTCACCCGCGCTCTCTCGTTCTCTCAAACCCCCTCTCTCTTTCAACCCCTCTCTCTCACCCTCTCTCCCTCACTTCCCCCATTCTCCTCTCTCTCACCCGTTCTCTCTCGCTCTCTCAAACCCCCTCTCTCTCTCAGCCTCTCTCTCTCTCACCGCTCTCATCCTCCTCTCTCTCTCTCAACCGCTCTCTCTCGCTCTCTCAAACCCCCCTCTCTCTCAACCCCTCTCTCGCACCCTCTCTCTCTCACCCACCTCATCCTCCTCTCTGTCTCTCACCCGCTCTCTCTCGCTCTCTCAAACCCCGACTCTCTCTATACCCCTCTCTCTCACCCTCTCTCTCTCACCCCCTCATCCTCCTCTCTCTCTCTCACCCTCTCTATCTCATCCCCCTCATCCTCCTCTTTCTCTCTCACCCGCGCTCTCTCGGTCTCTCAAACCCCCTCTCTCTCTCTCAACCCCTCTCTCTCACTCTTTCTCCCTCACACCCCCATCCTCCTCTCTCTATCACCCGCTCTCTCTCGCTCGCTCAAACACCAACTCTCTCTAAAACCACACTCTCTCACCCTCTCTCACTCACCCCCTCATCCTCCTCCTCTCTCTCTCCCCCGCTCTCTCTCGCTCTGTCAAACCCCCTCTCTCTCGAAAACCCCCCTCTCTTACCCTCTCTATCTCACCCCCCTCATCCTCCTCTTTCTCTCTCACCCGCGCTCACTTGCTCACTCAAACCCCCTCTCTCACTCAACCCCTCTCTCTCACCCTCTCTCCCTCACCCCCCTATCCTCCTCTCTCTATCACCCGCTCTCTCGTGCTCACTCAAAGCCCCACTCTCACTAAAACCACTCTCTCACCCTCTCTCTCTCACCCACTCATCCTCCTCGCTCTCTCTCACTCGCGCTCTCCGCTCTCTCAATCCCCTCTCTCTCTAAACCCCACCCCTCACCCTCTCTCTCTCTCACCAACCTCATCCTCCTCTCCTACTCTCACCCGATCTCTCTCGCTCTCTCAAACCCCCTCTCTCTCACCCTCTCTCTCTTCCACCCCCTCATCCTCCTCCCTCTCTCTCACCCGCTCTCTCTCGATCTCTCAAACCCCCTATCTCGCTTAACCCCACTCTCTCACCCTCTCTCACCCCCTCATCTTCCTCTCTCCCTCTCACCCGCTCTCTCTCGCTCTCTCAAACCCCTCTATCTCTCAACCCCTCTCTCTCACCCTCTCTCCCTCACACCCCCCATCCTCCTCTCTCTATCACCCGCTCTCTCTCGCTCTCTCAAAGCCCCACTCTCACTAAAACCACTCTCTCTCACCCTCTCTCTCTCACCCCCTCTTCCTCCTCTCTCTCTCACCCGCTCTCTCAAACCCCTCTTTCTCTAAACTCCCTCTCTGTCACTCTCTCTCTCTCACCCCACTCATCCTCCTCTTTCTCTTTCACGCGCTCTCTCTCGCTCTCTCAAAACCCCTCTCTCTCAACCCTTCTCTATCACCCTCTCTTTGTCACCCCCCCTCATCCTCCTCTCTCTCTCTCACCGGCTCTCTCTCGCGCTCTCATAACCCCTGTCTCGCTCACCCTCTCTCTCTCACCGCTCTCATCCTCCTACTCTCTCTCTCTCTCACCCACTCTCTCTCGATCTCTCAAAACCCCCCTCTCTCTCAACCCCTCTCTCGCACCCTCTCTCTCTCAACCCCCTCATCCTCCTCTCTCTCTCTCACCCTCTCTCTCTCGCTCTCTCAAACCCTCTCTCTCTCAAACCCCCTCTCTCTCTCAACCACTCTCTCTCACCCTCTCTCTCTCACTCCCCTCATCCTCCTCTCTCTCTCTCACCCGCTCTCTCTCGCTCTCTCAAATCCACTCTCTCTCTATACCCCCTCTCTCTCACCCTCTCTCTCTCACCACCCTCATCCTCCTCTCTCTCTCTCTCACCCTCTCTCTCTCGCTCTCTCAAACCCCCTCTCTCTCAAACCCCCTCTCTCTCAACCACTCTCTCTCACCCTCTCTCTCTCACTCCCCTCATCCTCCTCTCTCTCTCTCACCCGCTCTCTCTCGCTCTCTCAAATCCACTCTCTCTATACCCCCCTCTCTCTCACCCTCTCTCTCTCACCCCCTCATCCTCCTCTCTCTCTCACCCTCTCTATCTCACCTCCCACACCCTCCTCTCTATCTCACCCTCTCTCCATCACCCCACATCCTCCTCTCTCGATCACCCGCTCTCTCTCGCTCTCTCAAACCCCACTCTCTCTAAATCCACTCGCTCTCACCCTCTCTCTCTCACCCCCTCATCCTCCTCTCTCTCTCACCCGTTCTCTCTCGCTCTCTCAAACCCGCTCTCTCCATAACCCATCTCTCTCACCCTCTCTCTCTCTTCCCCACCTCATCCTCCTCTCTCTCTCACACCCGCTCTGTCTCGCTCTCGCAAACCCCCTCTCTCTCACCCTCTCTCTCTTTTACCCCCTCATCCTCCTCCCTCTCTCTCACCCGCTCTCTCGCGCTCTCTCAAACCCCTCTCTCTCCATTACCCATCCCTCTCACCCTCCCTCTCTCACCCACCTCATCCTCCTCTCTCTCCCTCACCCACTCTGTCTCGCTCTCTCAAACCCCCTCTCTCTCACCCTCTCTCTCTTTTACCCCCCTCATTCTCCTCTCTCTCTCACCCGCTCTCTCTCGCTCTCTCAAACCCGCTATCCCCATAACCCATCTCTCTCACCCTCTCTCTCTCTCACCCACCTCATCTTCCTCTCTCTCTCTCACCCGCTCTCTCTCGCTCTCTTAAACCATCTCTCTCTCTAAAACCCCTGTCTCTCATCCTCTCTCTCTCACACCCCCTCATCCTCCGCTTTCTCATTCAAGCGCGCTCCCTCGCTCTCTCAAACCCCTTCTCTCTCAATCCCTCTCTCTCACCCTCTCTTTTCCACCCCCTCATCCTCCTCTCTCTCTCTCACCCGCTCTCTCTCGCTCTCTCAAACCCCCGTCTCTCTCACACTCTCTCTCTCACACCCTCATCCTCCCCACTCTCTCACCCGCTCTCTCAAACCCCACTTTCTCTAAACCCCCTCTCTGTCGCCCTCTCCCTCTCACACCCTTCATCATCCTCTTTCTCTTTCACACGCGTGCTCTCGCTCTCTCAAATCCCCTCTCTCTCAACCCCTCTCTCTCACCCTCTCTTTCTCACCCCCCTCATCATCCTCTCTCTCTCTCACCCGCTCTCTCTCGCTCTCTAAAACCCCCTCTCTCTCTCAGCCTCTCTCTCTCACCGCTCTCATCCTCCTCTCTCTCTCACCCGCTCTCTCTCGCTGTCTCAAAACCCCCACACTCTCAACCCCTCTCTCGCACCCTCTCTCTCACACCCACCTCATCCTCCTCTCTCTCTCTCACCCGCTCTCTCTCGCTCTCTCAAACCCCCTCTCTCTCAAACCCCCTCTGTCTCTCAACCACGCTCTCTCCCACTCTCTCTCTCACTCCACTCATCCTCCTCTCTCTCTCACCCGCTCTCTCTCGCTCGCTCAAACCCCACTCTCTCTAAATCCATTAGCTCTCACCCTCTTTCTCACCCCCTCATCCTCTTCTCTCTCTCACCCGCTCTCTCTCGCTCTCTCAAACCCGCTCTCTCCATAACCCATCTCTCTCACCCTCTCTCTCTCTCCCCCACGTCATCCTCCTCTCTCTCTCACACCCGATCTGTCTCGCTCTCTCAAAACGCCTCTCTCTCACCATCTCTCTCTTTTACCCCCTCATCCTCCTCCCTCTCTCTCACCCGCTCTCTCTCGCTCTCTCAAACCCCTCTCTCTCCATTACCCATCCCTCTCACCCTCTCTCTCTCACCCACCTTATCCTCGTCTCTCTCCCTCACCCACTCTGTCTCGCTCTCTCAAACCCCCTCTCCCTCACCCTCTCTCTCTTTTACCCCCTCATCCTCCTCCCTCTCTCACCCGCTCTCTCTCGCTCTCTCAAACCCCTCTCTCTCCATTACCCATCCCTCTCACCCTCTCTCTCTCACCCACCTCATCCTCCTCTCTCTCCCTCACCCACTCTGTCTCGCTCTCTCAAACCCACTCTCTCTCACCCTCTCTCTCTTTTACCCCCCTCATCCTCCTCCCTCTCTCTCACCCGCTCTCTCTCGCTGTCTCAAAACCCCCACACTCTCAACCCCTCTCTCGCATCCTCTCTCTCACACCCACCTCATCCTCCTCTCTCTCTCTCACCCGCTCTCTCTCGCTCTCTCAAACCCCCTCTCTCTCAAACCCCCTCTGTCTCTCAACCACGCTCTCTCCCCCTCTCTCTCTCACTCCACTCATCCTCCTCTCTCTCTCACCCGCTCTCTCTCGCTCGCTCAAACCCCACTCTCTCTAAATCCATTAGCTCTCACCCTCTTTCTCACCCCCTCATCCTCTTCTCTCTCTCACCCGCTCTCTCTCGCTCTCTCAAACCCGCTCTCTCCATAACCCATCTCTCTCACCCTCTCTCTCTCTCCCCCACGTCATCCTCCTCTCTCTCTCACACCCGATCTGTCTCGCTCTCTCAAAACCCCTCTCTCTCACCCTCTCTCTCTTTTACCCCCTCACCCTCCTCCCTCTCTCTCACCCGCTCTCTCTCGCTCTCTCAAACCCCTCTCTCTCCATTACCCATCCCTCTCACCCTCTCTCTCTCACCCACCTTATCCTCCTCTCTCTCCCTCACCCACTCTGTCTCGCTCTCTCAAACCCCCTCTCCCTCACCCTCTCTCTCTTTTACCCCCTCATCCTCCTCTTTCTCTCTCACCCGCTCTCTCTCGCTCTCTCAAACCCCTCTCTCTCCATTACCCATCCCTCTCACCCTCTCTCTCTCACCCACCTCATCCTCCTCTCTCTCCCTCACCCACTCTGTCTCGCTCTCTCAAACCCACTCTCTCTCACCCTCTCTCTCTTTTACCCCCCTCATCCTCCTCCCTCTCTCTCACCCGCTCTCTCTCGCTCTCTCAAACCCCCTATTTCTCTTAAACCCTCTCTCTCACTCTCACTCACCGCCCTCATTTTCCTCTCTCTCTCACCCGCTCTCTGTCGCTCTCTTAAACCACCTCTCCCTCTAAAACCCCTGTCTCTCATCCTCTCTCTCTCACACCCCCTCATCCCCCTCTTTCTCCTTCACGCGCGCTCCCTCGCTCTCTCAAACCCCCCTCTCTCAATCCCTCTCTCTCACCCTCTCTTTTCCACCCCCTCATCCTCCTCTCTCTCTCTCTCCCGCTCTCTCTCGCTCTCTCAAACCCCCTCTCTCTCTCAGCCTCTCTCTCTCACCGCTCTCATCCTCCTCTGTCTCTCACCCGCTCTCTCTCGCTGTCTCAAAACCCCCACTCTCACAACCCCTCTCTCGCACCCTCTCTCTCACACACACCTCATCCTCCTCTCTCTCTCTCACCCGCTCTCTCTCGCTCTCTCAAACCGCCTCTCTCTCAAACCCCCTCTGTCTCTCAACCACGCTCTCTCTCCCTCTCTCTCTCACTCCCCTCATCCTCCTCTCTCTCTCTCTCACCCGCTCTCTCTCGCTCGCTCAAACCCCACTCTCTCTAAATCCACTCGCTCTCACCCTCTCTCTCTCACCCCCTCATCCTCCTCTCTCTCTCACCCGCTCTCTCTCGCTCTCTCAAACGCGCTCTCTCCATAACCCATCTCTCTCACCCTCTCTCTCTCACCCACCTCATCCTCCTCTCTCTCACACACCCGCTCTGTCTCGCTCTCTCAAACCCCCTCTCTCTCACCCTCTCTCTCTTTTACCCCCCTCATCCTCCTCCCTCTCTCTCACCCGCTCTCTCTCGCTCTCTCAAAACCCCTAATTCTCTTAAACCCTCTCTCTCACTCTCACTCACCGCCCTCATCTTCCTCTCTCTCTCTCACCCGCTCTCTCTCGCTCTCTTAAACCACCTCTCTCTCTAAAACCCCTGTCTCTCATCCTCTCTCTCTCACACCCCCTCATCCTCCGCTTTCTCATTCACGCGCGCTCCCTCGCTCTCTCAAACCCCCTCTCTCTCAATCCCTCTCTCTCACCCTCTCTTTTCCACCCACTCATCCTCCTCTCTCTCTCGCTCTCTCAAACCCCCGTCTCTCTCACACTCTCTCTCTCACACCCTCATCCTCCCCACTCTCTCACCCGCTCTCTCAAGCCCCACTTTCTCTAATCCCCCTCTCTGTCGCCCTCTCCCTCTCACACCCTTCATCATCCTCTTTCTCTTTCACACGCGTGCTCTCGCTCTCTCAAATCCCCTCTCTCTCAACCCCTCTCTCTCACCCTCTCTTTCTCACCCCCCTCATCCTCCTCTCGCTCTCTCACCCGCTCTCTCTCGCTCTCTCAAACCCCCTCTCTCTCTCAGCCTCTCTCTCTCTCACCGCTCTCATCCTCCTCTCTCTCTCTCACCCGCTCTCTCGCTGTCTCAAAACCCCCACACTCTCAACCCCTCTCTCGCACCCTCTCTCTCACACCCACCTCATCCTCCTCTCTCTCTCTCACCCGCTCTCTCTCGCTCTCTCAAACCCCCTCTCTCTCAAACCACCTCTGTCTCTCAACCACGCTCTCTCCCCCTCTCTCTCTCACTCCACTCATCCTCCTCTCTCTCTCACCCGCTCTCTCTCGCTCGCTCAAACCCCACTCTCTCTAAATCCACTCGCTCTCACCCTCTTTCTCACCCGCTCATCCTCCTCTCTCTCTCACCCGCTCTCTCTCGCTCTCTCAAACCCGCTCTCTCCATAACCCATCTCTCTCACCCTCTCTCTCTCTCCCCCACGTCATCCTCCTCTCTCTCACACACCCGCTCTGTCTCGCTCTCTCAAACCCCCTCTCCCTCACCCTTTCTCTCTTTTACCCCCCTCATCCTCCTCCCTCTCTCTCACCCGCTCTCTCTCGCTCTCTCAAACCCCTCTCTCTCCATTACCCATCCCTCTCACCCTCTCTCTCTCACCCACCTCATCCTCCTCTCTCTCCCTCACCCACTCTGTCTCGCTCTCTCAAACCCACTCTCTCTCATCCTCTCTCTCTTTTACCCCCCTCATCCTCCTCCCTCTCTCTCACCCGCTCTCTCTCGCTCTCTCAAACCCCCTATTTCTCTTAAACCCTCTCTCTCACTCTCACTCACCGCCCTCATCTTCCTCTCTCTCTCACCCGCTCTCTGTCGCTCTCTTAAACCACCTCTCCCTCTAAAACCCCTGTCTCTCATCCTCTCTCTCTCACACCCCCTCATCCTCCTCTTTCTCCTTCACGCGCGCTCCCTCGCTCTCTCAAACCACCTCTCTCTCAATCCCTCTCTCTCACCCTCTCTTTCTCACCCCCTCATCCTCCTCTCTCTCTCACCCGCTCTCTCTCGCTCTCACAAACCCCCTCTCTCTCAAACCCCCTCTGTCTCTCAACCACGCTCTCTCTCCCTCTCTCTCTCACTCCCCTCATCCTCCTCTCTCTCTCACCCGCTCTCTCTCGCTCTCTCAAACCCCGTCTCTCTCTATACCCCCTCTCTCTCACACCCTCTCTCTCTCACCCCCTCATCCTTCTCTCTCTCTCGCACCCTCTCTATCTCATCCCCCTCATCCTCCTCTTTCTCTCTCACCCGCGCTCTCTCGCTCTCTCAAACCCCCTCTCTCTCTCAACCCCTCTCTCTCACCCTTTCGCCCTCACGCCTCCATCCTCCTCTCTCTATCACCCGCTCTCTCTCGCTCGCTCAAACACCAACTCTCTCTAAAACCACACTCTCTCACCCTCTCTCACTCAACCCCTCATCCTCCTCTCTCTCTCTCACCCGCTCTCTCTTGCTCTCTCAAACACCCTCTCTCACTCAACCCCTCTCTCTCACCCTCTCTCCCTCACCCCCCCATCCTCCTCCCTCTATCACCCGCTCTCTCTTGCTCACTCATAGCCCCACTCTCACTAAAACCATCTCTCACCCTCTCTCTCTCACCCACTCATCCTCCTCGCTCTCTCTCACCCGCGCTCTCCGCTCTCTCAAACTCCTCTCTCTCTAAAACCCCCCTCACCCTCTCTCTCTCTCACCCACCTCATCCTCCTCTCCTTCTCACACCCGCTCTCTCGCTCTCTCAAACCCCTCTCTCTCACCCTCTCTCTCTTCCACCCCCCTAATCCTCCTCCCTCTCTCTCACCCGCTCTCTCTCGATCTCTCAAACCCCCTATCTGGCTTAACCCCTCTCTCTCACCCTCTCTCACCCCCCTCATCTTCCTCTCTCCCTCTCACCCGCTCTCTCTCGCTCTCTCAAATCCCCACTCTCACTAAAACCACTCTCTCTCACCCTCTCTCTCTCACCCCCTCTTCCTCCTCTCTCTCTCACCCGCTCTCTCAAACCCCTCGTTTTCTAAACTCCCTCTCTGTCACCCTCTCTCTCTCACCCCACTCATCCTCCTCTTTCTCTTTCACGCGCGCTCTCTCGCTCTCTCAAAACCCCTCTCTCTCAACCCCTCTCTCTCACCCTCTCTTTGTCACCCCCCTCATCCTCCTCTCTCTCTCACCGGCTCTCTCTCGCGCTCTCATAACCCCTGTCTCTCTCACCCTCTCTCTCTCACCTCTCTCATCCTCCTCCTCTCTCTCTCACCCACTCTCTCTCGCTCTCTCAAAACCCCCCTCTCTCTCAACCCCTCTCTCGCACCCTCTCTCTCTCACCCCCCTCATCCTCCTCTCTCTCTCTCTCTCACCCTCTCTCTCTCGCTCTCTCAAAACCCCTCTCTCTCAAAGCCCCTCTCTCTCTCAACCACTCTCTCTCACCCTCTCTCTCTCACTCCCCTCATCCTCCTCTCTCTCTCTCACCCGCTCTCTCTCGCTCTCTCAAATCGACTCTCTCTTTATACCCCCTCTCTCTCACCCTCTCTCTCTCACCCCCTCATCCTCCTCTCTCTCTCACACTCTCTCTATCTCACCCCTCTTAGCCTGCTCTCTATCTCACCCGCTCTCTCCATCACCCCCCATCCTCCTCTCTCGATCACCCGCTCTCTCTCGCTCGCTCAAAGCCCACTCTCTCTAAATCCACTCGCTCTCAAACTCTCTCTCTCACCCCCTCATCCTCCTCTCTCTCTCACCCGCTCTCTCTCGCTCTCTCAAACCCGCTCTCTCCATAACCCATCTCTCTCACCCTCTCTCTCTCGCACCCACCTCATCCTCCTCTCTCTCTCACACCAGCTCTGTCTCGCTCTCTCAAAGCCCCTCTCTCTCACCCTCTCTCTCTTTTACCCCCCTCATCCTCCTCTCTCTCTCTCACCCGCTCTCTCTCGCTCTCTCAAACCCCACTCTCTCCATTACCCATCCCTCTCACCCTCTCTCTCTCACCCACCTCATCCTCCTCTCTCTCTCCCTCACCCACTCTGTCTCGCTCTCTCACAAACCCTCTCTCTCACCCTCTCTCTCTTTTACCCCCCTCATCCTCCTCCCTCTCTCTCAACCGCTCTCTCTCGCTCTCTCAAACCCCCTATTTCTCTTAAACCCTCTCTCTCACTCTCACTCACCGCCCTCAACTTCCTCTCTCTCTCTCACCCGCTCTCTCTTGCTCTCTTAAACCAACTCTCTCTCTAAAACCCCTGTCTCTCATCCTCTCTCTCTCACACCCCCTCATCCTCCTCTTTCTCTTTCACGCGCGCTCCCTCGCTCTCTCAAACCCCCTCTCTCTCAATCCCTCTCTCTCACCCTCTCTTTCTCACGCCCTCATCCTCCTCTCTCTCTCTCACTCGCTCTCTCTCGCTCTCTCAAACCCCCTCTCTCTCAAACCCCCTCTGTCTCTCAACCACGCTCTCTCTCCCTCTCTCTCTCACTCCCCTCATCCTCTTCTCTCTCTCACCCGCTCTCTCTCGCTCTCTCAAACCCCGTCTCTCTCTATACCCCCTCTCTCACCCTCTCTCTCTCACCCCCTCATCCTTCTCTCTCTCTCTCACCCTCTCTATCTCATCCCCCTCATCCTCCTCTTTCTCTCTCACCCGCGCTCTCTCGCTCTCTCAAACCCCCTCTCTCTCTCAACCCCTCTCTCTCACCCTTTCTCCCTCACACCCCCATCCTCCTCTCTCTATCACCCGCTCTCTCGCGCTCGCACAAACTCCAACTCTCTCTAAAACCACACTCTCTCACCCTCTCTCACTCACCCCCTCATCCTCCTCTCTCTCTATCACCCGCTCTCTCTTGCTCACTCAAAGCCCCACTCTCACTAAAACCACTCTTTCACCCTCTCTCTCTCACCCACTCATCCTCCTCGCTCTCTCTCACCCGCGCTCTCCGCTCTCTCAAACCCTCTCTCTCTAAAACCCCCCCTCACCCTCTCTCTCTCACCCACCTCAACCTCCTCTCCTACTCTCACCCGCTCTCTCTCGCTCTCTCAAAACCCCTCTCTCTCACCCTCTCTCTCTTCCACCCCCCTCATCCTCCTCCCTCTCTCTCACCCGCTCTCTCTCGATCTCTCAAACCCCCTATCTCGCTTAACACCTCTCTCTCACCCTCTCTCACCCCCCTCATCTCCCTCTCTCCCTCTCATCCGCTCTCTCCCGCTCTCTCAAACCCCTCTATCTCTCAACCCCTCTCTCTCACCCTCTCTCCCTCACACCCCCCATCCTCCTCTCTCTATCACCCGCTCTCTCTCGCTCTCTCAAATCCCCACTCTCACTAAAACCACTCTCTCTCACCCTCTCTCACTCACCCCCTCTTCCTCCTCTCTCTCTCACCCGCTCTCTCAAACCCCTCTTTCTCTAAACTCTCTCTCAGTCACCCTCTCTCTCTCACCCCACTCATCCTCCTCTTTCTCTTTCACGCGCGCTCTCTCGCTCTCTCAAAACCCCTCTCTCTCAACCCCTCTCTCTCACCCTCTCTTTGTCTCCCCCCTCATCCTCCTCTCTCTCTCTCACCGGCTCTCTCTCGCGCTCTCATACCCCCTGTCTCTCTCACCCTCTCTCTCTCACCGCTCTCATCCTCCTCCTCTCTCTCTCTCTCACCCACTCTCTCTCGCTCTCTCAAAACCCCTCTCTCTCAAACCCTCTCTCTCTCAACCACGCTCTCTCACCCTCTCTCTCTCACCCCACTCATCCTCCTCTTTCTCTTTCACGCGCGCTCTCTCGCTCTCTCAAAACCCCTCTCTCTCAACCCCTCTCTCGCACCCTTTATTTCTCACACCCCTCATCCTCCTCTCTTTCTCTCTCACTCACTCTCTCTCGCTCTCTCAAAACCCCTCTCTCTCAAACCCTCTCTCTCTGAACCCCTCTCTCTTACCCCTCGCTCTCTTACTCCTCTCTCTCACACACTCCCTCTCTCTCACTCCCCCCTCTCTCACTCCCATCTCACTCTCTCACCCCTCTCTCTCACACCACAGTCTCTCTCTCTGTCCCACCCCCTCTGTCTCACCCCTTCTCTCTCATCTCCCTCTCACCCCACCCGTCTCTCTCACCCCTTCTCTCTCACCCCCTCACCCCTACCCCCTCTCTCTCACCCCCCTCTCTCTCACCCGCGCTCTCTTTTTCACTCACTCTCTCTCTTTCTCACCCCCTCTCTCTCACCCCTTCTCTCTCAACTCCTCTCTCTCCCACCCCCTCTCTCTCCCCTCTCTCCCCCTCTCTCTCTCCCCTCTCTTGCCCCCCACTCTCTACCCCCTCTCTCTCACTCCCATCTCACTCTCTCACCCCACTCTCACTCTCTCCCCCACTCTCTCTCTTAGCTCACGTCTCACTCTCTCCCCCCACTCTCTCTTTCTTAGCCCACATCTCTCTCTCTCACTCACATCTCACTCTCTCACCCCACTCTCACTCTCTCCCACACGTCTCTCTCTCCCACCCTCTCTATCTCCTACCCTTTCTCTCTCACACCCCTTCTCTCTCACACACCTGTTTCTCGCCCCCTCTCTCTCAACACTTCTCTCACCCCCCGCTCTCCTCCTCTCTCTCACCCCCTCTCTCCCCCCTCTCCTGTCTGTCCCTCTCACTTTCTGTGTCCCTCTCTCTCAGTCCACCTTATCTCTCTCACCTCTTCTCTCTCACTCTTGCTCTATCATTCTCTCTGTTCTGTTGCTCTCTCTCTCCGTCTCTCTCTCAGTCCTCGCTCACACCTCCTCTCTCTCTCAACCCAACTTTCTCAACCACTCTCTCTCCCCTCTCTCTCTAACCCTCTCTCTCTCACCCCCTCTTTCCCTCGTCTCTCTCTCAGCCCCCTCTCTCTCAACCCCTCTCTCTCAATCTCTCTCTCCCCCTCTCTCTCAACCGCGCTCTCTCACCCCCTTTCTCTCACTCCCCTTTCTCTCACGACCCTTCGTTCTCTCACCACCTCCTCTCTCTCAACCCTGCTCTCTCAGCCCTCTCTCTCTCACCCCCTCTCTCTCACCACCCCTCACCAACCCCTCGCTCAACACCGCCTCACTCTCTCATCCCCTCACTCTCTCACCCCCTCACTCACCCCTCTCTCTCTTCCTCTCTCTCTCTCACTCCCCTCTCTTTCTCTCTCAACCCGTCTCTCTCACCACTCTCTGTCACGCCCTCTCTCTCACCCCTCTCTTTCTCTGTCAAGCCCTCTCTCTCACCCCTCTCTCTCCCTCACTCTCTGTCTCACACACCCCTCTCTCACCGCCCCCTCTCACCACCCCCTCTCTCAACACCCCTCAATCTCCTATCCCCTCACTCTCTCACCCCCTCAGTCTCTCACCCCCTCTCTCTCAATCCCTCTCTCTCACACCTCTCTCTCGCCCCCCTCACCCCGTCCCTCTCTCACCCCCTCTCACACCCTTTCTCTCTTACCCCGCGCTCTCACTTTAATCTCCCCCTCACATCCCTCTCGCTCACCCCCTCTCTCACTCACTCTCTCAATCACACCCTCTCCTTCTCACTCCACTCTCTCTTACCACTTCTCCACTTTCTCTATCTCAATCACCCCTTGTCTCTCTCACCCTCTCTCTCACCCCTCTCTCTCTCATTCCCTGTGTCTCTCCCCCACCACCCCCTCTCTCAACCCTCCTCACTCTCTCATCCCCTTTCACTCTTATCCTGCGCTCTCTATCTAACCCCTCCCCCTCTCACCCCTCTCGCTCACCCACTCTCTCTTCCCCTCTCTCTCGCACCCCTCTCTTTCTCTCTCAACCCCTCTCTCACCACTCTCTCTCACACCCTCTCCCTCACCCCACTCTCTCTCTCACCCCTCGCTTTCTCTATCAACCCCTCTCACCCAGCTCTCTCTTTCACCCCATCTCTCACCCCCTCTCTCTCACCCCTCGCTCTCTCACCCCTCTCTCTCACCCACACTCTCTCTCACACCTTCTCCTTCTCACTCCACTCTCTCTCTTACCCCCTCCCCATTTTCTCTCTCTCAATCACCCCTTGTCTCTCACCCCCTCTCTCGCACACCTCTCTCTCACTCCCTGTGTCTCTCACCACTCCTCTCTCACTATCCCCTCTCTCAACCCCCTCACTCTTTCACCCCTCTCTCACCACAGTCTCTCTCTCTCTGTACCATCACCTCTGTCTCTCACCCCTTCTCTCTCAACCTCTTCTCACCCCACCCCCTCTATCTCACCCCTCGCTCTATCACCTGGTATCTCTTTCTCACTCACTCTTTCTCTTTCTAACTTACACTCGCGCTCTTTTTCACTCACTCTCTTTCTCTTTCTCACCCCCTCTCTCTCACGCCCTCTCTCTCAACTCCTCTCTCTCCCTCAACTCCTCTCTCTCCTTCTCTTTCTCACTTCTCTCTACCCCCTCTCTTGCACCCCCCTCTATACCCCCCTCTCTGCCCCTGTCTCTCACACCTCCTCTCTCTCACTCCCATCTCACTCTCTCACCCCACACTCACTCTCTCACACCACTCTCTCTCTCTAAGCCCGCGTCTCTCTCTCTCTCACCCCATATTTCCCCCATTTCTCTCAAACCCTCTCTCTCAACCCATCTCTCTCAACCCCCTCTCTCAATCGCGCTCTCTCAACTCCTCTCTCTCTCAACTCCTCTCTCTCTCCCCTCTCTCCCCTCTCTCTCCTCTCTCTTGCCTCCACCCTCTACCCCCTATTTCCCGCGTCTCTCACACCCCCTCTCTCTCATTCCCATCTCACTCTCTCACCCCACTCTCACTCTCTCCCCCATGTCTCTCTCTCCCGCCACCTGTCTCCCACCCTTTCTCTCTCACACCCGTTCACTCTCTCACACCCCTGTTTCTCACCCCCCTCTCAATTCCTCTCTTTCACCCCCTCTCTCTCAACATCTCTCTCTCCCCCTCTCTCCCCCTCCTCCACTCTCTCCCCCTCTCTCCGCCCATCTCTGTCCCCCCTCTCTCTCCCCCTCTCCCTCTCCCTCCCCCCTCCCTCGCCCCATCTCTCTCCTCCTGTCTCCCCTCCTCTTTCGCCCCTCTCTCTCACACCCCTCTCTTACGGCTCTCTCTCTCTCTCTCTCTCGCATCATCTCTCTCTCTCACACACACTTCCGCTCGCTCTCTTCCTCTTGCGGTCTCTCTCTCACTCTCTCTCCCTCTTCTCACACTATCTCTCTCTCCCTGCCTCTCTCCTTCTCTCTTGCCTCCCTCTCGCTCTTATCTCACGGTCTCTCTCATTCGGTCTCTCTTGCTCGTGCTCTCTCTCTCTCTCTGTTGCTCATGCTCTCTCTGCCTGGCATTCTCACTCTCTCTCAGTCCACCCTACCCCCCTCACCTCTTCTCTCTCACTCTTGCTTTATCTCTCTCTCTGTCTGTCGCTCTCTCTCTCTCCGTCTCTCTCTCAGTATCCCCCCTCACCTCCTCTCTCTCAACCCATCTTTCTCAACCCATCACTCCCTTCTCTCTCTCAACCCCACTCTCTCTCAACCACGCTCTCTCACCCTCTCTCTCTCACCCCACTCATCCTCCTCTTTCTCTTTCACGCGCGCTCTCTCGCTCACTCAAAACCCCTCTCTCTCAACCCCTCTCTCGCACCCTCTCTTTCTCACACCCCTCATCTTCCTCTCTTTCTCTCTCACCCACTCTCTCTCGCTCTCTCAAAACCCCTCTCTCTCAAACCTCCTCTCTCTCAACCACGCTCTCTCACCCTCTCTCTCTCACTCCCCTCATCCTCCTCACCCTCTCTCACCCGCTCTCTCTGGCTCTCTCAAATCCACTCTATCTCTATACACCCTCTCTCTCACCCTCTCTCTCGCACCCACCTCATCCTCCTCTCTCTCTCTCACCCTCTCTCTCTTTTACCCCCTCATCCTCCTCTCTCTCTCTCACCCGCTCTCTCTCGCTCTCTCAAACCCCTCTCTCTCCATTACCCATCCCTCTCACCCTCTCTCTCTCTCACCCATCTCATCCTCCTCTCTCTCCCTCACCCACTATGTCTCGCTCTCTCAAACCCCCTCTCTCTCACCCTCTCTCTCTTTTACCCCCCTCATCCTGCTCACTCTCTCTCACCCGCTCTCTCTCGCTCTCTCAAACCCCCTATTTCTCTTAAACCCTCTCTCTCACTCTCACTCACCGCCCTCATCTTCCTCTCTCTCTCTCACCCGCTCTCTCTCGCTCTCTTAAACCAACTCTCTCTCTAAAACCCCTGTCTCTCATCCTCTCTCTCTCACACCCCCTCATCCTCCTCTTTCTCTTTCACGCGCGCTCCCTCGCTCTCTCAAACCCCCTCTCTCTCAATCCCTCTCTCTCACCCTCTCTTTCTCACCCCCTCATCCTCCTCTCTCTCTCTCACCCGCTCTCTCTCGATCTCTCAAACCCCCCTCTCTCTCACACTCTCTCTCTCACACCCACATCCTCCCCACTCTCTCACCCGCTCTCTCAAACCCCACTTTCTCTAAACCCCCTCTCTGTCACCCTCTCTCTCTCACCCGTTCATCATCCTCTTTCTCTTTCACGCGCGCTCTCTCGCTCTATCAAATCCCCTCTCTCTCAATCCCACTCTCTCACCCTCTCTTTCTCACCCCCCTCATCCTCCTCTCTCTCTCTCACCCGCTCTCTCTCACTCTCTCAAACCCACTCTCTCTCTCAGCCTCTCTCTCTCACCGCTCTCATCCTCCTCTCTCTCTCACCCGCTCTCTCTCGCTGTCTCAAAACCCCCTCTCTCTCAACCCCTCTCTCGCACCCTCTCTCTCACACCCAAATCATCCTCCTCTCTCTCTCTCACCCGCTCTCTCTCGCCCTCTCAAACCCCCTCTCTCTCAAACCCCCTCTGTCTCTCAACCACCCTCTCTCACCCTCTCTCTCTCACTCCCCTCATCCTCCTCTCTCTCTCACCCGCTCTCTCTCGCTCTCTCAAACCCCCTCTCTCTCTATACCCCCTCTCTCTCACCCTCTCTCTCTCACCCCCTCATCCTCCTCTCTCTCTCACCCTCTCTATCTCAACCCCTTCATCCTCCTCTTTCTCTCTCACCCGCGCTCTCTCGCTCTCTCAAACCCCCTCTCTCTCTCAACCCCTCTCTCTCACCCTCTCTCCCTCACACCCCCATCCTCCTCTCTCTATCACCCGCTCTCTCTCGCTCTCTCAAACCCCCACTCTCTCTAAAACCACTCTCTCTCACCCTCTCTCACTCACCCCCTCTTCCTCCTCTCTCTCTCTCACCCGCTCTCTCTCGCTCTGTCAAACCCCCTCTTTCTCGAAAAACCCCTCTCTTACCCTCTCTATCTCAAGCCCCTCATCCTCCTCTTTCTCTCTCACCCGCGCTCTCTTGCTCTCTTAAACCACCTCTCTCTCTCAACCCCTCTCTCTCACCCTCTCCCCCTCACAGCCCCCATCCTCCTCTCTCTATCACCCGATCTCTCTCGCTCTCTCAAACCCCCACTTTCTCTAAAACCACTCTCTCTCACCATCTCTCACTCACCCCCTCATCCTCCTCTCTCTCTCTCACCCGCGCTCTCTCGCTCTCTCAAACGCCTCTCTCTCTAAAACCCCCTCTCTCACCCTCTCTCTCTCACCCACCTCATCCTCCTCTCTCTCTCTCACACACTCTCTCTCGCTCTCTCATACCCCCTCTCTCTCACCCTCTCTTTCTTCCACCCCCCTCATCCTCCTCCCTCTCTCTCACCCGCTCTCTCTCGCTCTCTCAAACCCCCTATCTCTCTTAACCCCTCTCTCTGTCACCCGCTCTCACCCCCCTTATCTTCCTCTCTCTCTCTCACCCACTCTCTCTCGCTCTCTCACACCCCATCTCTCTCTCTCTCTAAAACCCCTCTCTCACACACCCTCTCTTTCTCACCCACTCTTCCTCCTCACTCTCTCTCTCACCGCCCTCTCAAACCCCTCTTTCTCTAAACCTCCTCTCTGTCACCCTCCCTCTCTCATCCCCCTCATCCTCCTCTTTCTCTTTCACGCGCGCTCTCTCGCTCTCTAAAACCCCCTCTCTCTCAACCCCTCTCTCTCACCCTCTCTCCCTCACACCCCCCATCCTCCTCTCTCTATCACCCGCTCTCTCTCGCTCTCTCAAACCACGACTCTCTCGAAAACCCCCTCTCTCATCCTCTCTATCTCAGCCCCCTAACCCTCCTCTTTCTCTCTCCCGCGCTCTCTCGCTCTCTCAAACCCCATCTCTCTCTCAACCCCTATCTCTCACCCTCTCTCCCTCTCAACCCCCATCCTTCTCTCTCTATCACCCGCTCTCTCTCGCTCTCTCAAACCCCCACTCTCACTAAAACCACTCTCTCACCCTCTCTCACTCACCCCTCATCCTCCTCTCTCTCTCTCACCCGCGATTTCTCGTTCTCTCAAACCCCCTCTCTCTCTCAAACCCCCGCTCTCTAAAACTCTCTCTCTCACCCTCTCTCTCTCACCTCCCTCATCCTCCTCTGTCTCTCTCACCTGTTCTCTCTCGCTCTCTCAAAACCCCTCTCTCTCAACCCCTCTCTCTCACCCTCTCTCTCACCCCCCTCATTGTTCTCTCTCTCTCTCCCCGCTATCTCTCGCTCTCTCAAACCCTCTCTCTCTAAAATCCTCTCTCTCACCCTCTCTCTCTCACCCCCCTCATCCTCCTCTCCCTCTCTCACCCGCTCTCTCTCGCTCTCTCAACCCCCTCTCTCTCACCCTCTCTCTCGTTCACCCCCTCATATTCCTCCCTCTCTCTCACCCGCGCTCTCTCGCTCTCTCAAACCCCCTATCTCACTTAACCCTTCTCTCTCACCTTCTCTCGCCCGCCTCATCTTCCCCTCTCTCTCTCACCCGCTCTCTCTCGCGCTCTCAAACCACTCTCTCTCTAATACCCCTGTCTCTCACCGTTTGTCTCTCCCGCCCCCTCATCCTCCTCTCTCTCTCCCCCGCGCTCTCTCGCTCTCTCAAACCCCCTCTCTCTCTCAACCCCTATCTCTCACCATCTCTCCCTCTCAAACCCCATCCTCCTCTCTCAAACCCCCGCTCTCTCAACCCGTCTCTCTCACCCTCTCTTTCTCATCCCACTCATCCTCCTCTCTCTCACACGCTCTCTCTCGCTCTCTCAAACCCCCTCTCTCTCTCACCCTCTCTCTCTCACCGCTCTCAACCTCCTCTCTCTCAACCGCTGACTCTCTCTCAAACCCCTCTCTCTCAACCCCTCTCTCGCACCCTCTCTCTCTCACCCCCCTCATCCTCCTCTCTCTCTCTCACCCGCTCTGTCTCGCTCTCTCAAACCCCCTCTCTCTCTAAAATCCCTCTCTCTTACCCTGTCTCTCTCACCCCCCTCATCCTCCTCTCTCTCTCTCACCCGCGCTCTCTCGCTCTCTCAAACCCCCTCTCTCTCTAAAACTCTCTCTCTCACCCTCTCTCTCTCTCGCTCTCTCAAAACCCCTCTCTCTCAACCCCTCTCTCTCACCCTCTCTCTCACCCCCCTCATTGTCCTCTCTCTCTCTCCCCGCTCTCTCTCGCTCTCTCAAACCCCCTATCTCACTTAATCCTTCTCTCTCACCTTCTCTCGCCCGCCTCATCTTCCTCTCTCTCTCTCACCCGCTCTCTCTCGCTCTCTCAAACCACTCTTTCTCTAAAACCCCTGTCTCCCACCCTCTGTCTCTCTCACCCCCCTCATCCTCCTCTCTCTCTCTCACCCGCTGCCTCTCGCTTTCTGAAACTCCCTTTCTCTCTCAACCCATCTCTCTCACTCTCTCTCTCTCACCCCCCTCTTCCTCCTCTCTCTCTCTCACCCGCTCTCTCGCGCTGTCATACCCCCTGTCTCTCTCAGCCTCTCTCTCTCACCGCTCTCATCATCCTCTCTCTCTCTCTCACCCGCTCTCTTGCTCTCTCAAAACCCCGATCTCTCTCAACCCCTCCCTCGCACCCTCTCTCTCTCACATCCCTCATCCTCCTCTCTCTCTCTCACCCTCTCTATCGCACTCTCAAACCCCCTCTCTCTCAAACCCCCTCTCTCTCTAAACCACTCTCTCTCACCCTCTCTCTCTCACTCCCCTCATCCTCCTCACTCTCTCTCACCCTCTCTGTCTCGCTCTCTCAAACCCCCACTCTTTCACCCTCTCTCTCTTTTACACCCCGCATCCTCCTCTCTCTCTCTCACCCGCTCTCTCTCGCTCTCTCAAACCCCCTCTCTCTCCATTACTCATCTCTCTCACCCTCTCTCTCACACCCACCTCATCCTCCTCTCTCTCTCTCACCCGCTCTGTCTCGCTCTCTCAAACCCCCTCTCTCTCACCCTCTCTCTCATTTACCCCCCTCATCCTCCTCCCTCTCTCTCACCCGCTCTCTCTCGCTCTGTCAAAGCCCCTATCTCTCTTAAACCCTCTCTCTCACCCTCTCCCACCGCCCTCATCTTCCTCTCTCTCTCTCACCCGCTCTCTCTCGCTCTCTCAAACCCCCTCTCTCTCTAAAACCCCTGTCTCTCATCCTCTCTCTCTCTCACCCCCTCATCCTCCTCTTTCTCTTTCACGCGTGCTCCCTCGCGCTCTCAAACCCCCTCTCTCTCAAACCCTCTCTCTCACCCTCTCTTTCTCACCCCCTCATCCTCCTCTCTCTCTCTCACCCGCTCTCTCTCGCTCTCTCAAACCCCTCTCTCTCTCACCCTCTCTCTCTCACCCCCTCATCCCCCTCTCTCTCTAACCCGCTCTCTCAAACCCCTCTTTCTCTAAACCCCCTCTCTCTCACCCTCTCTCTCTCACCCCCTTCATCATCCTCTTTCTCTTTCACGCGCGCTCTCTCGCTCTCTCAAACCCCCTCTCTCTCAACACCTCTCTCTCACCCTCTCTTTCTCACCCCCTCATCCTCCTCTCTCTCTCTCACCCGCTCTCTCTCGCTCTCTCAAACCACCCCTTTCTCTCAGCCTCTCTCTCTCACCGCTCTCATCCTCCTCTCTCTCTCTCACCCGCGCTCTCTCGCTCTCTCAAACCCCCTCTCTCTCTCAACCCCTATCTCTCACCATCTCTCCCTCTCAAACCCCATCCTCCTCTCTCAAACCCCCGCTCTCTCAACCCGTCTCTCTCACCCTCTCTTTCTCATCCCACTCATCCTCCTCTCTCTCACACGCTCTCTCTCGCTCTCTCAAACCCCCTCTCTCTCTCACCCTCTCTCTCTCACCGCTCTCAACCTCCTCTCTCTCAACCGCTGACTCTCTCTCAAACCCCTCTCTCTCAACCCCTCTCTCGCACCCTCTCTCTCTCACCCCCCTCATCCTCCTCTCTCTCTCTCACCCGCTCTGTCTCGCTCTCTCAAACCCCCTCTCTCTCTAAAATCCCTCTCTCTTACCCTGTCTCTCTCACCCCCCTCATCCTCCTCTCTCTCTCTCACCCGCGCTCTCTCGCTCTCTCAAACCCCCTCTCTCTCTAAAACTCTCTCTCTCACCCTCTCTCTCTCTCGCTCTCTCAAAACCCCTCTCTCTCAACCCCTCTCTCTCACCCTCTCTCTCACCCCCCTCATTGTCCTCTCTCTCTCTCCCCGCTCTCTCTCGCTCTCTCAAACCCCCTATCTCACTTAATCCTTCTCTCTCACCTTCTCTCGCCCGCCTCATCTTCCTCTCTCTCTCTCACCCGCTCTCTCTCGCTCTCTCAAACCACTCTTTCTCTAAAACCCCTGTCTCCCACCCTCTGTCTCTCTCACCCCCCTCATCCTCCTCTCTCTCTCTCACCCGCTGCCTCTCGCTTTCTGAAACTCCCTTTCTCTCTCAACCCATCTCTCTCACTCTCTCTCTCTCACCCCCCTCTTCCTCCTCTCTCTCTCTCACCCGCTCTCTCGCGCTGTCATACCCCCTGTCTCTCTCAGCCTCTCTCTCTCACCGCTCTCATCATCCTCTCTCTCTCTCTCACCCGCTCTCTTGCTCTCTCAAAACCCCGATCTCTCTCAACCCCTCCCTCGCACCCTCTCTCTCTCACATCCCTCATCCTCCTCTCTCTCTCTCACCCTCTCTATCGCACTCTCAAACCCCCTCTCTCTCAAACCCCCTCTCTCTCTAAACCACTCTCTCTCACCCTCTCTCTCTCACTCCCCTCATCCTCCTCACTCTCTCTCACCCTCTCTGTCTCGCTCTCTCAAACCCCCACTCTTTCACCCTCTCTCTCTTTTACACCCCGCATCCTCCTCTCTCTCTCTCACCCGCTCTCTCTCGCTCTCTCAAACCCCCTCTCTCTCCATTACTCATCTCTCTCACCCTCTCTCTCACACCCACCTCATCCTCCTCTCTCTCTCTCACCCGCTCTGTCTCGCTCTCTCAAACCCCCTCTCTCTCACCCTCTCTCTCATTTACCCCCCTCATCCTCCTCCCTCTCTCTCACCCGCTCTCTCTCGCTCTGTCAAAGCCCCTATCTCTCTTAAACCCTCTCTCTCACCCTCTCCCACCGCCCTCATCTTCCTCTCTCTCTCTCACCCGCTCTCTCTCGCTCTCTCAAACCCCCTCTCTCTCTAAAACCCCTGTCTCTCATCCTCTCTCTCTCTCACCCCCTCATCCTCCTCTTTCTCTTTCACGCGTGCTCCCTCGCGCTCTCAAACCCCCTCTCTCTCAAACCCTCTCTCTCACCCTCTCTTTCTCACCCCCTCATCCTCCTCTCTCTCTCTCACCCGCTCTCTCTCGCTCTCTCAAACCCCTCTCTCTCTCACCCTCTCTCTCTCACCCCCTCATCCCCCTCTCTCTCTAACCCGCTCTCTCAAACCCCTCTTTCTCTAAACCCCCTCTCTCTCACCCTCTCTCTCTCACCCCCTTCATCATCCTCTTTCTCTTTCACGCGCGCTCTCTCGCTCTCTC
This sequence comes from Chiloscyllium plagiosum, assembly GCF_037043375.1. Taxonomy (NCBI): domain Eukaryota; kingdom Metazoa; phylum Chordata; class Chondrichthyes; order Orectolobiformes; family Hemiscylliidae; genus Chiloscyllium; species Chiloscyllium plagiosum. The sequence goes on from NW_028270156.1 coordinate 106,580,178, forward strand.
AAACCCCCTCTCTCTCAACACCTCTCTCTCACCCTCTCTTTCTCACCCCCTCATCCTCCTCTCTCTCTCTCACCCGCTCTCTCTCGCTCTCTCAAACCACCCCTTTCTCTCAGCCTCTCTCTCTCACCGCTCTCATCCTCCTCTCTCTCTCTCACCCGCGCTCTCTCGCTCTCTCAAACCCCCTCTCTCTCTCAACCCCTATCTCTCACCATCTCTCCCTCTCAAACCCCATCCTCCTCTCTCAAACCCCCGCTCTCTCAACCCGTCTCTCTCACCCTCTCTTTCTCATCCCACTCATCCTCCTCTCTCTCACACGCTCTCTCTCGCTCTCTCAAACCCCCTCTCTCTCTCACCCTCTCTCTCTCACCGCTCTCAACCTCCTCTCTCTCAACCGCTGACTCTCTCTCAAACCCCTCTCTCTCAACCCCTCTCTCGCACCCTCTCTCTCTCACCCCCCTCATCCTCCTCTCTCTCTCTCACCCGCTCTGTCTCGCTCTCTCAAACCCCCTCTCTCTCTAAAATCCCTCTCTCTTACCCTGTCTCTCTCACCCCCCTCATCCTCCTCTCTCTCTCTCACCCGCGCTCTCTCGCTCTCTCAAACCCCCTCTCTCTCTAAAACTCTCTCTCTCACCCTCTCTCTCTCTCGCTCTCTCAAAACCCCTCTCTCTCAACCCCTCTCTCTCACCCTCTCTCTCACCCCCCTCATTGTCCTCTCTCTCTCTCCCCGCTCTCTCTCGCTCTCTCAAACCCCCTATCTCACTTAATCCTTCTCTCTCACCTTCTCTCGCCCGCCTCATCTTCCTCTCTCTCTCTCACCCGCTCTCTCTCGCTCTCTCAAACCACTCTTTCTCTAAAACCCCTGTCTCCCACCCTCTGTCTCTCTCACCCCCCTCATCCTCCTCTCTCTCTCTCACCCGCTGCCTCTCGCTTTCTGAAACTCCCTTTCTCTCTCAACCCATCTCTCTCACTCTCTCTCTCTCACCCCCCTCTTCCTCCTCTCTCTCTCTCACCCGCTCTCTCGCGCTGTCATACCCCCTGTCTCTCTCAGCCTCTCTCTCTCACCGCTCTCATCATCCTCTCTCTCTCTCTCACCCGCTCTCTTGCTCTCTCAAAACCCCGATCTCTCTCAACCCCTCCCTCGCACCCTCTCTCTCTCACATCCCTCATCCTCCTCTCTCTCTCTCACCCTCTCTATCGCACTCTCAAACCCCCTCTCTCTCAAACCCCCTCTCTCTCTAAACCACTCTCTCTCACCCTCTCTCTCTCACTCCCCTCATCCTCCTCACTCTCTCTCACCCTCTCTGTCTCGCTCTCTCAAACCCCCACTCTTTCACCCTCTCTCTCTTTTACACCCCGCATCCTCCTCTCTCTCTCTCACCCGCGCTCTCTCGCTCTCTCAAACGCCTCTCTCTCTAAAACCCCCTCTCTCACCCTCTCTCTCTCACCCACCTCATCCTCCTCTCTCTCTCTCACACACTCTCTCTCGCTCTCTCATACCCCCTCTCTCTCACCCTCTCTTTCTTCCACCCCCCTCATCCTCCTCCCTCTCTCTCACCCGCTCTCTCTCGCTCTCTCAAACCCCCTATCTCTCTTAACCCCTCTCTCTGTCACCCGCTCTCACCCCCCTTATCTTCCTCTCTCTCTCTCACCCACTCTCTCTCGCTCTCTCACACCCCATCTCTCTCTCTCTCTAAAACCCCTCTCTCACACACCCTCTCTTTCTCACCCACTCTTCCTCCTCACTCTCTCTCTCACCGCCCTCTTAAACCCCTCTTTCTCTAAACCTCCTCTCTGTCACCCTCCCTCTCTCATCCCCCTCATCCTCCTCTTTCTCTTTCACGCGCGCTCTCTCGCTCTCTAAAACCCCCTCTCTCTCAACCCCTCTCTCTCACCCTCTCTCCCTCACACCCCCCATCCTCCTCTCTCTATCACCCGCTCTCTCTCGCTCTCTCAAACCACGACTCTCTCGAAAACCCCCTCTCTCATCCTCTCTATCTCAGCCCCCTAACCCTCCTCTTTCTCTCTCCCGCGCTCTCTCGCTCTCTCAAACCCCATCTCTCTCTCAACCCCTATCTCTCACCCTCTCTCCCTCTCAACCCCCATCCTTCTCTCTCTATCACCCGCTCTCTCTCGCTCTCTCAAACCCCCACTCTCACTAAAACCACTCTCTCACCCTCTCTCACTCACCCCTCATCCTCCTCTCTCTCTCTCACCCGCGCTTTCTCGTTCTCTCAAACCCCCTCTCTCTCTCAAACCCCCGCTCTCTAAAACTCTCTCTCTCACCCTCTCTCTCTCACCTCCCTCATCCTCCTCTGTCTCTCTCACCTGTTCTCTCTCGCTCTCTCAAAACCCCTCTCTCTCAACCCCTCTCTCTCACCCTCTCTCTCACCCCCCTCATTGTTCTCTCTCTCTCTCCCCGCTATCTCTCGCTCTCTCAAACCCTCTCTCTCTAAAATCCTCTCTCTCACCCTCTCTCTCTCACCCCCCTCATCCTCCTCTCCCTCTCTCACCCGCTCTCTCTCGCTCTCTCAACCCCCTCTCTCTCACCCTCTCTCTCGTTCACCCCCTCATATTCCTCCCTCTCTCTCACCCGCGCTCTCTCGCTCTCTCAAACCCCCTATCTCACTTAACCCTTCTCTCTCACCTTCTCTCGCCCGCCTCATCTTCCCCTCTCTCTCTCACCCGCTCTCTCTCGCGCTCTCAAACCACTCTCTCTCTAATACCCCTGTCTCTCACCGTTTGTCTCTCCCGCCCCCTCATCCTCCTCTCTCTCTCCCCCGCGCTCTCTCGCTCTCTCAAACCCCCTCTCTCTCTCAACCCCTATCTCTCACCATCTCTCCCTCTCAAACCCCATCCTCCTCTCTCAAACCCCCGCTCTCTCAACCCGTCTCTCTCACCCTCTCTTTCTCATCCCACTCATCCTCCTCTCTCTCACACGCTCTCTCTCGCTCTCTCAAACCCCCTCTCTCTCTCACCCTCTCTCTCTCACCGCTCTCAACCTCCTCTCTCTCAACCGCTGACTCTCTCTCAAACCCCTCTCTCTCAACCCCTCTCTCGCACCCTCTCTCTCTCACCCCCCTCATCCTCCTCTCTCTCTCTCACCCGCTCTGTCTCGCTCTCTCAAACCCCCTCTCTCTCTAAAATCCCTCTCTCTTACCCTGTCTCTCTCACCCCCCTCATCCTCCTCTCTCTCTCTCACCCGCGCTCTCTCGCTCTCTCAAACCCCCTCTCTCTCTAAAACTCTCTCTCTCACCCTCTCTCTCTCTCGCTCTCTCAAAACCCCTCTCTCTCAACCCCTCTCTCTCACCCTCTCTCTCACCCCCCTCATTGTCCTCTCTCTCTCTCCCCGCTCTCTCTCGCTCTCTCAAACCCCCTATCTCACTTAATCCTTCTCTCTCACCTTCTCTCGCCCGCCTCATCTTCCTCTCTCTCTCTCACCCGCTCTCTCTCGCTCTCTCAAACCACTCTTTCTCTAAAACCCCTGTCTCCCACCCTCTGTCTCTCTCACCCCCCTCATCCTCCTCTCTCTCTCTCACCCGCTGCCTCTCGCTTTCTGAAACTCCCTTTCTCTCTCAACCCATCTCTCTCACTCTCTCTCTCTCACCCCCCTCTTCCTCCTCTCTCTCTCTCACCCGCTCTCTCGCGCTGTCATACCCCCTGTCTCTCTCAGCCTCTCTCTCTCACCGCTCTCATCATCCTCTCTCTCTCTCTCACCCGCTCTCTTGCTCTCTCAAAACCCCGATCTCTCTCAACCCCTCCCTCGCACCCTCTCTCTCTCACATCCCTCATCCTCCTCTCTCTCTCTCACCCTCTCTATCGCACTCTCAAACCCCCTCTCTCTCAAACCCCCTCTCTCTCTAAACCACTCTCTCTCACCCTCTCTCTCTCACTCCCCTCATCCTCCTCACTCTCTCTCACCCTCTCTGTCTCGCTCTCTCAAACCCCCACTCTTTCACCCTCTCTCTCTTTTACACCCCGCATCCTCCTCTCTCTCTCTCACCCGCTCTCTCTCGCTCTCTCAAACCCCCTCTCTCTCCATTACTCATCTCTCTCACCCTCTCTCTCACACCCACCTCATCCTCCTCTCTCTCTCTCACCCGCTCTGTCTCGCTCTCTCAAACCCCCTCTCTCTCACCCTCTCTCTCATTTACCCCCCTCATCCTCCTCCCTCTCTCTCACCCGCTCTCTCTCGCTCTGTCAAAGCCCCTATCTCTCTTAAACCCTCTCTCTCACCCTCTCCCACCGCCCTCATCTTCCTCTCTCTCTCTCACCCGCTCTCTCTCGCTCTCTCAAACCCCCTCTCTCTCTAAAACCCCTGTCTCTCATCCTCTCTCTCTCTCACCCCCTCATCCTCCTCTTTCTCTTTCACGCGTGCTCCCTCGCGCTCTCAAACCCCCTCTCTCTCAAACCCTCTCTCTCACCCTCTCTTTCTCACCCCCTCATCCTCCTCTCTCTCTCTCACCCGCTCTCTCTCGCTCTCTCAAACCCCTCTCTCTCTCACCCTCTCTCTCTCACCCCCTCATCCCCCTCTCTCTCTAACCCGCTCTCTCAAACCCCTCTTTCTCTAAACCCCCTCTCTGTCACCCTCTCTCTCTCACCCCCTTCATCATCCTCTTTCTCTTTCACGCGCGCTCTCTCGCTCTCTCAAACCCCCTCTCTCTCAACACCTCTCTCTCACCCTCTCTTTCTCACCCCCTCATCCTCCTCTCTCTCTCTCACCCGCTCTCTCTCGCTCTCTCAAACCACCCCTTTCTCTCAGCCTCTCTCTCTCACCGCTCTCATCCTCCTCTCTCTCTCTCACCCGCGCTCTCTCGCTCTCTCAAACCCCCTCTCTCTCTCAACCCCTATCTCTCACCATCTCTCCCTCTCAAACCCCATCCTCCTCTCTCAAACCCCCGCTCTCTCAACCCGTCTCTCTCACCCTCTCTTTCTCATCCCACTCATCCTCCTCTCTCTCACACGCTCTCTCTCGCTCTCTCAAACCCCCTCTCTCTCTCACCCTCTCTCTCTCACCGCTCTCAACCTCCTCTCTCTCAACCGCTGACTCTCTCTCAAACCCCTCTCTCTCAACCCCTCTCTCGCACCCTCTCTCTCTCACCCCCCTCATCCTCCTCTCTCTCTCTCACCCGCTCTGTCTCGCTCTCTCAAACCCCCTCTCTCTCTAAAATCCCTCTCTCTTACCCTGTCTCTCTCACCCCCCTCATCCTCCTCTCTCTCTCTCACCCGCGCTCTCTCGCTCTCTCAAACCCCCTCTCTCTCTAAAACTCTCTCTCTCACCCTCTCTCTCTCTCGCTCTCTCAAAACCCCTCTCTCTCAACCCCTCTCTCTCACCCTCTCTCTCACCCCCCTCATTGTCCTCTCTCTCTCTCCCCGCTCTCTCTCGCTCTCTCAAACCCCCTATCTCACTTAATCCTTCTCTCTCACCTTCTCTCGCCCGCCTCATCTTCCTCTCTCTCTCTCACCCGCTCTCTCTCGCTCTCTCAAACCACTCTTTCTCTAAAACCCCTGTCTCCCACCCTCTGTCTCTCTCACCCCCCTCATCCTCCTCTCTCTCTCTCACCCGCTGCCTCTCGCTTTCTGAAACTCCCTTTCTCTCTCAACCCATCTCTCTCACTCTCTCTCTCTCACCCCCCTCTTCCTCCTCTCTCTCTCTCACCCGCTCTCTCGCGCTGTCATACCCCCTGTCTCTCTCAGCCTCTCTCTCTCACCGCTCTCATCATCCTCTCTCTCTCTCTCACCCGCTCTCTTGCTCTCTCAAAACCCCGATCTCTCTCAACCCCTCCCTCGCACCCTCTCTCTCTCACATCCCTCATCCTCCTCTCTCTCTCTCACCCTCTCTATCGCACTCTCAAACCCCCTCTCTCTCAAACCCCCTCTCTCTCTAAACCACTCTCTCTCACCCTCTCTCTCTCACTCCCCTCATCCTCCTCACTCTCTCTCACCCTCTCTGTCTCGCTCTCTCAAACCCCCACTCTTTCACCCTCTCTCTCTTTTACACCCCGCATCCTCCTCTCTCTCTCTCACCCGCTCTCTCTCGCTCTCTCAAACCCCCTCTCTCTCCATTACTCATCTCTCTCACCCTCTCTCTCACACCCACCTCATCCTCCTCTCTCTCTCTCACCCGCTCTGTCTCGCTCTCTCAAACCCCCTCTCTCTCACCCTCTCTCTCATTTACCCCCCTCATCCTCCTCCCTCTCTCTCACCCGCTCTCTCTCGCTCTGTCAAAGCCCCTATCTCTCTTAAACCCTCTCTCTCACCCTCTCCCACCGCCCTCATCTTCCTCTCTCTCTCTCACCCGCTCTCTCTCGCTCTCTCAAACCCCCTCTCTCTCTAAAACCCCTGTCTCTCATCCTCTCTCTCTCTCACCCCCTCATCCTCCTCTTTCTCTTTCACGCGTGCTCCCTCGCGCTCTCAAACCCCCTCTCTCTCAAACCCTCTCTCTCACCCTCTCTTTCTCACCCCCTCATCCTCCTCTCTCTCTCTCACCCGCTCTCTCTCGCTCTCTCAAACCCCTCTCTCTCTCACCCTCTCTCTCTCACCCCCTCATCCCCCTCTCTCTCTAACCCGCTCTCTCAAACCCCTCTTTCTCTAAACCCCCTCTCTCTCACCCTCTCTCTCTCACCCCCTTCATCATCCTCTTTCTCTTTCACGCGCGCTCTCTCGCTCTCTCAAACCCCCTCTCTCTCAACACCTCTCTCTCACCCTCTCTTTCTCACCCCCTCATCCTCCTCTCTCTCTCTCACCCGCTCTCTCTCGCTCTCTCAAACCACCCCTTTCTCTCAGCCTCTCTCTCTCACCGCTCTCATCCTCCTCTCTCTCTCTCCCCCGCGCTCTCTCGCTCTCTCAAACCCCCTCTCTCTCTCAACCCCTATCTCTCACCATCTCTCCCTCTCAAACCCCATCCTCCTCTCTCAAACCCCCGCTCTCTCAACCCGTCTCTCTCACCCTCTCTTTCTCATCCCACTCATCCTCCTCTCTCTCACACGCTCTCTCTCGCTCTCTCAAACCCCCTCTCTCTCTCACCCTCTCTCTCTCACCGCTCTCAACCTCCTCTCTCTCAACCGCTGACTCTCTCTCAAACCCCTCTCTCTCAACCCCTCTCTCGCACCCTCTCTCTCTCACCCCCCTCATCCTCCTCTCTCTCTCTCACCCGCTCTGTCTCGCTCTCTCAAACCCCCTCTCTCTCTAAAATCCCTCTCTCTTACCCTGTCTCTCTCACCCCCCTCATCCTCCTCTCTCTCTCTCACCCGCGCTCTCTCGCTCTCTCAAACCCCCTCTCTCTCTAAAACTCTCTCTCTCACCCTCTCTCTCTCTCGCTCTCTCAAAACCCCTCTCTCTCAACCCCTCTCTCTCACCCTCTCTCTCACCCCCCTCATTGTCCTCTCTCTCTCTCCCCGCTCTCTCTCGCTCTCTCAAACCCCCTATCTCACTTAATCCTTCTCTCTCACCTTCTCTCGCCCGCCTCATCTTCCTCTCTCTCTCTCACCCGCTCTCTCTCGCTCTCTCAAACCACTCTTTCTCTAAAACCCCTGTCTCCCACCCTCTGTCTCTCTCACCCCCCTCATCCTCCTCTCTCTCTCTCACCCGCTGCCTCTCGCTTTCTGAAACTCCCTTTCTCTCTCAACCCATCTCTCTCACTCTTTCTCTCTCACCCCCCTCTTCCCCCTCTCTCTCTCTCCCCGCTCTCTCTCGCTCTCTCAAACCCCCTATCTCACTTAATCCTTCTCTCTCACCTTCTCTCGCCCGCCTCATCTTCCTCTCTCTCTCTCACCCGCTCTCTCTCGCTCTCTCAAACCACTCTTTCTCTAAAACCCCTGTCTCCCACCCTCTGTCTCTCTCACCCGCCTCATCCTCCTCTCTCTCTCTCACCCGCTGCCTCTCGCTTTCTGAAACTCCCTTTCTCTCTCAACCCATCTCTCTCACTCTTTCTCTCTCACCCCCCTCTTCCCCCTCTCTCTCACCCGCTCTCTCGCGCTGTCATACCCCCTGTCTCTCTCAGCCTCTCTCTCTCACCGCTCTCATCATCCTCTCTCTCTCTCTCACCCGCTCTCTTGCTCTCTCAAAACCCCGATCTCTCTCAACCCCTCCCTCGCACCCTCTCTCTCTCACATCCCTCATCCTCCTCTCTCTCTCTCACCCTCTCTATCGCACTCTCAAACCCCCTCTCTCTCAAACCCCCTCTCTCTCTAAACCACTCTCTCTCACCCTCTCTCTCTCACTCCCCTCATCCTCCTCACTCTCTCTCACCCTCTCTGTCTCGCTCTCTCAAACCCCCACTCTTTCACCCTCTCTCTCTTTTACACCCCGCATCCTCCTCTCTCTCTCTCACCCGCTCTCTCTCGCTCTCGCAAACCCCCTCTCTCTCCATTACTCATCTCTCTCACCCTCTCTCTCACACCCACCTCATCCTCCTCTCTCTCTCTCACCCGCTCTGTCTCGCTCTCTCAAACCCCCTCTCTCTCACCCTCTCTCTCATTTACCCCCCTCATCCTCCTCCCTCTCTCTCACCCGCTCTCTCTCGCTCTGTCAAAGCCCCTATCTCTCTTAAACCCTCTCTCTCACCCTCTCCCACCGCCCTCATCTTCCTCTCTCTCTCTCACCCGCTCTCTCTCGCTCTCTCAAACCCCCTCTCTCTCTAAAACCCCTGTCTCTCATCCTCTCTCTCTCTCACCCCCTCATCCTCCTCTTTCTCTTTCACGCGTGCTCCCTCGCGCTCTCAAACCCCCTCTCTCTCAAACCCTCTCTCTCACCCTCTCTTTCTCACCCCCTCATCCTCCCCTCTCTCTCTCCCACCCGCTCTCTCTCGCTCTCTCAAACCCCTCTCTCTCTCACCCTCTCTCTCTCACCCCCTCATCCCCCTCTCTCTCTAACCCGCTCTCTCAAACCCCTCTTTCTCTAAACCCCCTCTCTGTCACCCTCTCTCTCTCACCCCCTTCATCATCCTCTTTCTCTTTCACGCGCGCTCTCTCGCTCTCTCAAACCCCCTCTCTCTCAACACCTCTCTCTCACCCTCTCTTTCTCACCCCCTCATCCTCCTCTCTCTCTCTCACCCGCTCTCTCTCGCTCTCTCAAACCACCCCTTTCTCTCAGCCTCTCTCTCTCACCGCTCTCATCCTCCTCTCTCTCTCTCCCCCGCGCTCTCTCGCTCTCTCAAACCCCCTCTCTCTCTCAACCCCTATCTCTCACCATCTCTCCCTCTCAAACCCCATCCTCCTCTCTCAAACCCCCGCTCTCTCAACCCGTCTCTCTCACCCTCTCTTTCTCATCCCACTCATCCTCCTCTCTCTCACACGCTCTCTCTCGCTCTCTCAAACCCCCTCTCTCTCTCACCCTCTCTCTCTCACCGCTCTCAACCTCCTCTCTCTCAACCGCTGACTCTCTCTCAAACCCCTCTCTCTCAACCCCTCTCTCGCACCCTCTCTCTCTCACCCCCTCATCCTCCTCTCTCTCTCTCACCCGCTCTGTCTCGCTCTCTCAAACCCCCTCTCTCTCTAAAATCCCTCTCTCTTACCCTGTCTCTCTCACCCCCCTCATCCTCCTCTCTCTCTCTCACCCGCGCTCTCTCGCTCTCTCAAACCCCCTCTCTCTCTAAAACTCTCTCTCTCACCCTCTCTCTCTCTCGCTCTCTCAAAACCCCTCTCTCTCAACCCCTCTCTCTCACCCTCTCTCTCACCCCCCTCATTGTCCTCTCTCTCTCTCCCCGCTCTCTCTCGCTCTCTCAAACCCCCTATCTCACTTAATCCTTCTCTCTCACCTTCTCTCGCCCGCCTCATCTTCCTCTCTCTCTCTCACCCGCTCTCTCTCGCTCTCTCAAACCACTCTTTCTCTAAAACCCCTGTCTCCCACCCTCTGTCTCTCTCACCCCCCTCATCCTCCTCTCTCTCTCTCACCCGCTGCCTCTCGCTTTCTGAAACTCCCTTTCTCTCTCAACCCATCTCTCTCACTCTTTCTCTCTCACCCCCCTCTTCCCCCTCTCTCTCTCTCACCCGCTCTCTCGCGCTGTCATACCCCCTGTCTCTCTCAGCCTCTCTCTCTCACCGCTCTCATCATCCTCTCTCTCTCTCTCACCCGCTCTCTTGCTCTCTCAAAACCCCGATCTCTCTCAACCCCTCCCTCGCACCCTCTCTCTCTCACATCCCTCATCCTCCTCTCTCTCTCTCACCCTCTCTATCGCACTCTCAAACCCCCTCTCTCTCAAACCCCCTCTCTCTCTAAACCACTCTCTCTCACCCTCTCTCTCTCACTCCCCTCATCCTCCTCACTCTCTCTCACCCTCTCTGTCTCGCTCTCTCAAACCCCCACTCTTTCACCCTCTCTCTCTTTTACACCCCGCATCCTCCTCTCTCTCTCTCACCCGCTCTCTCTCGCTCTCTCAAACCCCCTCTCTCTCCATTACTCATCTCTCTCACCCTCTCTCTCACACCCACCTCATCCTCCTCTCTCTCTCTCACCCGCTCTGTCTCGCTCTCTCAAACCCCCTCTCTCTCACCCTCTCTCTCATTTACCCCCCTCATCCTCCTCCCTCTCTCTCACCCGCTCTCTCTCGCTCTGTCAAAGCCCCTATCTCTCTTAAACCCTCTCTCTCACCCTCTCCCACCGCCCTCATCTTCCTCTCTCTCTCTCACCCGCTCTCTCTCGCTCTCTCAAACCCCCTCTCTCTCTAAAACCCCTGTCTCTCATCCTCTCTCTCTCTCACCCCCTCATCCTCCTCTTTCTCTTTCACGCGTGCTCCCTCGCGCTCTCAAACCCCCTCTCTCTCAAACCCTCTCTCTCACCCTCTCTTTCTCACCCCCTCATCCTCCTCTCTCTCTCTCACCCGCTCTCTCTCGCTCTCTCAAACCCCTCTCTCTCTCACCCTCTCTCTCTCACCCCCTCATCCCCCTCTCTCTCTAACCCGCTCTCTCAAACCCCTCTTTCTCTAAACCCCCTCTCTGTCACCCTCTCTCTCTCACCCCCTTCATCATCCTCTTTCTCTTTCACGCGCGCTCTCTCGCTCTCTCAAACCCCCTCTCTCTCAACACCTCTCTCTCACCCTCTCTTTCTCACCCCCTCATCCTCCTCTCTCTCTCTCACCCGCTCTCTCTCGCTCTCTCAAACCACCCCTTTCTCTCAGCCTCTCTCTCTCACCGCTCTCATCCTCCTCTCTCTCTCTCACCCGCTCTCTCTCTCGCTCTCTCAAACCCCCCTCGTCCTCAACACCTCTCTCGCACCCTCTCTCTCTCACCCACCTCATTCTCCTCTCTGTCTCTCACCCGCTCTCTCTCGCTCTCTCAAACCCCCCTCTCTCAAACACCCTCTGTCTCTCAACCACGCTCTCTCACCCTCTCTCTCTCACTCCCCTCATCCTCCTCTCTCTCTCACCCGCTCTCTCTCGCTCTCTCAAACCCCCTCTCTCTCTATACCCCCTCTTTCTCTCACCCTCTCTCTCTCACCCCCTCATCCTCCCCTCTCTCTCTCACCCTTTCGATCTCACCCCCCTCATCCTCCTCATTCTCTCTCACCCGCGCTCTCTCGCTCTTTCAAACCCCCTGTCTCTCTCAACCCCTCTCTCTCACCCTCTCTCCCTCACACCCCCCATCCTCCTCTCTCTATCAGCCGCTCTCTCTCGGTCTCTCAAACTCCCGCTCTCTCGAAAACCCCCCTCTCTCACCCTCTCAATCTCACCCCCTCATCCTCCTCTTTCTCTCTCCGCCGCGCGCTCTCGCTCTCTCAAACCCCCTCTCTCTCTCAACCCCTCTCTCTCACCCTCTCTCCCTCACAACCCCCATCCTCCTCTCTCTATCACCCGCTCTCTCTCGCTCTCTAAAACCCCCCCTCTCTCTCAAACCCCCGCTCTCTCAACCCCTCTCTCTCACCCTCTCTTTCTCACCGCCCTCATCCTCCTCTCTCTCTCACACGCTCTCTCTCGCTCTCTCAAACCCTCCCCCTCTCTCTCCCTCTCTCTCTCTCCGCTCTCATCCTCCTCTCACTCTCAACCACTCTCTCTTGCTCTCTCAAACCCCTCCCTCTCTCAAACCCTCTCACGCACCCTCTCTCCCTCGCCCCCCTCATCCTCCTCTCTCTCACCCGCTCTCTCTCGGTCTCTCAAACCCCTCTCTCTCTAAAACCCCTCTCACTCACCCTGTCTCTCTCACCCCTCTCATCCTCCTCTCTCTCTCTCACCCGATCTCTCTCGCTCTCACAAACCCCCTCTCTCTCTAAAACCCCTCTCTCTCACCCTCTCTCTCACACCCCTCATCCTCCTCTCTCTCACCCGCTCTCTCTCGCTCTCTCAACCCCCTCTCTCTCACCCTCTCTCTCTTTCACCCCCTCATCCTCCTCCCTCTCTCTCACCCGCTCTCTCTCGCTCTCTCAAACCCCCTATCTCACTTAACCCTTCTCTCTCAACTTCTCTCACCCGCCTCATCTTCCTCTCTCTCTCTCACCCGCTCTCTCTCGCTCTCTGAAACCACTCTCTCTCTAAAACCCCTGTCTCTCACCCTCTGTCTCTCTCATCCCCCTCATCCTCCTCTCTCTCTCTCACCCGCTGCCTCTTGCTCTCTTAAACTCCCTTTCTCTCTCAACCCATCTCTCTCACCCTCTCTCTCTAACCCACCTCATCCTCCTCTCTCTCTCACCCGCTCCCTCTCGCTCTCTCAAACATCTCTCTCTCTAAAACCCCTCTCTCTCACCCTCTCTCTCTCACCCCCTCATCCTCCTCTCTCTCTTTCACCCGCTCTCTCAAATCCCTCTTTCTCCAAACCCGCTCTCTGTCACGCTCTCTCTCACCCCCCTCATTCTCCTCTCTCTCTCTCTCACACGCTCTCTCTCGCGCTCTCATACCGCCTGCCTCTCTCACCCCCTCTCTCTCACCCTCTCTCTCTCACCCCGTCATCCTCCCCTCTCTCTCTCACCCTTTCGATCTCACCCCCCTCATCCTCCTCTTTCTCTCTCCGCCGCGCACTCTCGCTCTCTCAAACCCACTCTCTCTCTCAACCCCTCTCTCTCTCACCCTCTCTCCCTCACAACCCCCATCCTCCTCTTTCTCTTTCACGCGCGCTCTCTCGCTCTCTCAAACTCCCTCTCTCTCAACCCCTCTCTCTCACACCCTCTCTTTCTCACCCCCTCATCCACCTCTCTCTCTCTCTCACTCGCTCTCTCTCGCTCTCTGAAACCCCCTGTCTCTCTCACCCTCTCTCTCTCACCGCTCTCATCCTCCGCTCTCACTCTCACCCGCTCTCTCTCGCTCTCTCAAACCCCCCTCTCTCAAACACCCTCTGTCTCTCAACCACGCTCTCTCACCCTCTCTCTCTCACTCCCCTCATCCTCCTCTCTCTCTCACCCGCTCTCTCTCGCTCTCTCAAACCCCCTCTCTCTCTATACCCCCTCTTTCTCTCACCCTCTCTCTCTCACCCCCTCATCCTCCCCTCTCTCTCTCACCCTTTCGATCTCACCCCCCTCATCCTCCTCATTCTCTCTCACCCGCGCTCTCTCGCTCTTTCAAACCCCCTGTCTCTCTCAACCCCTCTCTCTCACCCTCTCTCCCTCACACCCCCCATCCTCCTCTCTCTATCAGCCGCTCTCTCTCGGTCTCTCAAACTCCCGCTCTCTCGAAAACCCCCCTCTCTCACCCTCTCAATCTCACCCCCTCATCCTCCTCTTTCTCTCTCCGCCGCGCGCTCTCGCTCTCTCAAACCCCCTCTCTCTCTCAACCCCTCTCTCTCACCCTCTCTCCCTCACAACCCCCATCCTCCTCTCTCTATCACCCGCTCTCTCTCGCTCTCTAAAACCCCCCCTCTCTCTCAAACCCCCGCTCTCTCAACCCCTCTCTCTCACCCTCTCTTTCTCACCGCCCTCATCCTCCTCTCTCTCTCACACGCTCTCTCTCGCTCTCTCAAACCCTCCCCCTCTCTCTCCCTCTCTCTCTCTCCGCTCTCATCCTCCTCTCACTCTCAACCACTCTCTCTTGCTCTCTCAAACCCCTCCCTCTCTCAAACCCTCTCACGCACCCTCTCTCCCTCGCCCCCCTCATCCTCCTCTCTCTCACCCGCTCTCTCTCGGTCTCTCAAACCCCTCTCTCTCTAAAACCCCTCTCACTCACCCTGTCTCTCTCACCCCTCTCATCCTCCTCTCTCTCTCTCACCCGATCTCTCTCGCTCTCACAAACCCCCTCTCTCTCTAAAACCCCTCTCTCTCACCCTCTCTCTCACACCCCTCATCCTCCTCTCTCTCACCCGCTCTCTCTCGCTCTCTCAACCCCCTCTCTCTCACCCTCTCTCTCTTTCACCCCCTCATCCTCCTCCCTCTCTCTCACCCGCTCTCTCTCGCTCTCTCAAACCCCCTATCTCACTTAACCCTTCTCTCTCAACTTCTCTCACCCGCCTCATCTTCCTCTCTCTCTCTCACCCGCTCTCTCTCGCTCTCTGAAACCACTCTCTCTCTAAAACCCCTGTCTCTCACCCTCTGTCTCTCTCATCCCCCTCATCCTCCTCTCTCTCTCTCACCCGCTGCCTCTTGCTCTCTTAAACTCCCTTTCTCTCTCAACCCATCTCTCTCACCCTCTCTCTCTAACCCACCTCATCCTCCTCTCTCTCTCACCCGCTCTCTCTCGCTCTCTCAAACATCTCTCTCTCTAAAACCCCTCTCTCTCACCCTCTCTCTCTCACCCCCTCATCCTCCTCTCTCTCTTTCACCCGCTCTCTCAAATCCCTCTTTCTCCAAACCCGCTCTCTGTCACGCTCTCTCTCACCCCCCTCATTCTCCTCTCTCTCTCTCTCACACGCTCTCTCTCGCGCTCTCATACCGCCTGCCTCTCTCACCCCCTCTCTCTCACCCTCTCTCTCTCACCCCGTCATCCTCCCCTCTCTCTCTCACCCTTTCGATCTCACCCCCCTCATCCTCCTCTTTCTCTCTCCGCCGCGCACTCTCGCTCTCTCAAACCCACTCTCTCTCTCAACCCCTCTCTCTCACACCCTCTCTTTCTCACCCCCTCATCCACCTCTCTCTCTCTCTCACTCGCTCTCTCTCGCTCTCTGAAACCCCCTGTCTCTCTCACCCTCTCTCTCTCACCGCTCTCATCCTCCGCTCTCACTCTCACCCGCTCTCTCTCGTTTTCTCAAACCCCCTCTCTCTCTCAACCCCTCTCTCGCACACTCTCTCTCTCACCCCCCTCATCTTCCTCTCTCTCTCTCACCCGCTCTCTCTCGCTCTCTCAAACCCCCTCTCTCTAAAACCCCTCTCTCTCACCCTGTCTCTCTCACCCCCCTCATCCTCCTCTCTCTCTCACCCGCTCTCTCGCACTCTCAAAGCCCCTCTCTCTCTAAACCCCCTCTCTCTCACCCTCTCTCACTCACCCCCGTCATCCTCCTCACTCTCTCTCACCCGCGCTCTCTCGCTCTCTCAAACCCCCTCTCTCTCTAAACCCCTCTCTCTCACCCTCTCTCTCTCATCCCCCTCATCCTCCTCTCTCTCTCACACCCGCTCTCTCTCGCTCTCTCAAAACCCCCCTCTCTCAAACCCTCTCTCCCACCCTCTCTGTGTCTCTTTCTCATACCCTCTCTCTCCTTCTCACTCCCTCTCTCTCTCTCACCCCATCTCACTCACACCCCATTTCTCTCAAACCCTCTCTCTCATGCCCTTTCTCCCAGCCCCTCTCTGTCTCTCCTCCAGTCTTTCTCTGACCCACTCTCACTCCCCCTTTGTCTCTCCTCCTTTGTCTCTCACCCCCCTCACATCGCCCTCTCTCACTCACCCCACTCCCTCACCCACCCCTCTCTCTCCCACTCTTCTGTCTCTCTCCCTCTCTCTCTAACCCCCTCTCTCATCCTCTCTCCCTCTCTCAACCCCTCTCTCTACCCCTTCTCTCTCACACTCCCCCACACTCTCTCACCCCCTTCTCTCCCTCAACCCTCTCTCTCTCAACCCCTCTCTCTCTACCCCCTCTCCTCCCTCTCTCACCCTTCTCCCCCCCTCTCACCCCACCCTCTCTCTCACCACCCCCTCTCTCAACCCAGCTCACTCTCTCATCCCCTCAATCTCTCCAACTCTTACTCTCTCATCCCTCTCTCTCAACTCCTCTATCTCAGCCCTTCTCTCTCACCCCTCTCTCTCTCACCCCCTCACCCCCTCTCACTCTCTCACACCCGTTCTCTCTTACCCCTCTCTCTCTCTAACCCCTCCCCCTCACCTCTCTCGCTCACCCCCTTTCTCGCCCATTCTCTCTCACACCCTCTCCTTGTCACTCCACTCTCTCTCTTTTCCCCAACCCACTTTCTTTCTCTCAATCACCCTTCTCTCTCACCCCCCTTACCTCCACCTCCTCTCTCTCACCCCCCTCTCTCACCCGCGCTCTCTTCCTCACTCACTCTCTCTTTCTCACTTACACTCTCTCTCTCTTTTTTACTCACACTCTCTCTTTCTCAACCCCTCTCTCTCACCCGCTCTCTCAAACCCTCTCTCTCTTCCCCCTCTCTCTCCCCTTCTCTCTCCCACACTCTCTGCCCATTTTTTTCATCCGCTCTCCCCCCTTTCCCCCCTCTCTCTCTCCTCTCTCTCTCTCCACACTCTCTCTACCCCCTCACTCCCCCGTCTCTCACATCCCCTCTCTCTCGCTCCCATCTCACTCTCTCACCCCACTCTCTCACCCCACTCTCTCTCTCACCCCACATTTCACTCCCTCCCACCCCTTCTCTCTCACACCCCTTCTCTCTCACTCCCTTCTTTGTCTCACCCCCTCTCTCTCAACACCTTTCTCTCACCTCCTCTCTCCCCCTCTCTCTCACCCCCTCTCTCGTCCTCTCCTCCACTCCTTCCCCCTCACTCCCCCTCCCCATCTCTCTCTCTCCTCTCTCTCTCCCCATCTCTCTCCTCTTCTCTCCCCCTCTCCTCCGCTCTCTCCTCCTCACAACCCCCTCTCCCATCTCTCTCCCCCCTCTCCCCTTCTCTCTCACCCATCTCTCCCCCTCCCTCTCCCCCTCTCTCTCCTCCTCTCTCCCCTCCTCTCTCGCCTCCCTCTCTCTCCCTCCTCTCTCTCTCTCGCATCCTCTCTCTCTCTCACTCTTCCACTCGCTCTCTTCCTCTTGCTCTCTCTCACTCTCTCACCCTCTTCTCACACTCTCTCTTCTCCCTGGCTCTTTCCCTCTCTCTTGCCTCCCTGTCTCTCTCATCTCACGATATCTCTCGCTCTCTCTCTCTCTCTCTCTCTCTCTCTGTCACTCATGCTCTCTCTGTCTGTCACCCTCTCTCTCAGTCCACCCTACTTCTCTCACTCTTGCTCTATCGTTCTCTCTGTCTGTTGTTCTCTCTCTCTCCGTCTCTCTCTCTCACAGTCCTCCCCCTCACCTCTTCTCTCTCGCAACCCATCTTTCTCAAACCCTCTCTCCCCTCTCTCTCTAACCCTCTCTCTCTCACTCAACCCCTCTTCCCCCACCTCTCTCTCAACCCCCTCTCTCAACCACTCTCTCTCTCAACCTCTCTCTCCCCCTCTCTCTCTCAACCACTCTCTTACTCCTCTGTCTCACCCCCCTCTCTCACTCCCTTCTCTCTCTCACCCCCTTATCTCTCTCTCACCCCATCTCTCTCTCAACCTCTCACTCTCATATCCCCTCTCTCACACCCCTCCTCCCTCTCGCAACCCCTCACCCCTCTCTCACACCCTTTCTCTCTTACCCCGAGCTCTCTCTCTCACCACCCACCCTCTCTCTCTCAACCCCTCTCTCTTACCCCTCGCTCTCTTACTCCTCTCTCTCACACACTCACTCTCTCTCACTCCCACCTCTCTCACTCCCATCTCACTCTCTCACCCCTCTCTCTCACACCACAGTCTCTCTCTCTGTCCCACCCCCTCTGTCTCACCCCTTCTCTCTCATCTCCCTCTCACCCCACCCGTCTCTCTCACCCCTTCTCTCTCACCCCCTCACCCCTACCCCCTCTCTCTCACCCCCCTCTCTCTCACCCACGCTCTCTTTTTCACTCACTCTCTCTCTTTCTCACCCCCTCTCTCTCACCCCTTCTCTCTCAACTCCTCTCTCTCCCGCCCCCTCTCTCCCCTCTCTCCCCCTCTCTCTCTCCCCTCTCTTGCCCCCCACTCTCTACCCCCTCTCTCTCACTCCCATCTCACTCTCTCACCCCACTCTCACTCTCTCCCCCACTCTCTCTCTCTTAGCTCACGTCTCACTCTCTCCCCCCACTCTCTCTTTCTTAGCCCACATCTCTCTCTCTCACTCACATCTCACTCTCTCACCCCACTCTCACTCTCTCCCACACGTCTCTCTCTCCCACCCTCTCTATCTCCTACCCTTTCTCTCTCACACCCCTTCTCTCTCACACACCTGTTTCTCGCCCCCTCTCTCTCAACACTTCTCTCACCCTCCTCTCTCCTCCTCTCTCTCACCCCCTCTCTCCCCCCTCTCCTGTCTGTCCCTCTCACTTTCTGTGTCCCTCTCTCTCAGTCCACCTTATCTCTCTCACCTCTTCTCTCTCACTCTTGCTCTATCATTCTCTCTGTTCTGTTGCTCTCTCTCTCCGTCTCTCTCTCAGTCCTCGCTCACACCTCCTCTCTCTCTCAACCCAACTTTCTCAACCACTCTCTCTCCCCTCTCTCTCTAACCCTCTCTCTCTCACCCCCTCTTTCCCTCGTCTCTCTCTCAGCCCCCTCTCTCTCAACCCCTCTCTCTCAATCTCTCTCTCCCCCTCTCTCTCAACCGCGCTCTCTCACCCCCTTTCTCTCACTCCCCTTTCTCTCACGACCCTTCGTTCTCTCACCACCTTCTCTCTCTCAACCCTGCTCTCTCACCCCTCTCTCTCTCACCCCCTCTCTCTCACCACCCCTCACCAACCCCTCGCTCAACACCCCCTCACTCTCTCATCCCCTCACTCTCTCACCCCCTCACTCACCCCTCTCTCTCTTCCTCTCTCTCTCTCACTCCCCTCTCTTTCTCTCTCAACCCGTCTCTCTCACCACTCTCTGTCACGCCCTCTCTCTCACCCCTCTTTTTCTCTGTCAAGCCCTCTCTCTCACCCCTCTCTCTCCCTCACTCTCTGTCTCACACACCCCTCTCTCACCGCCCCCTCTCACCACCACCTCTCTCAACACCCCTCAATCTCCTATCCCCTCACTCTCTCACCCCCTCAGTCTCTCACCCCCTCTCTCTCAATCCCTCTCTCTCACACCTCTCTCTCGTCCCCCTCACCCCGTCCCTCTCTCACCCCCTCTCACACCCTTTCTCTCTTACCCCGCGCTCTCACTTTAACCTCCCCCTCACATCCCTCTCGCTCACCCCCTCTCTCACTCACTCTCTCAATCACACCCTCTCCTTCTCACTCCACTCTCTCTTACCACCTCTCCACTTTCTCTATCTCAATCACCCCTTGTCTCTCTCACCCTCTCTCTCACCCCTCTCTCTCTCATTCCCTGTGTCTCTCCCCCACCACCCCCTCTCTCAACCCTCCTCACTCTCTCATCCCCTTTCACTCTTATCCTGCGCTCTCTATCTAACCCCTCCCCCTCTCACCCCTCTCGCTCACCCACTCTCTCTTCCCCTCTCTCTCGCACCCCTCTCTTTCTCTCTCAACCCCTCTCTCTCACCACTCTCTCTCACACCCTCTCCCTCACCCCACTCTCTCTCTCACCCCTCGATTTCTCTATCAACCCCTCTCACCCAGCTCTCTCTTTCACCCCATCTCTCACCCCCTCTCTCTCACCCCTCGCTCTCTCACCCCTCTCTCTCACCCACACTCTCTCTCACACCTTCTCCTTCTCACTCCACTCTCTCTCTTACCCCCTCCCCATTTTCTCTCTCTCAATCACCCCTTGTCTCTCACCCCCTCTCTCGCACACCTCTCTCTCACTCCCTGTGTCTCTCACCACCCCTCTCTCACTATCCCCTCTCTCAACCCCCTCACTCTTTCACCCCTCTCTCTCACCACAGTCTCTCTCTCTCTGTACCATCACCTCTGTCTCTCACCCCTTCTCTCTCAACCTCTTCTCACCCCACCCCCTCTATCTCACCCCTCGCTCTATCACCTGGTATCTCTTTCTCACTCACTCTTTCTCTTTCTAACTTACACTCGCGCTCTTTTTCACTCACTCTCTTTCTCTTTCTCACCCCCTCTCTCTCACGCCCTCTCTCTCAACTCCTCTCTCTCCCTCTACTCCTCTCTCTCCTTCTCTTTCTCACTTCTCTCTACCCCCTCTCTTGCACCCCCCTCTATACCCCCCTCTCTGCCCCTGTCTCTCACACCTCCTCTCTCTCACTCCCATCTCACTCTCTCACCCCACTCACTCTCTCACCCCACACTCACTCTCTCACACCACTCTCTCTCTCTAAGCCCGCGTCTCTCTCTCTCTCACCCCATATTTCCCCCATTTCTCTCAACCCCTCTCTCTCAACCCCTCTCTCTCAACCCCCTCTCTCAACCGCGCTCTCTCAACTCCTCTCTCTCTCAACTCCTCTCTCTCTCCCCTCTCTCCCCTCTCTCTCCTCTCTCTTGCCTCCACCCTCTACCCCCTATTTCCCGCGTCTCTCACACCCCCTCTCTCTCATTCCCATCTCACTCTCTCACCCCACTCTCACTCTCTCCCCCATGTCTCTCTCTCTCCCGCCACCTGTCTCCCACCCTTTCTCTCTCACACCCGTTCACTCTCTCACACCCCTGTTTCTCACCCCCTCTCAATTCCTCTCTTTCACCCCCTCTCTCTCAACACCTCTCTCTCCCCCTCTCTCCCCCCTCCTCCACTCTCTCCCCCTCTCTCCGCCCATTACTGTCCCCCCTCTCTCTCCCCCTCTCCCTCTCCCTCCCCCTCCCTCGCCCCATCTCTCTCCTCCTGTCTCCCCTCCTCTTTCGCCCCTCTCTCTCACACCCCTCTCTTACGGCACTCTCTCTCTCTCTCTCGCATCATCTCTCTCTCTCTCACACACTTCCGCTCGCTCTCTTCCTCATGCGGTCTCTCTCTCACTCTCTCACCCTCTTCTCACACTATCTCTCTCTCCCTGCCTCTCTCCTTCTCTCTTGCCTCCCTCTCGCTCTTATCTCACGGTCTCTCTCATTCGGTCTCTCTTGCTCGTGCTCTCTCTCTCTCTCTCTCTGTTGCTCATGCTCTCTCTGCCTGGCATTCTCACTCTCTCTCAGTCCACCCTACCCCCCTCACCTCTTCTCTCTCACTCTTGCTTTATCTCTCTCTCTCTGTCGCTCTCTCTCTCTCCGTCTCTCTCTCAGTATCCCCCCTCACCTCCTCTCTCTCATCCCATCTTTCTCAACCCATCACTCCCTTCTCTCTCTCAACCCCACTCTCTTTCAACCCCGCTCTCTCTCACACTCTCTCTCACCCCCCCATCACCACCACCTCGCTCAAATCCCCTCACTCTCTGATCCCCTCACTCTCTCACCCCCTCACTCACCCCTCTCTCTCTTCCACTCTCTCTCTCAACCCTGTCTTTCTCTGTCAACCCCTCGCTCTCACCCCTCTCTCTCACTCCCTCTCTCTCTCACCCCCCTTTCTCTTCACCCCCTCTCTCAACCCCCCTCAATCGCTCATCCTCTCACTCTCTCACCCCATCAGCCTCTCACCCCCTCTCTCTCAACCCTCTCTCTCTTTCACATCCATCTCTCTCTCAATCCCCCTCTCTTCCTCCTCTCTCTCTCCGTCACCCCTCGCTCCCCCATCCCAATCTCTTTTACATCCCCCCTCTCTCTCACACACACTCTCACACACCCTCTCTATCGCACCCCCTCTCTCTCTTGCTCCCCTTTCTCCCACACCCTCTCTGTCACTCACTCCCACCTCTCCCTCTCACTGCCCTCTCACCCCTCTCTCTCTCACACCCCCTCTCTCTCAACCGTCTCTTTCTCCCACCTTCCTCTCTCTCAACCCCTCTCTCTCTCTCACCCCTCTCTCTCACACCTTCTCTCTCAACCCCTCTCTCACACATCCATCTCTCACTCACCCCCCACTCTCTCCCCTCTCTCTCTGTCACCCCTTTCTCTCCCACCCAAATCTCTTTCACATCCCCATCTCTCTGCCTCTTTCTCCTCCCCTCTCTCACCCCCATTCTCTCTCACCCCTCTCTCTCCCACTCCCTCTGTTTCACTCACTCCCACCTCTTCCTCTCACTGCCCTCTCACCCCATTCTCTCTCTTACCCACTCCCTACTTTCTCACTCTCAAACACCCCTTGTCTCTCACCCCTCTCTCTCACACCTCTCTCTCCCACCCTGTGTCTCTCACTACCCCTCTCCCACCACCCCCTCTCTCAACCCCCCTCACTCTCTCATCCCCTCTCTCCCACCCCTCTCTCTGTCACCCCCTCTCACCCCTCCTCCCTCTCTCACCCCCTCTCCCCTCTCCCTTTCTCTCTTACCCTGCGCTCTCTCTCTCTCTAACCCCTCCCCCTCTCATCCCTCTCGGTCACCCCCTCTCTCTAACCCTCTCTCTCTCACCCCTCTCTTTCTCTCTCAACCCCTCTCTCTCTCACCACTTTCTCTCACACCCTCTCTCTCACCCCTCTCTCTCTCACACCTCTCTTTCTCTGTCAACCCCTCTCTCTCACCGCTCTCTTTCACTCCCTCTCTCGCTCACTGCCCCCCTCTCACCACCCCCTCTCTCAACAACCCTCACTCTGTCACCCCCTCAGTCTCTCACCCCCTCTCTCTCAACCCCTCTCTCTCGCTCACATCCATCTCTCTCTCACCCCTCTCTCTCTCCTCCCTCTCCGTTATCCTTCTCTCTCCCACCCAATCTCTTTCACATCCCCCCTCTCTCTCACACACACTCTCACACACACTCGCTCTCACTCCCCGCCGTCTCTCCCACCATCTCTCTGCCTTTTTCTCATTCCCTCTCTCTCCTTCTCACTCCCTCTTTCTCACCCCCCTCTCTCTTAATGCCTCTCTCTCCCACCCCCTCTCTGTCACTCACTCCCACCTCCTCCTCTCTCCAGGCTCTCTCTCTCTCTCACCCCCTCTCTCTCCCACCCCCTCTCTCTCACCCTTCGCTCTCTCACCCCTCTCTCTCACCCTCTCTCTCTCACACCCTCTCCTTCTAACTCCACTCTCTTTCTTACCCCTTCCCCACTTTCTCTCTCAATCACCCCTTGTCTCTCACACCCCTCTCTCTCCCACCTCCCTCTCTCACACCCCCTCTCACTCCCATCTCACTCTCTCACCCCTCTCTCTCACCTCAGTCTCTCTCTGTCCCATCACCTCTGTCTCTCACCCCTTCTCTCTCAACCCCTTCTCACCCCACCTCCTCTCTTCACCCCTCGCACTCTCACCCCCTCTCTCTTTCTCACTTACACCCTCTCTCTTTTTCACTCACTCTCTCTCTTTCTTACCCCTCTCTCTCACACCCTCTCTCTCAACTCCTCTCTCTCTCTCCCCCTCTCTCTCCCCTCTCACTACCCCCTCTCTTGCCCCCCACTGTCTACCCCCTCTCTCCCCTGTCTCTCACCCCACCTCTGTCTCACTCCCATCTCACTCTCTCACCCCACTCACCCCCTCACCCCACGCTCACTCTCTCACCCCTCTCTCACATTCACCTCTCTCTCACTCCACTGTGTCTCTCACTCCCCATTCTCTCTCTCTCTCTTACCCCATTCTCTCTCTCAACCGCTCTCTATCTCAACCCCGCTCTCTCTCACTCCTCTCGCTCTCTCACCGTCCTCTCGCCCAGCTCTCTCTCTCTGCCCCCCTCTCTCTCTGTACCCCCCTCTCTCTGTCCCCCTCTATCTCTGACCCCCTCTCTCTCAGTCCCTCTCTCTCTGTCCCCCTCTCTCTCTGACCCCTCTCTCTCTGTCCTCCTCTTTCTGTCCCCCTATATCTGTTCCCCCTCTCTCTGTCACCCTCTCTCTGTCCCCCTCAATATGTCCCCCACTCTCTGGCCCCCCTCTCTCTGCCACCCCTCTCTCTGTCCCCGTGCTCTTTCTGTTCCCATCTCTTACTGTCCCTCCTCTCTCTTTCCTCTCCCTCTCCGTCCCCCCAAACCCATTCCATCCCCCCTCTCTCTGCCCCCTCTCTCTGTCCACCTCTCTCTGTCCTCCTCTCTCTCTGACCCCCTCTCTCTCTGTCCCCCCCTCTCTCTGTCCCCTTCCCTCTCTATCCCTCTCTCTCTGTCCCCCTCTCTCTCTCTGTACCCCCTGTCTCTCTGTCCCCTCTCTCTCTGACCTCCTCTCTTTCAGACCCCTCTCTCTGTTCCCCCTCTCTCTATCCCCCCTCGCTGTCTCCCCTCCCTATGTCCCACTCTCTCTCTCCCTTCTCTCTCTGTCCCCTTCTCTCTCTGTCCCCCACTCTCTCTTTCCACCTCTCTCTCTGTACCCCTCTTTCTGTCTGTCCCCTTCTCTCTCTGTCCTCCTCTCTCTGTCGCCCATGTCTCTATCCCCCTCTCTCTCTGACCCCTCTCTCTCTCTGTCCCCCCCTCTCTCTCTGTCCCCCCCTCTCTCTCTGTGCCCTTCTCTCTCTGTCCCCCTCTCTCTGTCCCCCCTCTCTCTATCCCCCCTCTCTCTGACCCCTCTCTCTCTGTACCCCCTCTCTCTCTGTCCCCTCGCTCTCTGACCCATCTCTCTCTGTCCCTCTCTCTCTGTCCCCCTCTCTCTCTGACCCCCCCTCTCTCTGTCCTCCTCTCTCTGTCCCCCTCTCTCTACTCCCCCTCTCTCGGTCCCCCTCTCTCTCCCACCCGCCTCTCTCTCTGTCCCCCTCTCTCTGTCGCCCTCTCTCTGCCTCCTCTCTGTCACCTCTCTGAGTACCCGTCTCTCTGTCCTACTCTCTCTTTTCCCCTATCCATGACCCCCTCTCCCTTACCCCCCCCCTCTCTCCCCCACTCTGCACCCCTCCTTCTGGCCCCAACCCTCTTTCCCCATCTCTCTCTGTCGCCCTCTTTCTGTCCCCCTCTCTCTGACCGCCTCTCTCTGTCCCCCACTCTCTGTCCCCATCTCTGTCTGTCCCCCCCTCTCTCTGTCCCCCCCTCTCTGTCCCCCCCGTCACTGTCCACTCTCTCTCTGTCCCCCCCTCTCTGTCACCGTCTCTCTTTCCCCCCTCCCTCTGTACCCCTCTCTCTGCCCCCTCTCTCTGCCCCCCTCCTTCTCTTCCCCCCTTTCTCTATCCCACTCTCTCTATCCATCCCTTTCTGCCCCCTCTCTCTGTCCACCTATCTCTGTCCCCCTCTCTCTCTGCCCCCTCTCTCTCTGTCCCCCTCTCTCTCTGTCCCCTTCCCTCTCTATCCCTCTCTCTCTGCCCCCTCTCTCTCTGTCCCCCTCTCTCTCTGTCCCCCTCTCTGTGTCCCCCTCTCTCTGACCCGCTCTCTCTGTCCCTCTTCTCTCTGTCCCCCCCTCTCTGTCCCCCCGTCACTGTCCACTCTCTCTGTCTGCCCCCTCTCTGTCACCGTCTCTCTTTCCCCCCTCCCTCTGTACCCCTCTCTCTGCCCCCCTCTCTCTGTCGCCCCACTCTCTGTCCCCCCTCTCTCTGCCCCCCTCCTTCTCTCTCCCCCTCTCTCTATCCCACTCTCTCTATCCCCCCTCTCTCTGCCCCCTCTCTCTGTCCACCTCTCTCTGTCCCCCGCTCTCTCTGACACCCTCTCTCTCTGTGCTCCATCTCTCTCTGTCCCCTTCCCTCTCTATCCCTCTCTCTCTGTCCCCCTCTCTCTCTGTACCCCTCTCTCTCTGTCCCCCTCTCTCTCTGACCCCCTCTCTCTCAGTCCCTCTCTCTCTGTCCCCCTCTCTCTCTGATCCCCTCTCTCTCTCTGTCCTCCTCTTTCTGTCCCCCTCTCTCTGTTCCCCCTCTCTCTGTCCCCCTCTCTCTGTCCCTTCTCTCTCTGTCCCCTTCTCTCTCTGTCCCCCACTCTCTCTTTCCACCTCTCTCTCTGTACCCCTCTTTCTGTCTGTCCCCTTCTCTCTCTGTCCTCCTCTCTCTGTCCCCCATGTCTCTATCCCCCTCTCTCTCTGACCCCTCTCTCTCTGTCCCCCCCTCTCTCTCTGTGCCCTTCTCTCTCTGTCCCCCTCCCTCTGTCCCCCCTCTCTCTATCCCCCCTCTCTCTGACCCCTCTCTCTCTGTACCCCCTCTCTCTCAGTCCCTCTCTCTCTGTCCCCCTCTCTCTCTGATCCCCTCTCTCTCTCTGTCCTCCTCTTTCTGTCCCCCTCTCTCTGTTCCCCCTCTCTCTGTCCCCCTCTCTCTGTCCCTTCTCTCTCTGTCCCCTTCTCTCTCTGTCCCCCACTCTCTCTATCCACCTCTCTCTCTGTACCCCTCTTTCTGTCTGTCCCCTTCTCTCTCTGTCCTCCTCTCTCTGTCCCCCATGTCTCTATCCCCCTCTCTCTCTGACCCCTCTCTCTCTGTCCCCCCCTCTCTTTCTGTGCCCTTCTCTCTCTGTCCCCCTCTCTCTGTCCCCCCTCTCTCTATCCCCCCTCTCTCTGACCCCTCTCTCTCTGTACCCCCTCTCTCTCTGTCCCCTCGCTCTCTGACCCATCTCTCTCTGTCCCTCTCTCTCTGTCCCCCTCTCTCTCTGACCCCCCCCCCTTCTCTCTGTCCTCCTCTCTCTGTCCCCCTCTCTCTGCTCCCCCTCTCTCGGTCCCCCTCTCTCTCCCACCCGCCTCTCTCTCTGTCCCCCTCTCTCTGTCGCCCTCTCTCTGCCTCCTCTCTGTCACCTCTCTGAGTACCCGTCTCTCTGTCCTACTCTCTCTTTTCCCCTATCCCTGACCCCCTCTCCCTTACCCCCCCCCTCTCTCCCCCACTCTGTACCCCTCCTTCTGGCCCCAACCCTCTTTCCCCATCTCTCTCTGTCGCCCTCTTTCTGTCCCCCTCTCTCTGACCCCCTCTCTCTGTCCCCCACTCTCTGTCCCCATCTCTCTCTGTCCCCCCTCTCTCTGTCACCCCCTCTCTGTCCCCCCCGTCACTGTCCACTCTCTCTGTCTGCCCCCTCTCTGTCACCGTCACTCTTTCCCCCTCCCTCTGTACCCCTCTCTCTGCCCCCCTCTCCCTGTCGCCCCACTCTCTGTCCCCCCTCTCTCTGCCCCCCTCCTTCTCTCTCCCCCTCTCTCTATCCCACTCTCTCTCTGCCCCCTCTCTCTGCCCCCTCCTTCTCTCTCCCCCTCGCTCTATCCCACTCTCTCTATCCCCCCCTCTCTGCCCCCTCTCTCTGTCCACCTCTCTCTGTCCCCCTCTCTCTCTGACCCCCTCTCTCTCTGTCCCCCTCTCTCTCTGCCCCTTCCCTCTCTATCCCTCTCTCTCTGCCCCCCTCTCTCTCTGTACCCCCCTCTCTCTGTCCCCCTCTATCTCTGTCCCCCTCTCTCTCAGTCCCTCTCTCTCTGTCCCCCTCTCTCTCTGACCCCTCTCTCTCTGTCCTCCTCTTTCTGTCCCCCTATATCTGTTCCCCCTCTCTCTGTCCCCCTCTCTCTGTCCCCCTCAATATGTCCCCCACTCTCTGGCCCCCCTCTCTCTGCCACCCCTCTCTCTGTCCCCGTGCTCTTTCTGTTCCCATCTCTTACTGTCCCTCCTCTCTCTTTCTTCTCCCTCTCCGTCCCCCCAAACCCATTCCATCCCCCCTCTCTCTGCCCCCTCTCTCTGTCCACCTCTCTCTGTCCTCCACTCTCTCTGACCCCCTCTCTCTCTGTCCCCCCCTCTCTCTGTCCCCTTCCCTCTCTATCCCTCTCTCTCTGTCCCCCTCTCTCTCTGTACCCCCTCTCTCTCTGTCCCCTCTCTCTCTGACCTCCTCTCTCTCAGTCCCCCTCTCTCTGTTCCCCCTCTCTCTATCCCCCCTCGCTGTCTCCCCTCCCTATGTCCCCCTCTCTCTCTCCCTTCTCTCTCTGTCCCCTTCTCTCTCTGTCCCCCACTCTCTCTTTCCACCTCTCTCTCTGTACCCCTCTCTCTGTCTGTCCCCTTCTCTCTCTGTCCTCCTCTCTTTGTCCCCCTCTCTCTGCTCCCCCTCTCTCGGTACCCCTCTCTCTCCCACCTGCCTCTCTCTCTGTCCCCCTCTCTGTGTCCCCCTCTCCCTGACCCCCTCTCTCTGTCCCCCTTCTCTCTGTCCCCCCCTCTCTGTCCCCCCGTCACTGTCCACTCTCTCTGTCTGCCCCCTCTCTGTCACCGTCACTCTTTCCCCCCTCCCTCTCTACCCCTCTCTGCCCCCTCTCTCTGCCCCCCTCCTTCTCTCTCCCCCTCGCTCTATCCCACTCTCTCTATCCCCCCCTCTCTGCCCCCTCTCTCTGTCCACCTCTCTCTGTCCCCCTCTCTCTCTGACCCCCTCTCTCTCTGTCCCCCTCTCTCTCTGTCCCCTTCCCTCTCTGTCCCTCTCTCTCTGCCCCCTCTCTCTCTGTACCCCCCTCTCTCTGTCACCCTCTATCTCTGACCCCCTCTCTCTCAGTCCCTCTCTCTCTGTCCCCCTCTCTCTCTGACCCCTCTCTCTCTGTCCTCCTCTTTCTGTCCCCCTATATCTGTTCCCCCTCTCTCTGTCCCCCTCTCTCTGTCCCTTCTCTCTCTGTCCCCTTCTCTCTCTGTCCCCCACTCTCTCTTTCCACCTCTCTCTCTGCCCCCCTCTCTCTGTCGCCCCACTCTCTGTCCCCCCTCTCTCTGCCCCCCCCTTCTCTCTCCCCCTCTCTCTATCCCACTCTCTCTATCCCCCCTCTCTCTGCCCCCTCTCTTTGTCCACCTCTCTCTGTCCCCCGCTCTCTCTGACAACCTCTCTCTCTGTGCTCCCTCTCTCTCTGTCCCCTTCCCTCTCTATCCCTCTCTCTCTGTCCCCCTCTCTCTCTGTACCACCCCTCTCTCTGTCCTCCTCTCTCTCTGACCCCCCCTCTCTCAGTCCCTCTCTCTCTGTCCCCCTCTCTCTCTGATCCCCTCTCTCTCTCTGTCCTCCTCTTTCTGTCCCCCTCTCTCTGTTCCCCCTCTCTCTGTCCCCCTCTCTCTGTCCCTTCTCTCTCTGTCCCCTTCTCTCTCTGTCCCCCACTCTCTCTTTCCACCTCTCTCTCTGTACCCCTCTTTCTGTCTGTCCCCTTCTCTCTCTGTCCTCCTCTCTCTGTCCCCCATGTCTCTATCCCCCTCTCTCTCTGACCCCTCTCTCTCTGTTCCCCTCCTCTCTCTGTGCCCCCCTCTCTCTCTGTGCCCTTCTCTCTCTGTCCCCCTCTCTCTGTCCCCCCTCTCTCTATCCCCCCTCTCTCTGACCCCTCTCTCTCTGTACCCCCTCTCTCTCTGTCCCCTCGCTCTCTGACCCATCTCTCTCTGTCCCTCTCTCTCTGTCCCCCTCTCTCTCTGACCCCCCCTCTCTCTGTCCTCCTCTCTCTGTCCCCCTCTCTCTGCTCCCCCACTCTCGGTCCCCCTCTCTCTCCCACCCGCCTCTCTCTCTGACCCCTTTCTCTGTCGCCCTCTCTCTGCCTCCTCTCTGTCACCTCTCTGAGTACCCGTCTCTCTGTCCTACTCTCTCTTTTCCCCTATCCCTGACCCCCTCTCCCTTACCCCCCCCCCTCTCCCCCACTCTGCACCCCTCCTTCTGGCCCCAACCCTCTTTCCCCATCTCTCTCTGCCCCCTCTCTCTGCCCCCCCTCCTTCTCTCTCCCCCTTTCTCTATCCCACTCTCTCTATTCCCCCCTTTCTGCCCCCTCTCTCTGTCCACCTATCTCTGTCCCCCTCTCTCTCTGACCCCCTCTCTCTCTGTCCCCCTCTCTCTCTGTCCCCTTCCCTCTCTAACCCTCTCTCTCTGCCCCTCTCTCTCTGTCCCCCTCTCTCTCTGTGTCCCCCTCTCTCTGACCCCCTCTCTCCGTCCCCCTTCTCTCTGTCCCCCCCTCTCTGTCCCCCCGTCACTGTCCACTCTCTCTGTCTGCCCCCTCTCTGTCACCGTCTCTCTTTCCCCCCTCCCTCTGTACCCCTCTCTCTGCCCCCTTCTCTCTGTCGCCCCACTCTCTGTCCCCCCTCTCTCTGCCCCCCTCCTTCTCTCTCCCCCTCTCTCTATCCCACTCTCTCTATCCCCCCTCTCTCTGCCCCCTCTCTCTGTCCACCTCTCTCTGTCCCCCGCTCTCTCTGACACCCTCTCTCTCTGTGCTCCATCTCTCTCTGTCCCCTTCCCTCTCTATCCCTCTCTCTCTGTCCCCCTCTCTCTCTGTACCCCCCTCTCTCTGTCCCCCTCTCTCTCTGACCCTCTCTCTCTCAGTCCCTCTCTCTCTGTCCCCCTCTCTCTCTGATCCCCTCTCTCTCTCTGTCCTCCTCTTTCTGTCCCCCTCTCTCTGTTCCCCCTCTCTCTGTCCCCCTCTCTCTGTCCCTTCTCTCTCTGTCCCCTTCTCTCTCTGTCCCCCACTCTCTCTTTCCACCTCTCTCTCTGTACCCCTCTTTCTGTCTGTCCCCTTCTCTCTCTGTCCTCCTCTCTCTGTCCCCCATGTCTCTATACCCCTCTCTCTCTGACCCCTCTCTCTCTGTCCCCCCCTCTCTCTCTGTGCCCTTCTCTCTCTGTCCCCCTCCCTCTGTCCCCCCCTCTCTATCCCCCTCTCTCTGACCCCTCTCTCTCTGTACCCCCTCTCTCTCAGTCCCTCTCTCTCTGTCCCCCTCTCTCTCTGATCCCCTCTCTCTCTCTCTGTCCTCCTCTTTCTGTCCCCCTCTCTCTGTTCCCCCTCTCTCTGTCCCCCTCTCTCTGTCCCTTCTCTCTCTGTCCCCTTCTCTCTCTGTCCCCCACTCTCTCTTTCCACCTCTCTCTCTGTACCCCTCTTTCTGTCTGTCCCCTTCTCTCTCTGTCCTCCTCTCTCTGTCCCCCATGTCTCTATCCCCCTCTCTCTCTGGCCCCTCTCTCTCTGTCCCCCCCTCTCTCTCTGTGCCCTTCTCTCTCTGTCCCCCTCTCTCTGTCCCCCCTCTCTCAATCCTCCCTCTCTCTGACCCCTCTCTCTCTGTACCCCATCTCTCTCTGTCCCCTCGCTCTCTGACCCATCTCTCTCTGTCCCTCTCTCTCTGTCCCCCTCTCTCTCTGATCCCCCCTCTCTCTGTCCTCCTCTCTCTGTCCCCCTCTCTCTGTCGCCCTCTCTCTGCCTCCTCTCTGTCACCTCTCTGAGTACCCGTCTCTCTGTCCTACTCTCTCTTTTCCCCTATCCCTGACCCCCTCTCCCTTACCCCCCCCCTCTCTCCCCCAATCTGTACCCCTCCTTCTGGCCCCAACCCTCTTTCCCCATCTCTCTCTGTCGCCCTCTTTCTGTCCCCCTCTCTCTGACCGCCTCTCTCTGTCCCCCACTCTCTGTCCCCATCTCTCTCTGTCCCCCCCTCTCTCTGTCCCCCCCTCTCTGTCCCCCGTCACTGTCCACTCTCTCTCTGTCCCCCCCTCTCTGTCACCGTCTCTCTTTCCCCCCTCCC
Source organism: Chiloscyllium plagiosum (assembly GCF_037043375.1). Taxonomy (NCBI): domain Eukaryota; kingdom Metazoa; phylum Chordata; class Chondrichthyes; order Orectolobiformes; family Hemiscylliidae; genus Chiloscyllium; species Chiloscyllium plagiosum. The sequence goes on from NW_028270156.1 coordinate 106,611,455, forward strand.
TCTGTACCCCTCTCTCTGCCCCCTCTCTCTGCCCCCCCTTCTCTCTCCCCCTCTTTCAATCCCACTCTCTCTATCCCCCCCTTTCTGCCCCCTCTCTCTGTCCACCTATCTCTGTCCCCCTCTCTCTCTGACCCCCTCTCTCTCTGTCCCCCTCTCTCTCTGGCCCCTTCCCTCTCTATCCCTCTCTCTCTGCCCCCTCTCTCTCTGACCCCCTCTCTCTCTGTCCCCTCTCTCTCTGACCCCCTCTCTCTCTGTCCCTCTCTCTCTGTCCCCCTCTCTCTCTGACCCCCCATCTCTCTGTCCTCCTCTTTCTGTCCCCCTATCTCTGTTCCCCCTCTCTCTGTCCCCCTCTCTCTGTCCCCCTCAATATGTCCCCCTCTCTCTGGCCCCTCACTCTGTCCCCCCCTCTCTGTTCCCCTCTCTCTCTGCCCCCTCTCTCTCTGTCCCCCTCTCTCTCTGTCTCCCTCTCTCTCTGACCCCCTCTCTCTCTGTCCCTCTCTCTCTGTCCCCCTCTCTCTCTGACCCCCCCCCTCTCTCTGTCCTCCTCTTTCTGTCCCCCTATCTCTGTTCCCCCTCTCTCTGTCCCCTTCTCTCTGTCCCCCTCAATATGTCCCCCTCTCTCTGGCCCCTCACTCTGTCCCCCCCTCTCTGTTCCCCTCTCTCTCTGTCCCTTCTCCCTCTGTCCCCTTCTCTCTCTGTCGGCCACTCTCTCTTTCCCCAACTCTATCTGTACCCCTCTCTCTGTCTGACCCCTTCTCTCTCTGTCCTCCTCTCTCTGTCCCCCCTCTCTCTAACCCCATCTCTGTCTGAGCCCTCTCTCTCTGTCCCCCTCTCTCTCTCTGTGCCCTTCTCTCTCTGTCCTCCTCTCTCTGTCCCCCCTCTCTCTATCCCCCTCTCTCTGTGACCCCTCTCTCTCTGTATCCCCTCTCTCTCTGTCCCCCCCTTTCTCTGACTCACTCTCGCTCTGTCCCTCTCTTTCTGTCCCCCTCTCTCTCTGACCCCCTCTCTCTCTGTCGCCCTCTCTCTGCCCCCTCTCTGTCACCTCTCTGTGTACCCGTCTCTCTGTCCTACTTTCTCTTTTCCCCTCTCTCTGACCCCCTCTCTCTTACCCCCTCTCTCTCCTCCACTCTGTACCCCTCCATCTGACCCCCTCCCTCTGTCCCCATCTCTCTCTGTTCCCCCTCTCTCTGTCCCCCTCTCTCTGCCAGCCCCTCTGTCCCCCTCTCCCTGTTCCCCTCTCTCTGTCCCCCTCTGTCTGTCCCCCTCTCTCTGTCCCCCCTCTCTCTGCCCCCCCTCTCTCTGTCCCCGTGCTCTTTCTGTTCCCATCTCTTACTGTCCCCCCACTGTACCTCCTCTCTCTGTCCTCTCCCACTCCGTCCCCCCAACCCCCTCTGTCCCCCACTCTGTACCCCTCATTCTGACCCCCTCCCTCTGTCCCCATCTCTCTCTGCCCCCCTCTCTCTGTCCCCCTCTCTCTGTCCCCCCTCTCTCTGTCCCCCTCTCTCTGTCCCCCTCTCTCTGTCCCCCCTCTGTCTGTCCCCCTCTCTCTGTCCCCCCTCTCTCTGTCCCCCCCTCTCTGTCCCCGTGCTCTTTCTGTTCCCATCTCTTACTGTCCCCCCTCTGTCCCTCCTCTCTCTGTCCTCTCCCTCTCCGTCCCCCCAACCCCCTCTGTCCCCCACTCTCTCCATCCCCCCTCTCTCTGTCCCCCTCTCTCTGACACACTCTCTGTCACCTCTCTCTGTGTCCCGGTCTCTCTGTCCAACTGTCTCTGTTCCCTCTCTCTCTCTGTCGGCCACTCTCTCTGTTCCCCCTCTCTATCTGTACCCCTCTCTCTGTCTGACCCCTTCTCTCTCTGTCCTCCTCTCTCTGTCCCCCCTCTCTCTAACCCCCTCTCTATCTGAGCCCTCTCTCTCTGTCCCCCTCTCTCTCTCTGTGCCCTTCTCTCTCTGTCCGCCTCTCTCTGTCCCCCCTCTCTCTATCCCCCTCTCTCTCTGACCCCTCTCTCTCTGTATCCCCTCTCTCTCTGTCCCCCCCTCTCTCTGACTCACTCTCTCTCTGTCCCTCTCTTTCTGTCCCCCTCTCTCTCTGACCCCCTCTCTCTCTGTCGCCCTCTCTCTGCCCCCTCTCTGTCACCTCTCTGTGTACCCGTTTCTCTGTCCTACTCTCTCTTTTCCCCTCTCTCTGACCCCCTCTCTCTTACCCCCTCTCTCTCCCCCACTCTGTACCCCTCCTTCTGACCCCCTCCCTCTGTCCCCATCTCTCTCTGTTCCCCCTCTCTCTGTCCCCCTCTCTCTGCCCCCCCTCTCTCTGTCCCCCTCTCCCTGTTCCCCTCTCTCTCCCCCTCTGTCTGTCCCCCTCTCTCTGTCCCCCCACTCTCTGCCCCACCTCTCTCTGTCCCCGTGCTCTTTCTGTTCCCATCTCTTACTGCCCCCCCCCACTGTCCCTCCTCTCTCTGTCCTCTCCCTCTCCGTCCCCCCAACCCCCTCTGTCCCCCACTCTGTACCCCTCATTCTGACCCCCTCCCTCTGTCCCCATCTCTCTCTGTCCCCCTCTCTCTGTCCCCCTCTCTCTGTCCCCCCTCTCTCTGTCCCCCTCTCTCTGTCCCCCTCTCTCTGTCCCCCCTCTCTCTGTCCCCCTCTCTCTGTCCCCCCTCTCTCTGTCCCCCCTCTCTCTGTCCCCGTGCTCTTTCTGTTCCCATCTCTTACTGTCCCCCCTCTGTCCCTCCTCTCTCTGTCCTCTCCCTCTCCGTCCCCCCAACCCCCTCTGTCCCCCACTCTCTCCATCCCCCCTCTCTCTGTCCCCCTCTCTCTGACACACTCTCTGTCACCTCTCTCTGTGTCCCGGTCTCTCTGTCCAACTGTCTCTATTCCCTCTCTCTCTCTGTCCCCACCTCTCTGTTCCCACTCCCTCTGACCCCCTCTCTCTGTCCCCCTCTCTCTGCCCCTTCTCTCGGGCCCCTCTCTCTGTTCCCCTTCTCTCTGACTCCTTCTCTCTGTCCCCCCTCTCTCTGTTCCCCCTCTCTCTGCCCTCTCTCCCTGTCCCCCTCTCTCTGTCCCCCTGTATCTCCGCCACTCTCTGTGCCCCTCTCTCTGTCCCCCCTCTCTCTGCCCCCTCTCTCTCTCCCCCTCTCTTTCTGTCCCCCTCTCTCTGTGGTCCTCTCTCTCCCCCTCTCTGTCCCCCACTCTGTACCCCTCTCTCTGTCCCTCTCTCTCTGACCCCCTCTCACTGACGCCCTCTATCTCCCCCGCTCTATGTCCCCCGCTCTCTGTCCCACATCTCTGTCACCCTTCTCTGTCGCCCCCTCTCTGTTGCCCTCTCTCTCGCCCTCTCTCTGTCCCCCACTCTCTACCCCCTCTCTCTGTACCCCTCTCTCTCTGACCCCCTCTCACTGACGCCCTCTATCTCCCCCGCTCTCCGTCTCCTCTCGCTGTTCCCCTCTCTCTGCCCCCTCTCTGTCACCCCTCCTTCTGTCCCCCCGCTGTTCCCCCTCTCTCTGTCCCCCCTCCACCTGTCCCCCGCTCTCTATACCCCCTCTCTCTGACCCCCTCTCCTTGCCCACTCTCTCTCCGCTGCTCTCTGTCCCCGCCCTCTCTCTGTCTCCCCTCTCTCTGCCCCCTTTCTTTGTCCCCGTCTCTCCGTCCCCCTCTCTCTGTCCCCCGCTCTCTGTCCCTCCCTCTCTGTCACCCTCTCTCCGTCCCCCTCTCTCTGTCCCCCGCTCTCTGTCCCTCCCTCTCTGTCACCCTCTCTCTGCCCCCTCTCTGTCATCGTCTCTCTGTCCCCCCTCCCTCTGTCCCCTCTCTCTGCTCCTCCTTTCTCTGTTCCCCCTCTCTCTGTCCCCGCTCTCTCTGTCCACCCTCCCTATGTCCCCCTCTCTCTGTCCCCCTCTCTCTGTCCCCCTCACTCTGTCCCCATCTCTCTCTGACCCCCCCTCTCTCTGTCCCCCCTCTCTCTGTCCCCCCGTCACTATCCCCTCTCTCTGCCTGCCCCCTCTCTGTCACCGTCTCTCTGACCCCCTCTCTCTGTACCTCTCTCGCTGGCCACCTCTCTCTGTCGCCCCACTCTCTGTCCCCCCTCTCTCTGCCCCCCTCCTTCTCTCCCCCCTCTCTCGATCCCCCTCTCTCTTTCCCCCTCTCTCTGTCCCCCCTCTCTCTGTGCCCACTCTCTAACCCTCTCTGTCACCGTCTCTCTGTCCCCCTCTCAGTCACCCTCTCTCTGCCCCTCTCTCTCCCCCACTCTATACCCCTCTCTCTGCCCCCCACTCTCTGTCCCCCTCCCTCTGATCCCCTCTTTCTCCCCTTCTCTCTGTCCCCCACTGCATTCTGTCCCCCCTCTCTCTGTCCCCCTCTCCCTCTGTCAAGCGCTCTCTTTCACCCTCTCTCTGCCCCCGCTCTGTCACCCCCTCTCTCTGTCCCCCACTCTCTCTCGCTCTCTTTCTGCCCCATGTCTGTCGCCCCTACCTCTGACCCCCTCTCTGTCCCCTCCTCTCTGACCCCCCTCTGTCCCCCACTCTCTGTCCCCTCGCTCTGTACCCCCTCTCTGTCCCCTCTCTCTCTGTCCCCCTCTCTATCTGTCCCCCCTCTCTCTGTCCCCCCTCTCTCTGCGCCCTCTCTCTGTCCCCTCTCCCTCTGTCCCGCTCTCTCTTTCACCCTCTCCCTGCCCCCGCTCTGTCACCCCCTCTCTCTGTCCCCCTCTCTCTGTCGCTCTCTTTCTGCCCCCTCTCTGTCCCCCCTCCCTCTGTCCGCCCTCACTGTCCCCTCCTCTCTGTCCCCCGTCCCCCACTCTCTGTCCCCTCTCTCTCTGTCCCCTCTCTCTCTGTCCCCTCTCTCTGTCCCCCCTCTCTCTGCGCCCTCTCTCTGTCCCCTCTCTGTCACCATCTCTCTGTCCCCCCCCCCGCTCTCTGTCCCTCCTCTCTGTCCCTCCTCTCTGTCCCTCCTCTCTCTGTCGCCCTCTCTCTGTCCCCTCTCTGTCACCGACTCTCTGTCCCCCCCTCTCTGTCCCCCCTCCCTCTGTTCGCCCTCTCTGTCCCCTCCTCTCTGTCCCCTCCGTCCCCCACTCTCTGTCCCCTCTCTCTCTGTCCCTCCCTCTCTGTCCCCCTCTCTCTCTGTCCCCCTCTCTCTCTGTCCCCCCTGTCTCTGCCCCCCCTCTCTCTTCGCCCACACTCTGTCCCCTCTCTGTCACCATCTCTCTGTCCCCCCCGCTCTCTGTCCCTCCTCTCTTTCCCTCCTCTCTCTGTCGCCCACTCTCTGCCCCCTCTCTGACACCGTCTCTCTCTTTCCCCCTTTCTCTCTCTGTCCCTCTCTCTCTGTCCCCCTCTCTCTGACCCCCTCTATCTCCCCAACTCTCTGTCCCCTCTATCTGTCGCCTCTCTTTCTGTCACCCCCTCTCTCTGTCCTCCCTCTCTCTGCCCCCTCTCTCTGTCCCCCTCTCTCTGTCCCCCTCACTCTGTCCCCCCTCACTCTGTCCCCGGTCATTATGTCACCCTCTCTCTGACACACTCTCTGTCAGCTCTCTATGTGTCCCCGTCTCTCTGTCCAACTGTCTCTGTTCCCTCTCTCTGTCCCCAACTCTCTGTCCCCACCCTCTGACCCCCTCTCTCTGTCCCCCTCTCTCTGCCCCTTGTCTCTGTCCCCCTCTCTCTGATCCCCTTCTCTCTGCCCCCTCTCTCTGTCCCCCTCTCGCTGACCCCCTGTATCTCCGCCACTCTCTGTGCCCCTCTCTGTGTCGCCCTCTCTCTGCCCCCTCTCTGTCACCTCTCTGTGTACCCATCTCTCTGTCCTACTCTCACTTTTCCCCTCTCTCTGACCCCCTCTCTCTTACCCCCTCTCTCTCCCCCACTCTGTACCCCTCTTTCTGACCTCCTCTGTCTGTCCCCATCTCTCTCTGTCCCCCTCTCTCTGCCCCCCCATCTCTGTCCCCCCTCTGTCCCCGAGCTCTGTCCTCTCCCTCTTCGTCCCCCCAACCCCCACTGTCCCCCACTCTCTCCATCCCCCCTCTCTCTGTCCCCCTCTCTCTGACACACTCTCTGTCACCTCTCTCTGTGTCCCCGTCTCTCTGTCCAACTGTCTCTGTTCCCTCTCTCTCTGTCCCCAACTCTCTGTCCCCACTCCCTCTGACCCCTTCTCTCTGTCCCCCTCTATCTGCCCCTTCTCTCTGTCCCCCTCTCTCTGTTCCCCCTCTCTCTGCCCCCTCTCTCTGTCCCCCTCTCTCTGAGCCCCTCTATCTCCGCCACTCTCTGTGCCCCTCTTTCTGTCCCCCCTCTCTCTGCCCCCCTCTTTCTGCCCCCCTCTCTCTGTGGCCCTCTATCTCCCCCTCTCTCTCCCCCATTCTGTACCCCTCTCTCTGTCCCCCTCTCTCTGTCCCCTCTCTCTCTGTCCCCTCTCTCTCTGACTGCCTCTCACTGACGCACTCTATCTCCCCCGCTCTCTGTCCCCCCGCTGTCCACCCCCCCCGTCCCCCTCTCTGTCGCCCCTCTCTGTCGCCCCCCTCTGTTACCCTTTCTCTCGCTCTCTCTCTGTCCCCCACTCTCTGTCCACCACTCTCTGTACCACCTCTCTCTGTACCCCTCTCTCTCTGACCCCCTCTCACTGACGCCCTCTATCTCCCCCGCTCTCTGTCCCCTCTCTCTGTCGCCCTCCCTCTGTCCTGCGCTCTCTGTCCCCTCCTATCTGTCCCCATCTCTCTCTCTGCCCCATCTCTCTCTGTTCCCCCCCTTTGTCCCCGCTCTCTCTGATCCCCTCTCGCTGTCCCCCCTCTCTCTGCCCCTCTCTGTCACCCCTCCCTCTGTCCCCTCCCTCTGTCCCCCCCGTCTTCCCCTGCCCACCTCTCTGTCCCCCCTTTGTTCCCCCTCTCTCTGTCCCCCTCCATCTGTCCCCCTCTCTCTATACCCCCTCTCTCTGACCCCCTCTCTCTGCCCCCTCTCTCTCCGCAAATCTCTGTCCCCCCTCTCTCTCTGTCCCCACTCTCAGCCCCCTTTCTTTGTCCCCGTCTCTCTGTCCACCCTCTCTGTGTCCCCATCTCTCTCTGTCCCCCCTTCTCTCTGTCGCCCCCTCTCTCAGTTCCTCACCCCTCTCTGTCCCCCCCTCTCTCGGTCCTCACCCCTCTCTGACCCCCTCTTTGTCGCCGTATCTCTGTCCCTGTCTCTCTGTCCCCCTCTCTCTGTCCACCCCTCTCTCTGTTCCCCCGTCCCCCGTCTGTCCCCGTCTCTCTGTACCCGTCTCTCTGTACCCCTCTCTCTCTCCCCCGCTCACTGTCCCCCGCTCTCTGTCACCCTCTCTCTGCCCCCGTCTCCCCGTCCCCCCTCCATCTGTCCCCTCTCTCTGTTCCTCCTCTCTCTGTTCCCCCGCTCTCAGTCCCCCGCTCTCTGTCACCCTCTCTCTGCCCCCGTCTCTCCGTCCCCCCTCCATCTGTCCCCTCTCTCTGCTCCTCCTCTCTCTGTTCCCCCTCTCTCTGTCCCCCTCTCTGTCACCCTCTCTCTGCCCCCGTCTCTCTGTCCCCCCTCCATCTGTCCCCTCTCTCTGCTCCTCCTCTCTCTCTCTCTCCCCTGTCACTCAGTCCCCCTCTCTCTGTCTCCCTTTTTCTCTGACCCTCGTTCTCTGTCCTCCTTTTTTTGTCCCACTCTCTCTGTCGCCCTCTCTCTGCTCCCCCTCTGTCACCGTCTCTCTGTCCCCACTCTCTCAGCCCCCGCTCTCTATGTTCCACTCACACTGTCCCCCTCTCTCTCTGTCCCCCTCACTCTGTCCCCCTCACTCTGTCCCCCCTCACTCTGTCGCCCTCTCTCTGTGCCACTCTCTGCGTCGCCCTCTCTCTGTCCCCCCTCTCTCTGATCCTCTCTCTGTTCCCCTCTCTCTGTTCCCCTCTCTCTGTCCCCCCTCTCTCCGTCCCCCTCTCTCTGTCCCCCTCTCTCTGTCCCCTCCTCTCTGTCCCCACACTCACTGCCCCCTCTCTGTCACCCCTCCCTCTGTCCCCTCCCTCTGTCCTCCCCTCTGTCCCCCTCTGCCCCCCTGCCCCCTCTGTTCCCCCTCTCTCTGTCCCCCTCCATCTGTCCCCCTCTCTCTATACCCCCTCTCTCTGACCCCCTCTCCTTGCCCCCTCTTTCTCCCCCTCACTCTGCCACCCCTCTCTCTGTCTCCCCTCTCTCTGCCCCCTTTCTTTGTCCCCGTCTCTCTGTCCCCCTCTCTATGTCCCCCGCTCTCTGTACCCCCTCTCTGTCACCCTCTCTCTGCCCCCTCTCTGTCATCGTCTCTCTGCCCCCCCTCCCTCTGTCGCCTTTCTCTGCTCCTCCACTTTCTGTTCCCCCTCTCTCTGTTTCCCCCCTCTCTTTGTCTCCCTCCCTATGTCCCCCTCTCTCTGTCCCCTCTCTCTGTCCCCCACTCTCTTTCCCCATCTCTCTCTGTCCCCCCTCCCACTGTCCCCTCTCTCTGCTCCTCCTCTCTCTGTCCCCCCCTCTCTGTTCCCCCTCCCTATGTCCCCCTCTCTCTGTCTCTCTCTCTCTGTTCCCCACTCTCTGTCCCCATCTCTCTCTGACCCCCCCTCGCGCTCTCAAACCCCCTCTCTCTCAAACCCTCTCTCTCACCCTCTCTTTCTCACCCCCTCATCCTCCTCTCTCTCTCTCACCCGCTCTCTCCCGCTCTCTCAAACCCCTCTCTCTCTCACCCTCTCTCTCTCACCCCCTCATCCCCCTCTCTCTCTAACCCGCTCTCTCAAACCCCTCTTTCTCTAAACCCCCTCTCTGTCACCCTCTCTCTCTCACCCCCTTCATCATCCTCTTTCTCTTTCACGCGCGCTCTCTCGCTCTCTCAAACCCCCTCTCTCTCAACACCTCTCTCTCACCCTCTCTTTCTCACCCCCTCATCCTCCTCTCTCTCTCTCACCCGCTCTCTCTCGCTCTCTCAAACCACCCCTTTCTCTCAGCCTCTCTCTCTCACCGCTCTCATCCTCCTCTCTCTCTCTCACCCGCTCTCTCTCGCTCTCTCAAACCCCCCTCGTCCTCAACACCTCTCTCGCACCCTCTCTCTCTCACCCACCTCATTCTCCTCTCTGTCTCTCACCCGCTCTCTCTCGCTCTCTCAAACCCCCCTCTCTCAAACACCCTCTGTCTCTCAACCACGCTCTCTCACCCTCTCTCTCTCACTCCCCTCATCCTCCTCTCTCTCTCACCCGCTCTCTCTCGCTCTCTCAAACCCCCTCTCTCTCTATACCCCCTCTCTCTCTCACCCTCTCTCTCTCACCCCCTCATCCTCCCCTCTCTCTCTCACCTTTTCGATCTCACCCCCCTCATCCTCCTCATTCTCTCTCACCCGCGCTCTCTCGCTCTTTCAAACCCCCTGTCTCTCTCAACCCCTCTCTCTCACCCTCTCTCCCTCACACCCCCCATCCTCCTCTCTCTATCAGCCGCTCTCTCTCGGTCTCTCAAACTCCCGCTCTCTCGAAAACCCCCCTCTCTCACCCTCTCAATCTCACCCCCTCATCCTCCTCTTTCTCTCTCCGCCGCGCGCTCTCGCTCTCTCAAACCCCCTCTCTCTCTCAACCCCTCTCTCTCACCCTCTCTCCCTCACAACCCCCATCCTCCTCTCTCTATCACCCGCTCTCTCGCTCTCTAAAACCCCCCCTCTCTCTCAAACCCCCGCTCTCTCAACCCCTCTCTCTCACCCTCTCTTTCTCACCGCCCTCATCCTCCTCTCTCTCTCACACGCTCTCTCTCGCTCTCTCAAACCCTCCCCCTCTCTCTCCCTCTCTCTCTCTCCGCTCTCATCCTCCTCTCACTCTCAACCGCTCTCTCTTGCTCTCTCAAACCCCTCCCTCTCTCAAACCCTCTCACGCACCCTCTCTCCCTCGCCCCCCTCATCCTCCTCTCTCTCACCCGCTCTCTCTCGGTCTCTCAAACCCCTCTCTCTCTAAAACCCCTCTCACTCACCCTGTCTCTCTCACCCCTCTCATCCTCCTCTCTCTCTCTCACCCGATCTCTCTCGCTCTCACAAACCCCCTCTCTCTCTAAAACCCCTCTCTCTCACCCTCTCTCTCACACCCCTCATCCTCCTCTCTCTCACCCGCTCTCTCTCGCTCTCTCAACCCCCTCTCTCTCACCCTCTCTCTCTTTCACCCCCTCATCCTCCTCCCTCTCTCTCACCCGCTCTCTCTCGCTCTCTCAAACCCCCTATCTCACTTAACCCTTCTCTCTCAACTTCTCTCACCCGCCTCATCTTCCTCTCTCTCTCTCACCCGCTCTCTCTCGCTCTCTGAAACCACTCTCTCTCTAAAACCCCTGTCTCTCACCCTCTGTCTCTCTCATCCCCCTCATCCTCCTCTCTCTCTCTCTCACCCGCTGCCTCTTGCTCTCTTAAACTCCCTTTCTCTCTCAACCCATCTCTCTCACCCTCTCTCTCTAACCCACCTCATCCTCCTCTCTCTCTCACCCGCTCTCTCTCGCTCTCTCAAACATCTCTCTCTCTAAAACCCCTCTCTCTCACCCTCTCTCTCTCACCCCCTCATCCTCCTCTCTCTCTTTCACCCGCTCTCTCAAATCCCTCTTTCTCCAAACCCGCTCTCTGTCACGCTCTCTCTCACCCCCCTCATTCTCCTCTCTCTCTCTCTCACACGCTCTCTCTCGCGCTCTCATACCGCCTGCCTCTCTCACCCCCTCTCTCTCACCCTCTCTCTCTCAACCCCTCATCCTCCCCTCTCTCTCTCACCCTTTCGATCTCACCCCCCTCATCCTCCTCTTTCTCTCTCCGCCGCGCACTCTCGCTCTCTCAAACCCACTCTCTCTCTCAACCCCTCTCTCTCTCACCCTCTCTCCCTCACAACCCCCATCCTCCTCTTTCTCTTTCACGCGCGCTCTCTCGCTCTCTCAAACTCCCTCTCTCTCAACCCCTCTCTCTCACACCCTCTCTTTCTCACCCCCTCATCCACCTCTCTCTCTCTCTCACTCGCTCTCTCTCGCTCTCTGAAACCCCCTGTCTCTCTCACCCTCTCTCTCTCACCGCTCTCATCCTCCGCTCTCACTCTCACCCGCTCTCTCTCGTTTTCTCAAACCCCCTCTCTCTCTCAACCCCTCTCTCGCACACTCTCTCTCTCACCCCCCTCATCTTCCTCTCTCTCTCTCACCCGCTCTCTCTCGCTCTCTCAAACCCCCTCTCTCTAAAACCCCTCTCTCTCACCATGTCTCTCTCACCCCCCTCATCCTCCTCTCTCTCTCACCCGCTCTCTCGCACTCTCAAAGCCCCTCTCTCTCTAAACCCCCTCTCTCTCACCCTCTCTCACTCACCCCCGTCATCCTCCTCACTCTCTCTCACCCGCGCTCTCTCGCTCTCTCAAACCCCCTCTCTCTCTAAACCCCTCTCTCTCACCCTCTCTCTCTCATCCCCCTCATCCTCCTCTCTCTCTCACACCCGCTCTCTCTCGCTCTCTCAAAACCCCCCTCTCTCAAACCCTCTCTCCCACCCTCTCTGTGTCTCTTTCTCATACCCTCTCTCTCCTTCTCACTCCCTCTCTCTCTCTCACCCCATCTCACTCTCACCCCATTTCTCTCAAACCCTCTCTCTCATGCCCTTTCTCCCAGCCCCTCTCTGTCTCTCCTCCAGTCTTTCTCTGACCCACTCTCACTCCCCCTTTGTCTCTCCTCCTTTGTCTCTCACCCCCCTCACATCGCCCTCTCTCACTCACCCCACTCCCTCATCCACCCCTCTCTCTCCCACTCCTCTGTCTCTCTCCCTCTCTCTCTAACCCCCTCTCTCATCCTCTCTCCCTCTCTCAACCCCTCTCTCTACCCCTTCTCTCTCACACTCCCCCACACTCTCTCACCCCCTTCTCTCCCTCAACCCTCTCTCTCTCAACCCCTCTCTCTCTACCCCCTCTCCTCCCTCTCTCACCCTTCTCCCCCCCTCTCACCCCACCCTCTCTCTCACCACCCCCTCTCTCAACCCAGCTCACTCTCTCATCCCCTCAATCTCTCCAACTCTTACTCTCTCATCCCTCTCTCTCAACTCCTCTATCTCAGCCCTTCTCTCTCACTCCTCTCTCTCTCACCCCCTCACCCCCTCTCACTCTCTCACACCCGTTCTCTCTTACCCCCCTCTCTCTCTAACCCCTCCCCCTCACCTCTCTCGCTCACCCCCTTTCTCGCCCATTCTCTCTCACACCCTCTCCTTGTCACTCCACTCTCTCTCTTTTCCCCAACCCACTTTCTTTCTCTCAATCACCCTTCTCTCTCACCCCCCTTACCTCCACCTCCTCTCTCTCACCCCCCTCTCTCACCCGCGCTCTCTTCCTCACTCACTCTCTCTTTCTCACTTACACTCTCTCTCTCTTTTTTACTCACACTCTCTCTTTCTCAACCCCTCTCTCTCACCCGCTCTCTCAAACCCTCTCTCTCTTCCCCCTCTCTCTCCCCTTCTCTCTCCCACACTCTCTGCCCATTTTTTTCATCCGCTCTCCCCCCTTTCCCCCCTCTCTCTCTCCTCTCTCTCTCTCCACACTCTCTCTACCCCCTCACTCCCCCGTCTCTCACATCCCCTCTCTCTCGCTCCCATCTCACTCTCTCACCCCACTCTCTCACCCCACTCTCTCTCTCACCCCACATTTCACTCCCTCCCACCCCTTCTCTCTCACACCCCTTCTCTCTCACTCCCTTCTTTGTCTCACCCCCTCTCTCTCAACACCTTTCTCTCACCTCCTCTCTCCCCCTCTCTCTCACCCCCTCTCTCGTCCTCTCCTCCACTCCTTCCCCCTCACTCCCCCTCCCCATCTCTCTCTCTCCTCTCTCTCTCCCCATCTCTCTCCTCTTCTCTCCTCCTCTCCTCCGCTCTCTCCTCCTCACAACCCCCTCTCCCATCTCTCTCCCCCCTCTCCCCTTCTCTCTCACCCATCTCTCCCCCTCCCTCTCCCCCTCTCTCTCCTCCTCTCTCCCCTCCTCTCTCGCCTCCCTCTCTCTCCCTCCTCTCTCTCTCTCGCATCCTCTCTCTCTCTCACTCTTCCACTCGCTCTCTTCCTCTTGCTCTCTCTCACTCTCTCACCCTCTTCTCACACTCTCTCTTCTCCCTGGCTCTTTCCCTCTCTCTTGCCTCCCTGTCTCTCTCATCTCACGATATCTCTCGCTCTCTCTCTCTCTCTCTCTCTCTCTGTCACTCATGCTCTCTGTCTGTCACCCTCTCTCTCAGTCCACCCTACTTCTCTCACTCTTGCTCTATCGTTCTCTCTGTCTGTTGTTCTCTCTCTCTCCGTCTCTCTCTCTCACAGTCCTCCCCCTCACCTCTTCTCTCTCGCAACCCATCTTTCTCAAACCCTCTCTCTCCCCTCTCTCTCTAACCCTCTCTCTCTCACTCAACCCCTCTTCCCCCACCTCTCTCTCAACCCCCTCTCTCAACCACTCTCTCTCTCAACCTCTCTCTCCCCCTCTCTCTCTCAACCACTCTCTTACTCCTCTGTCTCACCCCCCTCTCTCACTCCCTTCTCTCTCTCACCCCCTTATCTCTCTCTCACCCCATCTCTCTCTCAACCTCTCACTCTCATATCCCCTCTCTCACACCCCTCCTCCCTCTCGCAACCCCTCACCCCTCTCTCACACCCTTTCTCTCTTACCCCGAGCTCTCTCTCTCACCACCCACCCTCTCTCTCTCAACCCCTCTCTCTTACCCCTCGCTCTCTTACTCCTCTCTCTCACACACTCCCTCTCTCTCACTCCCCCCTCTCTCACTCCCATCTCACTCTCTCACCCCTCTCTCTCACACCACAGTCTCTCTCTCTGTCCCACCCCCTCTGTCTCACCCCTTCTCTCTCATCTCCCTCTCACCCCACCCGTCTCTCTCACCCCTTCTCTCTCACCCCCTCACCCCTACCCCCTCTCTCTCACCCCCCTCTCTCTCACCCGCGCTCTCTTTTTCACTCACTCTCTCTCTTTCTCACCCCCTCTCTCTCACCCCTTCTCTCTCAACTCCTCTCTCTCCCGCCCCCTCTCTCCCCTCTCTCCCCCTCTCTCTCTCCCCTCTCTTGCCCCCCACTCTCTACCCCCTCTCTCTCACTCCCATCTCACTCTCTCACCCCACTCTCACTCTCTCCCCCACTCTCTCTCTCTTAGCTCACGTCTCACTCTCTCCCCCCACTCTCTCTTTCTTAGCCCACATCTCTCTCTCTCACTCACATCTCACTCTCTCACCCCACTCTCACTCTCTCCCACACGTCTCTCTCTCCCACCCTCTCTATCTCCTACCCTTTCTCTCTCACACCCCTTCTCTCTCACACACCTGTTTCTCGCCCCCTCTCTCTCAACACTTCTCTCACCCCCCTCTCTCCTCCTCTCTCTCACCCCCTCTCTCCCCCCTCTCCTGTCTGTCCCTCTCACTTTCTGTGTCCCTCTCTCTCAGTCCACCTTATCTCTCTCACCTCTTCTCTCTCACTCTTGCTCTATCATTCTCTCTGTTCTGTTGCTCTCTCTCTCCGTCTCTCTCTCAGTCCTCGCTCACACCTCCTCTCTCTCTCAACCCCAACTTTCTCAACCACTCTCTCTCCCCTCTCTCTCTAACCCTCTCTCTCTCACCCCCTCTTTCCCTCGTCTCTCTCTCAGCCCCCTCTCTCTCAACCCCTCTCTCTCAATCTCTCTCTCCCCCTCTCTCTCAACCGCGCTCTCTCACCCCCTTTCTCTCACTCCCCTTTCTCTCACGACCCTTCGTTCTCTCACCACCTTCTCTCTCTCAACCCTGCTCTCTAACCCATCTCTCTCTCATCCCCTCTCTCTCACCACCCCTCACCAACCCCTCGCTCAACACCCCCTCACTCTCTCATCCCCTCACTCTCTCACCCCCTCACTCACCCCTCTCTCTCTTCCTCTCTCTCTCTCACTCCCCTCTCTTTCTCTCTCAACCCGTCTCTCTCACCACTCTCTGTCACGCCCTCTCTCTCACCCCTCTTTTTCTCTGTCAAGCCCTCTCTCTCACCCCTCTCTCTCCCTCACTCTCTGTCTCACACACCCCTCTCTCACCGCCCCCTCTCACCACCACCTCTCTCAACACCCCTCAATCTCCTATCCCCTCACTCTCTCACCCCCTCAGTCTCTCACCCCCTCTCTCTCAATCCCTCTCTCTCACACCTCTCTCTCGCCCCCCTCACCCCGTCCCTCTCTCACCCCCTCTCACACCCTTTCTCTCTTACCCCGCGCTCTCACTTTAACCTCCCCCTCACATCCCTCTCGCTCACCCCCTCTCTCACTCACTCTCTCAATCACACCCTCTCCTTCTCACTCCACTCTCTCTTACCACCTCTCCACTTTCTCTATCTCAATCACCCCTTGTCTCTCTCACCCTCTCTCTCACCCCTCTCTCTCTCATTCCCTGTGTCTCTCCCCCACCACCCCCTCTCTCAACCCTCCTCACTCTCTCATCCCCTTTCACTCTTATCCTGCGCTCTCTATCTAACCCCTCCCCCTCTCACCCCTCTCGCTCACCCACTCTCTCTTCCCCTCTCTCTCGCACCCCTCTCTTTCTCTCTCAACCCCTCTCTCTCACCACTCTCTCTCACACCCTCTCCCTCACCCCACTCTCTCTCTCACTCCTCGATTTCTCTATCAACCCCTCTCACCCAGCTCTCTCTTTCACCCCATCTCTCACCCCCTCTCTCTCACCCCTCGCTCTCTCACCCCTCTCTCTCACCCACACTCTCTCTCACACCTTCTCCTTCTCACTCCACTCTCTCTCTTACCCCCTCCCCATTTTCTCTCTCTCAATCACCCCTTGTCTCTCACCCCCTCTCTCGCACACCTCTCTCTCACTCCCTGTGTCTCTCACCACCCCTCTCTCACTATCCCCTCTCTCAACCCCCTCACTCTTTCACCCCTCTCTCTCACCACAGTCTCTCTCTCTCTGTACCATCACCTCTGTCTCTCACCCCTTCTCTCTCAACCTCGTCTCACCCCACCCCCTCTATCTCACCCCTCGCTCTATCACCTGGTATCTCTTTCTCACTCACTCTTTCTCTTTCTAACTTACACTCGCGCTCTTTTTCACTCACTCTTTCTCTTTCTCACCCCCTCTCTCTCACGCCCTCTCTCTCAACTCCTCTCTCTCCCTCTACTCCTCTCTCTCCTTCTCTTTCTCACTTCTCTCTACCCCCTCTCTTGCACCCCCCTCTATACCCCCCTCTCTGCCCCTGTCTCTCACACCTCCTCTCTCTCACTCCCATCTCACTCTCTCACCCCACTCACTCTCTCACCCCACACTCACTCTCTCACACCACTCTCTCTCTCTAAGCCCGCGTCTCTCTCTCTCTCACCCCATATTTCCCCCATTTCTCTCAACCCCTCTCTCTCAACCCCTCTCTCTCAACCCCCTCTCTCAACCGCGCTCTCTCAACTCCTCTCTCTCTCAACTCCTCTCTCTCTCCCCTCTCTCCCCTCTCTCTCCTCTCTCTTGCCTCCACCCTCTACCCCCTATTTCCCGCGTCTCTCACACCCCCTCTCTCTCATTCCCATCTCACTCTCTCACCCCACTCTCACTCTCTCCCCCATGTCTCTCTCTCTCTCCCGCCACCTGTCTCCCACCCTTTCTCTCTCACACCCGTTCACTCTCTCACACCCCTGTTTCTCACCCCCTCTCAATTCCTCTCTTTCACCCCCTCTCTCTCAACACCTCTCTCTCCCCCTCTCTCCCCCCTCCTCCACTCTCTCCCCCTCTCTCCGCCCATTACTGTCCCCCCTCTCTCTCCCCCTCTCCCTCTCCCTCCCCCCTCCCTCGCCCCATCTCTCTCCTCCTGTCTCCCCTCCTCTTTCGCCCCTCTCTCTCACACCCCTCTCTTACGGCACTCTCTCTCTCTCTCTCGCATCATCTCTCTCTCTCTCACACACTTCCGCTCGCTCTCTTCCTCATGCGGTCTCTCTCTCACTCTCTCACCCTCTTCTCACACTATCTCTCTCTCCCTGCCTCTCTCCTTCTCTCTTGCCTCCCTCTCGCTCTTATCTCACGGTCTCTCTCATTCGGTCTCTCTTGCTCGTGCTCTCTCTCTCTCTCTCTCTCTGTTGCTCATGCTCTCTCTGCCTGGCATTCTCACTCTCTCTCAGTCCACCCTACCCCCCTCACCTGTTCTCTCTCACTCTTGCTTTATCTCTCTCTCTCTGTCGCTCTCTCTCTCTCCGTCTCTCTCTCAGTATCCCCCCTCACCTCCTCTCTCTCATCCCATCTTTCTCAACCCATCACTCCCTTCTCTCTCTCAACCCCACTCTCTTTCAACCCCGCTCTCTCTCACACTCTCTCTCACCCCCCCATCACCACCACCTCGCTCAAATCCCCTCACTCTCTGATCCCCTCACTCTCTCACCCCCTCACTCACCCCTCTCTCTTCCACTCTCTCTCTCAACCCTGTCTTTCTCTGTCAACCCCTCGCTCTCACCCCTCTCTCTCACTCCCTCTCTCTCTCACCCCCCTTTCTCTTCACCCCCTCTCTCAACCCCCCTCAATCGCTCATCCTCTCACTCTCTCACCCCATCAGCCTCTCACCCCCTCTCTCTCAACCCTCTCTCTCTTTCACATCCATCTCTCTCTCAATCCCCCTCTCTTTCTCCTCTCTCTCTCCGTCACCCCTCGCTCCCCCATCCCAATCTCTTTTACATCCCCCCTCTCTCTCACACACACTCTCACACACCCTCTCTATCGCACCCCCTCTCTCTCTTGCTCCCCTTTCTCCCACACCCTCTCTGTCACTCACTCCCACCTCTCCCTCTCACTGCCCTCTCACCCCTCTCTCTCTCACACCCCCTCTCTCTCAACCGTCTCTTTCTCCCACCTTCCTCTCTCTCAACCCCTCTCTCTCTCTCACCCCTCTCTCTTACACCTTCTCTCTCAACCCCTCTCTCACACATCCATCTCTCACTCACCCCCCACTCTCTCCCCTCTCTCTCTGTCACCCCTTTCTCTCCCACCCAAATCTCTTTCACATCCCCATCTCTCTGCCTCTTTCTCCTCCCCTCTCTCACCCCCATTCTCTCTCACCCCTCTCTCTCCCACTCCCTCTGTTTCACTCACTCCCACCTCTTCCTCTCACTGCCCTCTCACCCCATTCTCTCTCTTACCCACTCCCTACTTTCTCACTCTCAAACACCCCTTGTCTCTCACCCCTCTCTCTCACACCTCTCTCTCCCACCCTGTGTCTCTCACTACCCCTCTCCCACCACCCCCTCTCTCAACCCCCCTCACTCTCTCATCCCCTCTCTCCCACCCCTCTCTCTGTCACCCCCTCTCACCCCTCCTCCCTCTCTCACCCCCTCTCCCCTCTCCCTTTCTCTCTTACCCTGCGCTCTCTCTCTCTCTAACCCCTCCCCCTCTCATCCCTCTCGGTCACCCCCTCTCTCTAACCCTCTCTCTCTCACCCCTCTCTTTCTCTCTCAACCCCTCTCTCTCTCACCACTTTCTCTCACACCCTCTCTCTCACCCCTCTCTCTCTCACACCTCTCTTTCTCTGTCAACCCCTCTCTCTCACCGCTCTCTTTCACTCCCTCTCTCGCTCACTGCCCCCCTCTCACCACCCCCTCTCTCAACAACCCTCACTCTGTCACCCCCTCAGTCTCTCACCCCCTCTCTCTCAACCCCTCTCTCTCGCTCACATCCATCTCTCTCTCACCCCTCTCTCTCTCCTCTCTCTCCGTTATCCTTCTCTCTCCCACCCAATCTCTTTCACATCCCCCCTCTCTCTCACACACACTCTCACACACACTCGCTCTCACTCCCCGCCGTCTCTCCCACCATCTCTCTGCCTTTTTCTCATTCCCTCTCTCTCCTTCTCACTCCCTCTTTCTCACCCCCCTCTCTCTTAATGCCTCTCTCTCCCACCCCCTCTCTGTCACTCACTCCCACCTCCTCCTCTCTCCAGGCTCTCTCTCTCTCTCACCCCCTCTCTCTCCCACCCCCTCTCTCTCACCCTTCGCTCTCTCACCCCTCTCTCTCACCCTCTCTCTCTCACACCCTCTCCTTCTAACTCCACTCTCTTTCTTACCCCTTCCCCACTTTCTCTCTCAATCACCCCTTGTCTCTCACACCCCTCTCTCTCCCACCTCCCTCTCTCACACCCCCTCTCACTCCCATCTCACTCTCTCACCCCTCTCTCTCTCACCTCAGTCTCTCTCTGTCCCATCACCTCTGTCTCTCACCCCTTCTCTCTCAACCCCTTCTCACCCCACCTCCTCTCTTCACCCCTCGCACTCTCACCCCCTCTCTCTTTCTCACTTACACCCTCTCTCTGTTTCACTCACTCTCTCTCTTTCTTACCCCTCTCTCTCACACCCTCTCTCTCAACTCCTCTCTCTCTCTCCCCCTCTCTCTCCCCTCTCACTACCCCCTCTCTTGCCCCCCACTGTCTACCCCCTCTCTCCCCTGTCTCTCACCCCACCTCTGTCTCACTCCCATCTCACTCTCTCACCCCACTCACCCCCTCACCCCACGCTCACTCTCTCACCCCTCTCTCACATTCACCTCTCTCTCACTCCACTGTGTCTCTCACTCCCCTTCTCTCTCTCTCTCTTACCCCCTTCTCTCTCTCAACCGCTCTCTATCTCAACCCCGCTCTCTCTCACTCCTCTCGCTCTCTCACCGTCCTCTCGCCCAGCTCTCTCTTTCTGCCCCCCTCTCTCTCTGTACCCCCCTCTCTCTGTCCCCCTCTATCTCTGATCCCCTCTCTCTCAGTCCCTCTCTCTCTGTCCCCCTCTCTCTCTGACCCCTCTCTCTCTGTCCTCCTCTTTCTGTCCCCCTATATCTGTTCCCCCTCTCTCTGTCACCCTCTCTCTGTCCCCCTCAATATGTCCCCCACTCTCTGGCCCCCCTCTCTCTGCCACCCCTCTCTCTGTCCCCGTGCTCTTTCTGTTCCCATCTCTTACTGTCCCTCCTCTCTCTTTCCTCTCCCTCTCCGTCCCCCCAAACCCATTCCATCCCCCCTCTCTCTGCCCCCTCTCTCTGTCCACCTCTCTCTGTCCTCCTCTCTCTCTGACCCCCTCTCTCTCTGTCCCCCCCTCTCTCTGTCCCCTTCCCTCTCTATCCCTCTCTCTCTGTCCCCCTCTCTCTCTCTGTACCCCCTCTCTCTCTGTCCCCTCTCTCTCTGACCTCATCTCTTTCAGTCCCCCTCTCTCTGTTCCCCCTCTCTCTATCCCCCCTCGCTGTCTCCCCTCCCTATGTCCCACTCTCTCTCTCCCTTCTCTCTCAGTCCCCTTCTCTCTCTGTCCCCCACTCTCTCTTTCCACCTCTCTCTCTGTACCCCTCTTTCTGTCTGTCCCCTTCTCTCTCTGTCCTCCTCTCTCTGTCGCCCATGTCTCTATCCCCCTCTCTCTCTGACCCCTCTCTCTCTCTGTCCCCCCCTCTCTCTCTGTCCCCCCTCTCTCTCTGTGCCCTTCTCTCTCTGTCCCCCTCTCTCTGTCCCCCCTCTCTCTATCCCCCCTCTCTCTGACCCCTCTCTCTCTGTACCCCCTCTCTCTCTGTCCCCTCGCTCTCTGACCCATCTCTCTCTGTCCCTCTCTCTCTGTCCCCCTCTCTCTCTGACCCCCCCTCTCTCTGTCCTCCTCTCTCTGTCCCCCTCTCTCTGCTCCCCCTCTCTCGGTCCCCCTCTCTCTCCCACCCGCCTCTCTCTCTGTCCCCCTCTCTCTGTCGCCCTCTCTCTGCCTCCTCTCTGTCACCTCTCTGAGTACCCGTCTCTCTGTCCTACTCTCTCTTTTCCCCTATCCATGACCCCCTCTCCCTTAACCCCCCCTCTCTCCCCCACTCTGCACCCCTCCTTCTGGCCCCAACCCTCTTTCCCCATCTCTCTCTGTCGCCCTCTTTCTGTCCCCCTCTCTCTGACCGCCTCTCTCTGTCCCCCACTCTCTGTCCCCATCTCTGTCTGTCCCCCACTCTCTCTGTCCCCCCCTCTCTGTCCCCCCCGTCACTGTCCACTCTCTCTCTGTCCCCCCCTCTCTGTCACCGTCTCTCTTTCCCCCCTCCCTCTGTACCCCTCTCTCTGCCCCCTCTCTCTGCCCCCCCTCCTTCTCTTCCCCCCTTTCTCTATCCCACTCTCTCTATCCCCCCCTTTCTGCCCCCTCTCTCTGTCCACCTATCTCTGTCCCCCTCTCTCTCTGCCCCCTCTCTCTCTGTCCCCCTCTCTCTCTGTCCCCTTCCCTCTCTATCCCTCTCTCTCTGCCCCCTCTCTCTCTGTCCCCCCCTCTCTCTGTCCCCCTCTCTGTGTCCCCCTCTCTCTGACCCCCTCTCTCTGTCCCTCTTCTCTCTGTCCCCCCCTCTCTGTCCCCCCGTCACTGTCCACTCTCTCTGTCTGCCCCCTCTCTGTCACCGTCTCTCTTTCCCCCCTCCCTCTGTACCCCTCTCTCTGCCCCCCTCTCTCTGTCGCCCCACTCTCTGTCCCCCCTCTCTCTGCCCCCCTCCTTCTCTCTCCCCCTCTCTCTATCCCACTCTCTCTATCCCCCCTCTCTCTGCCCCCTCTCTCTGTCCACCTCTCTCTGTCCCCCGCTCTCTCTGACACCCTCTCTCTCTGTGCTCCATCTCTCTCTGTCCCCTTCCCTCTCTATCCCTCTCTCTCTGTCCCCCTCTCTCTCTGTACCCCTCTCTCTCTGTCCCCCTCTCTCTCTGACCCCCTCTCTCTCAGTCCCTCTCTCTCTGTCCCCCTCTCTCTCTGATCCCCTCTCTCTCTCTGTCCTCCTCTTTCTGTCCCCCTCTCTCTGTTCCCCCTCTCTCTGTCCCCCTCTCTCTGTCCCTTCTCTCTCTGTCCCCTTCTCTCTCTGTCCCCCACTCTCTCTTTCCACCTCTCTCCCTGTACCCCTCTTTCTGTCTGTCCCCTTCTCTCTCTGTCCTCCTCTCTCTGTCCCCCATGTCTCTATCCCCCTCTCTCTCTGACCCCTCTCTCTCTGTCCCCCCCTCTCTCTCTGTGCCCTTCTCTCTCTGTCCCCCTCCCTCTGTCCCCCCTCTCTCTATCCCCCCTCTCTCAGTCCCTCTCTCTCTGTCCCCCTCTCTCTCTGATCCCCTCTCTCTCTCTGTCCTCCTCTTTCTGTCCCCCTCTCTCTGTTCCCCCTCTCTCTGTCCCCTCTCTCTGTCCCTTCTCTCTCTGTCCCCTTCTCTCTCTGTCCCCCACTCTCTCTTTCCACCTCTCTCTCTGTACCCCTCTTTCTGTCTGTCCCCTTCTCTCTCTGTCCTCCTTTCTCTGTCCCCCATGTCTCTATCCCCCTCTCTCGCTGACCCCTCTCTCTCTGTCCCCCCCTCTCTTTCTGTGCCCTTCTCTCTCTGTCCCCCTCTCTCTGTCCCCCCTCTCTCTATCCCCCCTCTCTCTGACCCCTCTCTCTCTGTACCCCCTCTCTCTCTGTCCCCTCGCTCTCTGACCCATCTCTCTCTGTCCCTCTCTCTCTGTCCCCCTCTCTCTCTGACCCCCCCCCTCTCTCTGTCCTCCTCTCTCTGTCCCCCTCTCTCTGCTCCCCCTCTCTCGGTCCCCCTCTCTCTGCCTCCTCTCTGTCACCTCTCTGAGTACCCGTCTCTCTGTCCTACTCTCTCTTTTCCCCTATCCCTGACCCCCTCTCCCGTACCCCCCCCCTCTCTCCCCCACTCTGTACCCCTCCTTCTGGCCCCAACCCTCTTTCCCCATCTCTCTCTGTCGCCCTCTTTCTGTCCCCCTCTCTCTGACCCCCTCTCTCTGTCCCCCACTCTCTGTCCCCATCTCTCTCTGTCCCCCCCTCTCTCTGTCCCCCCCTCTCTGTCCCCCCCGTCACTGTCCACTCTCTCTGTCTGCCCCCTCTCTGTCACCGTCACTCTTTCCCCCTCCCTCTGTACCCCTCTCTCTGCCCCCCTCTCTCTGTCGCCCCACTCTCTGTCCCCCCTCTCTCTGCCCCCCTCCTTCTCTCTCCCCCTCTCTCTATCCCACTCTCTCTCTGCCCCCTCTCTCTGCCCCCTCCTTCTCTCTCCCCCTCGCTCTATCCCACTCTCTCTATCCCCCCCTCTCTGCCCCTCTCTCTGTCCACCTCTCTCTGTCCCCCTCTCTCTCTGACCCCCTCTCTCTCTGTCCCCCTCTCTCTCTCTGCCCCTTCCCTCTCTATCCCTCTCTCTCTGCCCCCCTCTCTCTCTGTACCCCCCTCTCTCTGTCCCCCTCTATCTCTGACCCCCTCTCTCTCAGTCCCTCTCTCTCTGTCCCCCTCTCTCTCTGACCCCTCTCTCTCTGTCCTCCTCTTTCTGTCCCCCTATATCTGTTCCCCCTCTCTCTGTCCCCCTCTCTCTGTCCCCCTCAATATGTCCCCCTCTCTCTGGCCCCCCTCTCTCTGCCACCCCTCTCTCTGTCCCCGTGCTCTTTCTGTTCCCATCTCTTACTGTCCCTCCTCTCTCTTTCTTCTCCCTCTCCGTCCCCCCAAACCCATTCCATCCCCCCTCTCTCTGCCCCCTCTCTCTGTCCACCTCTCTCTGTCCTCCACTCTCTCTGACCCCCTCTCTCTCTGTCCCCCCCTCTCTCTGTCCCCTTCCCTCTCTATCCCTCTCTCTCTGTCCCCCTCTCTCTCTGTACCCCCTCTCTCTCTGTCCCCTCTCTCTCTGACCTCCTCTCTCTCAGTCCCCCTCTCTCTGTTCCCCCTCTCTCTATCCCCCCTCGCTGTCTCCCCTCCCTATGTCCCCCTCTCTCTCTCCCTTCTCTCTCTGTCCCCTTCTCTCTCTGTCCCCCACTCTCTCTTTCCACCTCTCTCTCTGTACCCCTCTCTCTGTCTGTCCCCTTCTCTCTCTGTCCTCCTCTCTTTGTCCCCCTCTCTCTGCTCCCCCTCTCTCGGTACCCCTCTCTCTCCCACCTGCCTCTCTCTCTGTCCCCCTCTCTGTGTCCCCCTCTCTCTGACCCCCTCTCTCTGTCCCCCTTCTCTCTGTCCCCCCCTCTCTGTCCCCCCGTCACTGTCCAATCTCTCTGTCTGCCCCCTCTCTGTCACCGTCACTCTTTCCCCCCTCCCTCTCTACCCCTCTCTCTGCCCCCTCTCTCTGCCCCCCTCCTTCTCTCTCCCCCTCGCTCTATCCCACTCTCTCTATCCCCCCCTCTCTGCCCCCTCTCTCTGTCCACCTCTCTCTGTCCCCCTCTCTCTCTGACCCCCTCTCTCTCTGTCCCCCTCTCTCTCTGTCCCCTTCCCTCTCTGTCCCTCTCTCTCTGCCCCCTCTCTCTCTGTACCCCCCTCTCTCTGTCCCCCTCTATCTCTGACCCCCTCTCTCTCAGTCCCTCTCTCTCTGTCCCCCTCTCTCTCTGACCCCTCTCTCTCTGTCCTCCTCTTTCTGTCCCCCTATATCTGTTCCCCCTCTCTCTGTCCCCCTCTCTCTGTCCCTTCTCTCTCTGTCCCCTTCTCTCTCTGTCCCCCACTCTCTCTTTCCACCTCTCTCTCTGCCCCCCTCTCTCTGTCGCCCCACTCTCTGTCCCCCCTCTCTCTGCCCCCCTCCTTCTCTCTCCCCCTCTCTCTATCACACTCTCTCTATCCCCCCTCTCTCTGCCCCCTCTCTCTGTCCACCTCTCTCTGTCCCCCGCTCTCTCTGACACCCTCTCTCTCTGTGCTCCCTCTCTCTCTGTCCCCTTCCCTCTCTATCCCTCTCTCTCTGTCCCCCTCTCTCTCTGTACCACCCCTCTCTCTGTCCTCCTCTCTCTCTGACCCCCCCTCTCTCAGTCCCTCTCTCTCTGTCCCCCCTCTCTCTCTGATCCCCTCTCTCTCTCTGTCCTCCTCTCTCTGTCCCCCTCTCTCTGTTCCCCCTCTCTCTGTCCCCCTCTCTCTGTCCCTTCTCTCTCTGTCCCCTTCTCTCTCTGTCCCCCACTCTCTCTTTCCACCTCTCTCTCTGTACCCCTCTTTCTGTCTGTCCCCTTCTCTCTCTGTCCTCCTCTCTCTGTCCCCCATGTCTCTATCCCCCTCTCTCTCTGACCCCTCTCTCTCTGTTCCCCCCCCCTCTCTCTGTGCCCCCCTCTCTCTCTGTGCCCTTCTCTCTCTGTCCCCCTCTCTCTGTCCCCCCTCTCTCTATCCCCCCTCTCTCTGACCCCTCTCTCTCTGTACCCCCTCTCTCTCTGTCCCCTCGCTCTCTGACCCATCTCTCTCTGTCCCTCTCTCTCTGTCCCCCTCTCTCTCTGACCCCCCCTCTCTCTGTCCTCCTCTCTCTGTCCCCCTCTCTCTGCTCCCCCTCTCTCGGTCCCCCTCTCTCTCCCACCCGCCTCTCTCTCTGTCCCCCTTTCTCTGTCGCCCTCTCTCTGCCTCCTCTCTGTCACCTCTCTGAGTACCCGTCTCTCTGTCCTACTCTCTCTTTTCCCCTATCCCTGACCCCCTCTCCCTTAACCCCCCCCCCCTCCCCCACTCTGCACCCCTCCTTCTGGCCCCAACCCTCTTTCCCCATCTCTCTCTGCCCCCTCTCTCTGCCCCCCCCTCCTTCTCTCTCCCCCTTTCTCTATCCCACTCTCTCTATTCCCCCCTTTCTGCCCCCTCTCTCTGTCCACCTATCTCTGTCCCCCTCTCTCTCTGACCCCCTCTCTCTCTGTCCCCCTCTCTCTCTGTCCCCTTCCCTCTCTATCCCTCTCTCTCTGCCCCTCTCTCTCTGTCCCCCTCTCTCTCTGTCCCCCTCTCTCTCTGACCCCCTCTCTCTCTGTCCCTCTCTCTCTGTCCTCCTCTCTCTCTGTCCCCCTCTCTGTGTCCCCCTCTCTCTGACCCCCTCTCTCCGTCCCCCTTCTCTCTGTCCCCCCCTCTCTGACCCCCCGTCACTGTCCACTCTCTCTGTCTGCCCCCTCTCTGTCACCGTCTCTCTTTCCCCCCTCCCTCTGTACCCCTCTCTCTGCCCCCTTCTCTCTGTCGCCCCACTCTCTGTCCCCCCTCTCTCTGCCCCCCTCCTTCTCTCTCCCCCTCTCTCTATCCCACTCTCTCTATCCCCCCTCTCTCTGCCCCCTCTCTCTGTCCACCTCTCTCTGTCCCCCGCTCTCTCTGACACCCTCTCTCTCTGTGCTCCATCTCTCTCTGTCCCCTTCCCTCTCTATCCCTCTCTCTCTGTCCCCCTCGCTCTCTGTACCCCCCTCTCTCTGTCCCCCTCTCTCTCTGACCCTCTCTCTCTCAGTCCCTCTCTCTCTGTCCCCCTCTCTCTCTGATCCCCTCTCTCTCTCTGTCCTCCTCTTTCTGTCCCCCTCTCTCTGTTCCCCCTCTCTCTGTCCCCCTCTCTCTGTCCCTTCTCTCTCTGTCCCCTTCTCTCTCTGTCCCCCACTCTCTCTTTCCACCTCTCTCTCTGTACCCCTCTTTCTGTCTGTCCCCTTCTCTCTCTGTCCTCCTCTCTCTGTCCCCCATGTCTCTATACCCCTCTCTCTCTGACCCCTCTCTCTCTGTCCCCCCCTCTCTCTCTGTGCCCTTCTCTCTCTGTCCCCCTCCCTCTGTCCCCCCCTCTCTATCCCCCCTCTCTCTGACCCCTCTCTCTCTGTACCCCCTCTCTCTCAGTCCCTCTCTCTCTGTCCCCCTCTCTCTCTGATCCCCTCTCTCTCTCTCTGTCCTCCTCTTTCTGTCCCCCTCTCTCTGTTCCCCCTCTCTCTGTCCCCCTCTCTCTGTCCCTTCTCTCTCTGTCCCCTTCTCTCTCTGTCCCCCACTCTCTCTTTCCACCTCTCTCTCTGTACCCCTCTTTCTGTCTGTCCCCTTCTCTCTCTGTCCTCCTCTCTCTGTCCCCCATGTCTCTATCCCCCTCTCTCTCTGGCCCCTCTCTCTCTGTCCCCCCCTCTCTCTCTGTGCCCTTCTCTCTCTGTCCCCCTCTCTCTGTCCCCCCTCTCTCTATCTCCCCTCTCTCTGACCCCTCTCTCTCTGTACCCCATCTCTCTCTGTCCCCTCGCTCTCTGACCCATCTCTCTCTGTCCCTCTCTCTCTGTCCCCCTCTCTCTCTGATCCCCCCTCTCTCTGTCCTCCTCTCTCTGTCCCCCTCTCTCTGTCGCCCTCTCTCTGCCTCCTCTCTGTCACCTCTCTGAGTACCCGTCTCTCTGTCCTACTCTCTCTTTTCCCCTATCCCTGACCCCCTCTCCCTTACCCCCCCCCTCTCTCCCCCACTCTGTACCCCTCCTTCTGGCCCCAACCCTCTTTCCCCATCTCTCTCTGTCGCCCTCTTTCTGTCCCCCTCTCTCTGACCGCCTCTCTCTGTCCCCCACTCTCTGTCCCCATCTCTCTCTGTCCCCCCCTCTCTCTGTCCCCCCCTCTCTGTCCCCCGTCACTGTCCACTCTCTCTCTGTCCCCCCCTCTCTGTCACCGTCTCTCTTTCCCCCCTCCCTCTGTACCCCTCTCTCTGCCCCCTCTCTCTGCCCCCCTCCTTCTCTCTCCCCCTCTCTCTATCCCACTCTCTCTATCCCCCCTCTCTCTGCCCCCTCTCTCTGTCCACCTCTCTCTGTCCCCCGCTCTCTCTGACACCCTCTCTCTCTGTGCTCCCTCTCTCTCTGTCCCCTTCCCTCTCTATCCCTCTCTCTCTGTCCCCCTCTCTCTCTGTACCACCCCTCTCTCTGTCCTCCTCTCTCTCTGACCCCCCCTCTCTCAGTCCCTCTCTCTCTGTCCCCCTCTCTCTCTGATCCCCTCTCTCTCTCTGTCCTCCTCTCTCTGTCCCCCTCTCTCTGTTCCCCCTCTCTCTGTCCCCCTCTCTCTGTCCCTTCTCTCTCTGTCCCCTTCTCTCTCTGTCCCCCACTCTCTCTTTCCACCTCTCTCTCTGTACCCCTCTTTCTGTCTGTCCCCTTCTCTCTCTGTCCTCCTCTCTCTGTCCCCCATGTCTCTATCCCCCTCTCTCTCTGACCCCTCTCTCTCTGTTCCCCCCCCTCTCTCTGTGCCCCCCTCTCTCTCTGTGCCCTTCTCTCTCTGTCCCCCTCTCTCTGTCCCCCCTCTCTCTATCCCCCCTCTCTCTGACCCCTCTCTCTCTGTACCCCCTCTCTCTCTGTCCCCTCGCTCTCTGACCCATCTCTCTCTGTCCCTCTCTCTCTGTCCCCCTCTCTCTCTGACCCCCCCTCTCTCTGTCCTCCTCTCTCTGTCCCCCTCTCTCTGCTCCCCCTCTCTCGGTCCCCCTCTCTCTCCCACCCGCCTCTCTCTCTGTCCCCCTTTCTCTGTCGCCCTCTCTCTGCCTCCTCTCTGTCACCTCTCTGAGTACCCGTCTCTCTGTCCTACTCTCTCTTTTCCCCTATCCCTGACCCCCTCTCCCTTACCCCCCCCCCTCTCCCCCACTCTGCACCCCTCCTTCTGGCCCCAACCCTCTTTCCCCATCTCTC
This sequence comes from Chiloscyllium plagiosum, assembly GCF_037043375.1. Classification (NCBI taxonomy): domain Eukaryota; kingdom Metazoa; phylum Chordata; class Chondrichthyes; order Orectolobiformes; family Hemiscylliidae; genus Chiloscyllium; species Chiloscyllium plagiosum. The sequence continues at coordinate 106,639,643 of NW_028270156.1, forward strand.
TCTGCCCCCTCTCTCTGCCCCCCCCTCCTTCTCTCTCCCCCTTTCTCTATCCCACTCTCTCTATTCCCCCCTTTCTGCCCCCTCTCTCTGTCCACCTATCTCTGTCCCCCTCTCTCTCTGACCCCCTCTCTCTCTGTCCCCCTCTCTCTCTGTCCCCTTCCCTCTCTATCCCTCTCTCTCTGCCCCTCTCTCTCTGTCCCCCTCTCTCTCTGTCCCCCTCTCTCTCTGACCCCCTCTCTCTCTGTCCCTCTCTCTCTGTCCTCCTCTCTCTCTGCCCCCCTCTCTGTGTCCCCCTCTCTCTGACCCCCTCTCTCCGTCCCCCTTCTCTCTGTCCCCCCCTCTCTGTCCCCCCGTCACTGTCCACTCTCTCTGTCTGCCCCCTCTCTGTCACCGTCTCTCTTTCCCCCCTCCCTCTGTACCCCTCTCTCTGCCCCCTTCTCTCTGTCGCCCCACTCTCTGTCCCCCCTCTCTCTGCCCCCCTCCTTCTCTCTCCCCCTCTCTCTATCCCACTCTCTCTATCCCCCCTCTCTCTGCCCCCTCTCTCTGTCCACCTCTCTCTGTCCCCCGCTCTCTCTGACACCCTCTCTCTCTGTGCTCCATCTCTCTCTGTCCCCTTCCCTCTCTATCCCTCTCTCTCTGTCCCCCTCTCTCTCTGTACCCCCCTCTCTCTGTCCCCCTCTCTCTCTGACCCTCTCTCTCTCAGTCCCTCTCTCTCTGTCCCCCTCTCTCTCTGATCCCCTCTCTCTCTCTGTCCTCCTCTTTCTGTCCCCCTCTCTCTGTTCCCCCTCTCTCTGTCCCCCTCTCTCTGTCCCTTCTCTCTCTGTCCCCTTCTCTCTCTGTCCCCCACTCTCTCTTTCCACCTCTCTCTCTGTACCCCTCTTTCTGTCTGTCCCCTTCTCTCTCTGTCCTCCTCTCTCTGTCCCCCATGTCTCTATACCCCTCTCTCTCTGACCCCTCTCTCTCTGTCCCCCCCTCTCTCTCTGTGCCCTTCTCTCTCTGTCCCCCTCCCTCTGTCCCCCCCTCTCTATCCCCCCTCTCTCTGACCCCTCTCTCTCTGTACCCCCTCTCTCTCAGTCCCTCTCTCTCTGTCCCCCTCTCTCTCTGATCCCCTCTCTCTCTCTCTGTCCTCCTCTTTCTGTCCCCCTCTCTCTGTTCCCCCTCTCTCTGTCCCCCTCTCTCTGTCCCTTCTCTCTCTGTCCCCTTCTCTCTCTGTCCCCCACTCTCTCTTTCCACCTCTCTCTCTGTACCCCTCTTTCTGTCTGTCCCCTTCTCTCTCTGTCCTCCTCTCTCTGTCCCCCATGTCTCTATCCCCCTCTCTCTCTGGCCCCTCTCTCTCTGTCCCCCCCTCTCTCTCTGTGCCCTTCTCTCTCTGTCCCCCTCTCTCTGTCCCCCCTCTCTCTATCCCCCCTCTCTCTGACCCCTCTCTCTCTGTACCCCATCTCTCTCTGTCCCCTCGCTCTCTGACCCATCTCTCTCTGTCCCTCTCTCTCTGTCCCCCTCTCTCTCTGATCCCCCCTCTCTCTGTCCTCCTCTCTCTGTCCCCCTCTCTCTGTCGCCCTCTCTCTGCCTCCTCTCTGTCACCTCTCTGAGTACCCGTCTCTCTGTCCTACTCTCTCTTTTCCCCTATCCCTGACCCCCTCTCCCTTACCCCCCCCCCTCTCTCCCCCACTCTGTACCCCTCCTTCTGGCCCCAACCCTCTTTCCCCATCTCTCTCTGTCGCCCTCTTTCTGTCCCCCTCTCTCTGACCGCCTCTCTCTGTCCCCCACTCTCTGTCCCCATCTCTCTCTGTCCCCCCCTCTCTCTGTCCCCCCCTCTCTGTCCCCCGTCACTGTCCACTCTCTCTCTGTCCCCCCCTCTCTGTCACCGTCTCTCTTTCCCCCCTCCCTCTGTACCCCTCTCTCTGCCCCCTCTCTCTGCCCCCCCTTCTCTCTCCCCCTCTTTCAATCCCACTCTCTCTATCCCCCCCTTTCTGCCCCCTCTCTCTGTCCACCTATCTCTGTCCCCCTCTCTCTCTGACCCCCTCTCTCTCTGTCCCCCTCTCTCTCTGGCCCCTTCCCTCTCTATCCCTCTCTCTCTGCCCCCTCTCTCTCTGACCCCCTCTCTCTCTGTCCCCTCTCTCTCTGACCCCCTCTCTCTCTGTCCCTCTCTCTCTGTCCCCCTCTCTCTCTGACCCCCCATCTCTCTGTCCTCCTCTTTCTGTCCCCCTATCTCTGTTCCCCCTCTCTCTGTCCCCCTCTCTCTGTCCCCCTCAATATGTACCCCTCTCTCTGGCCCCTCACTCTGTCCCCCCCTCTCTGTTCCCCTCTCTCTCTGCCCCCTCTCTCTCTGTCCCCCTCTCTCTCTGTCTCCCTCTCTCTCTGACCCCCTCTCTCTCTGTCCCTCTCTCTCTGTCCCCCTCTCTCTCTGACCCCCCCCCTCTCTCTGTCCTCCTCTTTCTGTCCCCCTATCTCTGTTCCCCCTCTCTCTGTCCCCTTCTGTCTGTCCCCCTCAATATGTCCCCCTCTCTCTGGCCCCTCACTCTGTCCCCCCCTCTCTGTTCCCCTCTCTCTCTGTCCCTTCTCCCTCTGTCCCCTTCTCTCTCTGTCGGCCACTCTCTCTTTCCCCAACTCTATCTGTACCCCTCTCTCTGTCTGACCCCTTCTCTCTCTGTCCTCCTCTCTCTGTCCCCCCTCTCTCTAACCCCATCTCTGTCTGAGCCCTCTCTCTCTGTCCCCCTCTCTCTCTCTGTGCCCTTCTCTCTCTGTCCTCCTCTCTCTGTCCCCCCTCTCTCTATCTCCCTCTCTCTCTGACCCCTCTCTCTCTGTATCCCCTCTCTCTCTGTCCCCCCCTTTCTCTGACTCACTCTCGCTCTGTCCCTCTCTTTCTGTCCCCCTCTCTCTCTGACCCCCTCTCTCTCTGTCGCCCTCTCTCTGCCCCCTCTCTGTCACCTCTCTGTGTACCCGTCTCTCTGTCCTACTTTCTCTTTTCCCCTCTCTCTGACCCCCTCTCTCTTACCCCCTCTCTCTCCCCCACTCTGTACCCCTCCATCTGACCCCCTCCATCTGTCCCCATCTCTCTCTGTTCCCCCTCTCTCTGTCCCCCTCTCTCTGCCAGCCCCTCTGTCCCCCTCTCCCTGTTCCCCTCTCTCTGTCCCCCTCTGTCTGTCCCCCTCTCTCTGTCCCCCCTCTCTCTGCCCCCCCTCTCTCTGTCCCCGTGCTCTTTCTGTTCCCATCTCTTACTGTCCCCCCACTGTACCTCCTCTCTCTGTCCTCTCCCACTCCGTCCCCCCAACCCCCTCTGTCCCCCACTCTGTACCCCTCATTCTGACCCCCTCCCTCTGTCCCCATCTCTCTCTGCCCCCCTCTCTCTGTCCCCCTCTCTCTGTCCCCCCTCTCTCTGTCCCCCTCTCTCTGTCCCCCTCTCTCTGTCCCCCCTCTGTCTGTCCCCCTCTCTCTGTCCCCCCTCTCTCTGTCCCCCCTCTCTCTGTCCCCGTGCTCTTTCTGTTCCCATCTCTTACTGTCCCCCCTCTGTCCCTCCTCTCTCTGTCCTCTCCCTCTCCGTCCCCCCAACCCCCTCTGTCCCCCACTCTCTCCATCCCCCCTCTCTCTGTCCCCCTCTCTCTGACACACTCTCTGTCACCTCTCTCTGTGTCCCGGTCTCTCTGTCCAACTGTCTCTGTTCCCTCTCTCTCTCTGTCGGCCACTCTCTCTGTTCCCCCTCTCTATCTGTACCCCTCTCTCTGTCTGACCCCTTCTCTCTCTGTCCTCCTCTCTCTGTCCCCCCTCTCTCTAACCCCCTCTCTATCTGAGCCCTCTATCTCTGTCCCCCTCTCTCTCTCTGTGCCCTTCTCTCTCTGTCCGCCTCTCTCTGTCCCCCCTCTCTCTATCCCCCTCTCTCTCTGACCCCTCTCTCACTGTATCCCCTCTCTCTCTGTCCCCCCCTCTCTCTGACTCACTCTCTCTCTGTCCCTCTCTTTCTGTCCCCCTCTCTCTCTGACCCCCTCTCTCTCTGTCGCCCTCTCTCTGCCCCCTCTCTGTCACCTCTCTGTGTACCCGTTTCTCTGTCCTACTCTCTCTTTTCCCCTCTCTCTGACCCCCTCTCTCTTACCCCCTCTCTCTCCCCCACTCTGTACCCCTCCTTCTGACCCCCTCCCTCTGTCCCCATCTCTCTCTGTTCCCCCTCTCTCTGTCCCCCTCTCTCTGCCCCCCCTCTCTCTGTCCCCCTCTCCCTGTTCCCCTCTCTCTCCCCCTCTGTCTGTCCCCCTCTCTCTGTCCCCCCACTCTCTGCCCCACCTCTCTCTGTCCCCGTGCTCTTTCTGTTCCCATCTCTTACTGCCGCCCCCCCCACTGTCCCTCCTCTCTCTGTCCTCTCCCTCTCCGTCCCCCCAACCCCCTCTGTCCCCCACTCTGTACCCCTCATTCTGACCCCCTCCCTCTGTCCCCATCTCTCTCTGTCCCCCTCTCTCTGTCCCCCTCTCTCTGTCCCCCCTCTCTCTGTCCCCCTCTCTCTGTCCCCCTCTCTCTGTCCCCCCTCTGTCTGTCCCCCTCTCTCTGTCCCCCCTCTCTCTGTCCCCCCTCTCTCTGTCCCCGTGCTCTTTCTGTTCCCATCTCTTACTGTCCCCCCTCTGTCCCTCCTCTCTCTGTCCTCTCCCTCTCCGTCCCCCCAACCCCCTCTGTCCCCCACTCTCTCCATCCCCCCTCTCTCTGTCCCCCTCTCTCTGACACACTCTCTGTCACCTCTCTCTGTGTCCCGGTCTCTCTGTCCAACTGTCTCTATTCCCTCTCTCTCTCTGTCCCCACCTCTCTGTTCCCACTCCCTCTGACCCCCTCTCTCTGTCCCCCTCTCTCTGCCCCTTCTCTCGGGCCCCTCTCTCTGTTCCCCTTCTCTCTGACTCCTTCTCTCTGTCCCCCCTCTCTCTGTTCCCCCTCTCTCTGCCCTCTCTCCCTGTCCCCCTCTCTCTGTCCCCCTGTATCTCCGCCACTCTCTGTGCCCCTCTCTCTGTCCCCCCTCTCTCTGCCCCCTCTCTCTCTCCCCCTCTCTTTCTGTCCCCCTCTCTCTGTGGTCCTCTCTCTCCCCCTCTCTGTCCCCCACTCTGTACCCCTCTCTCTGTCCCTCTCTCTCTGACCCCCTCTCACTGACGCCCTCTATCTCCCCCGCTCTATGTCCCCCGCTCTCTGTCCCACATCTCTGTCACCCTTCTCTGTCGCCCCCTCTCTGTTGCCCTCTCTCTCGCCCTCTCTCTGTCCCCCACTCTCTACCCCCTCTCTCTGTACCCCTCTCTCTCTGACCCCCTCTCACTGACGCCCTCTATCTCCCCCGCTCTCCGTCTCCTCTCGCTGTTCCCCTCTCTCTGCCCCCTCTCTGTCACCCCTCCTTCTGTCCCCCCGCTGTTCCCCCTCTCTCTGTCCCCCCTCCACCTGTCCCCCGCTCTCTATACCCCCTCTCTCTGACCCCCTCTCCTTGCCCACTCTCTCTCCGCTGCTCTCTGTCCCCGCCCTCTCTCTGTCTCCCCTCTCTCTGCCCCCTTTCTTTGTCCCCGTCTCTCCGTCCCCCTCTCTCTGTCCCCCGCTCTCTGTCCCTCCCTCTCTGTCACCCTCTCTCCGTCCCCCTCTCTCTGTCCCCCGCTCTCTGTCCCTCCCTCTCTGTCACCCTCTCTCTGCCCCCTCTCTGTCATCGTCTCTCTGTCCCCCCTCCCTCTGTCCCCTCTCTCTGCTCCTCCTTTCTCTGTTCCCCCTCTCTCTGTCCCCGCTCTCTCTGTCCACCCTCCCTATGTCCCCCTCTCTCTGTCCCCCTCTCTCTGTCCCCCTCACTCTGTCCCCATCTCTCTCTGACCCCCCCTCTCTCTGTCCCCCCTCTCTCTGTCCCCCCGTCACTATCCCCTCTCTCTGCCTGCCCCCTCTCTGTCACCGTCTCTCTGACCCCCTCTCTCTGTACCTCTCTCGCTGGCCACCTCTCTCTGTCGCCCCACTCTCTGTCCCCCCTCTCTCTGCCCCCCTCCTTCTCTCCCCCCTCTCTCGATCCCCCTCTCTCTTTCCCCCTCTCTCTGTCCCCCCTCTCTCTGTGCCCACTCTCTAACCCTCTCTGTCACCGTCTCTCTGTCCCCCTCTCAGTCACCCTCTCTCTGCCCCTCTCTCTCCCCCACTCTATACCCCTCTCTCTGCCCCCCACTCTCTGTCCCCCTCCCTCTGATCCCCTCTTTCTCCCCTTCTCTCTGTCCCCCACTGCATTCTGTCCCCCCTCTCTCTGTCCCCCTCTCCCTCTGTCAAGCGCTCTCTTTCACCCTCTCTCTGCCCCCGCTCTGTCACCCCCTCTCTCTGTCCCCCACTCTCTCTCGCTCTCTTTCTGCCCCATGTCTGTCGCCCCTACCTCTGACCCCCTCTCTGTCCCCTCCTCTCTGACCCCCCTCTGTCCCCTCTCTCTCTGTCCCCCTCTCTATCTGTCCCCCCTCTCTCTGTCCCCCCTCTCTCTGCGCCCTCTCTCTGTCCCCTCTCCCTCTGTCCCGCTCTCTCTTTCACCCTCTCTCTGCCCCCGCTCTGTCACCCCCTCTCTCTGTCCCCCTCTCTCTGTCGCTCTCTTTCTGCCCCCTCTCTGTCCCCCCTCCCTCTGTCCGCCCTCTCTGTCCCCTCCTCTCTGTCCCCCGTCCCCCACTCTCTGTCCCCTCTCTCTCTGTCCCCTCTCTCTCTGTCCCCTCTCTCTGTCCCCCCTCTCTCTGCGCCCTCTCTCTGTCCCCTCTCTGTCACCATCTCTCTGCCCCCCCCCCCGCTCTCTGTCCCTCCTCTCTGTCCCTCCTCTCTGTCCCTCCTCTCTCTGTCGCCCTCTCTCTGTCCCCTCTCTGTCACCGACTCTCTGTCCCCCCCTCTCTGTCCCCCCTCCCTCTGTTCGCCCTCTCTGTCCCCTCCTCTCTGTCCCCTCCGTCCCCCACTCTCTGTCCCCTCTCTCTCTGTCCCCCCCTCTCTGTCCCCCTCTCTCTCTGTCCCCCTCTCTCTCTGTCCCCCTGTCTCTGCCCCCCCTCTCTCTTCGCCCACACTCTGTCCCCTCTCTGTCACCATCTCTCTGTCCCCCCCGCTCTCTGTCCCTCCTCTCTTTCCCTCCTCTCTCTGTCGCCCACTCTCTGCCCCCTCTCTGACACCGTCTCTCTCTTTCCCCCTTTCTCTCTCTGTCCCTCTCTCTCTGTCCCCCTCTCTCTGACCCCCTCTATCTCCCCAACTCTCTGTCCCCTCTATCTGTCGCCTCTCTTTCTGTCACCCCCTCTCTCTGTCCTCCCTCTCTCTGCCCCCTCTCTCTGTCCCCCTCTCTCTGTCCCCCTCACTCTGTCCCCCCTCACTCTGTCCCCGGTCATTATGTCACCCTCTCTCTGACACACTCTCTGTCAGCTCTCTATGTGTCCCCGTCTCTCTGTCCAACTGTCTCTGTTCCCTCTCTCTGTCCCCAACTCTCTGTCCCCACCCTCTGACCCCCTCTCTCTGTCCCCCTCTCTCTGCCCCTTGTCTCTGTCCCCCTCTCTCTGATCCCCTTCTCTCTGCCCCCTCTCTCTGTCCCCCTCTCGCTGACCCCCTGTATCTCCGCCACTCTCTGTGCCCCTCTCTGTGTCGCCCTCTCTCTGCCCCCTCTCTGTCACCTCTCTGTGTACCCATCTCTCTGTCCTACTCTCACTTTTCCCCTCTCTCTGACCCCCTCTCTCTTACCCCCTCTCTCTCCCCCACTCTGTACCCCTCTTTCTGACCTCCTCTGTCTGTCCCCATCTCTCTCTGTCCCCCTCTCTCTGCCCCCCCATCTCTGTCCCCCCTCTGTCCCCGAGCTCTGTCCTCTCCCTCTTCGTCCCCCCAACCCCCACTGTCCCCCACTCTCTCCATCCCCCCTCTCTCTGTCCCCCTCTCTCTGACACACTCTCTGTCACCTCTCTCTGTGTCCCCGTCTCTCTGTCCAACTGTCTCTGTTCCCTCTCTCTCTGTCCCCAACTCTCTGTCCCCACTCCCTCTGACCCCTTCTCTCTGTCCCCCTCTCTCTGCCCCCTCTCTCTGTCCCCCTCTCTCTGAGCCCCTCTATCTCCGCCACTCTCTGTGCCCCTCTTTCTGTCCCCCCTCTCTCTGCCCCCCTCTTTCTGCCTCCCTCTCTCTGTGGCCCTCTATCTCCCCCTCTCTCTCCCCCATTCTGTACCCCTCTCTCTGTCCCCCTCTCTCTGTCCCCTCTCTCTCTGTCCCCTCTCTCTCTGACTGCCTCTCACTGACGCACTCTATCTCCCCCGCTCTCTGTCCCCCCGCTGTCCACCCCCCCGTCCCCCTCTCTGTCGCCCCTCTCTGTCGCCCCCCTCTGTTACCCTTTCTCTCGCTCTCTCTCTGTCCCCCACTCTCTGTCCACCACTCTCTGTACCACCTCTCTCTGTACCCCTCTCTCTCTGACCCCCTCTCACTGACGCCCTCTATCTCCCCCGCTCTCTGTCCCCTCTCTCTGTCGCCCTCCCTCTGTCCTGCGCTCTCTGTCCCCTCCTATCTGTCCCCATCTCTCTCTCTGCCCCATCTCTCTCTGTTTCCCCCCTTTGTCCCCGCTCTCTCTGATCCCCTCTCGCTGTCCCCCCTCTCTCTGCCCCTCTCTGTCACCCCTCCCTCTGTCCCCTCCCTCTGTCCCCCCCGTCTTCCCCTGCCCACCTCTCTGTCCCCCCTTTGTTCCCCCTCTCTCTGTCCCCCTCCATCTGTCCCCCTCTCTCTATACCCCCTCTCTCTGACCCCCTCTCTCTGCCCCCTCTCTCTCCGCAAATCTCTGTCCCCCCTCTCTCTCTGTCCCCACTCTCAGCCCCCTTTCTTTGTCCCCGTCTCTCTGTCCACCCTCTCTGTGTCCCCATCTCTCTCTGTCCCCCCTTCTCTCTGTCGCCCCCTCTCTCAGTTCCTCACCCCTCTCTGTCCCCCCCTCTCTCGGTCCTCACCCCTCTCTGACCCCCTCTTTGTCGCCGTATCTCTGTCCCTGTCTCTCTGTCCCCCTATCTCTGTCCACCCCTCTCTCTGTTCCCCCGTCCCCCGTCTGTCCCCGTCTCTCTGTACCCGTCTCTCTGTACCCCTCTCTCTCTCCCCCGCTCACTGTCCCCCGCTCTCTGTCACCCTCTCTCTGCCCCCGTCTCCCCGTCCCCCCTCCATCTGTCCCCTCTCTCTGTTCCTCCTCTCTCTGTTCCCCCGCTCTCAGTCCCCCGCTCTCTGTCACCCTCTCTCTGCCCCCGTCTCTCCGTCCCCCCTCCATCTGTCCCCTCTCTCTGCTCCTCCTCTCTCTGTTCCCCCTCTCTCTGTCCCCCTCTCTGTCACCCTCTCTCTGCCCCCGTCTCTCTGTCCCCCCTCCATCTGTCCCCTCTCTCTGCTCCTCCTCTCTCTCTCTCTCCCCTGTCACTCAGTCCCCCTCTCTCTGTCTCCCTTTTTCTCTGACCCTCGTTCTCTGTCCTCCTTTTTTTGTCCCACTCTCTCTGTCGCCCTCTCTCTGCTCCCCCTCTGTCACCGTCTCTCTGTCCCCACTCTCTCAGCCCCCTCTCTCTATGTTCCACTCACACTGTCCCCCTCTCTCTCTGTCCCCCTCACTCTGTCCCCCTCACTCTGTCCCCCCTCACTCTGTCGCCCTCTCTCTGTGCCACTCTCTGCGTCGCCCTCTCTCTGTCCCCCCTCTCTCTGATCCTCTCTCTGTTCCCCTCTCTCTGTTCCCCTCTCTCTGTCCCCCCTCTCTCCGTCCCCCTCTCTCTGTCCTCCAATCTCTCTGTACCCCTCTCTCTGTCCCCCCTCTCTCTGTCCCCCTCTCTCTGTCCCCTCCTCTCTGTCCCCACACTCACTGCCCCCTCTCTGTCACCCCTCCCTCTGTCCCCTCCCTCTGTCCTCCCCTCTGTCCCCCTCTGCCCCCCTGCCCCCTCTGTTCCCGCTCTCTCTGTCCCCCTCCATCTGTCCCCCTCTCTCTATACCCCCTCTCTCTGACCCCCTCTCCTTGCCCCCTCTTTCTCCCCCTCACTCTGCCACCCCTCTCTCTGTCTCCCCTCTCTCTGCCCCCTTTCTTTGTCCCCGTCTCTCTGTCCCCCTCTCTATGTCCCCCGCTCTCTGTACCCCCTCTCTGTCACCCTCTCTCTGCCCCCTCTCTGTCATCGTCTCTCTGCCCCCCCTCCCTCTGTCGCCTTTCTCTGCTCCTCCACTTTCTGTTCCCCCTCTCTCTGTTTCCCCCCTCTCTTTGTCCCCCTCCCTATGTCCCCCTCTCTCTGTCCCCTCTCTCTGTCCCCCACTCTCTGTCCCCATCTCTCTCTGTCCCCCCTCCCACTGTCCCCTCTCTCTGCTCCTCCTCTCTCTGTCCCCCCCTCTCTGTTCCCCCTCCCTATGTCCCCCTCTCTCTGTCTCTCTCTCTCTGTTCCCCACTCTCTGTCCCCATCTCTCTCTGACCCCCCCTCTCTCTGTAGCCCCTCTCTCTGTCCCCTCGTCACTATCCCCTCTCTCTGTCTGTCCCCTCTCTGTCACCGTCTCTCTGTCCCCCCTCCCTCTGTACCCTTTCTCTGGCCCCCTCTCTCTGTCGCCCCACTCTGTGTCTCCCCTATCTCTGCCCCCCTCCTTCTATCTCCCCCTTTCTCTATCCCCCTCTCTCTTTCCCCCCTCTCTCTCCCCCCTCTCTCTATGCCCACTCTCTAACCCTCTCTGTCACCGTCTCTCTGTCCCCCCATCAGTCACCCTCTCTCTGCCCCCTCTCTCTCCCCCACTCTGTACCCCTCTCTCTGTCCCCCACTCTCTGTCCCCCCTCCCTCTGATCCCCTCTTTCTCCGCCTCTCTCTGTCCCCCGCTGCGCTCTGTCCCCCCTCTCTCTCTGCCCCTCTCTGTCACCGTCTCTCTGTCCCCCCTCTCTCTGTCCCCCTCTATCTGCCCCCTCTCCCTCTGTCCCGCTCTCTCTTTCACCCTCTCTCTGCCCCCGCTCTGTCACCCCCTCTCTCTGTCCCCCCCTCTCTCTCACTCTCTTTCTGCCCCCTCTCTGTCCTCCCTCCCTCTGTCCCCCTCTCTGTCCCCTCCTCTCTGTCCCCCGTCCCCCACTCTCTGACCACTCTCTCTCTGTACCCCCCGCGTCCCCCTCTCTCTCTGCCTCCTCTCTCTCTGTACCCCCTGTCTCTGTCCCCTCTCTTTCTGCGCCCTCTCTCTGTCCCCTCTCTGTCCCTCTACTCTGTCCCTCCTCTCTCTGTCACCGACTCTCTGTCCCCCCCTCTCTGTCAACCCTTTCTCTGTATCCCCTCTCTCTTCCCCCCCCTCTGTCGCCCTCTCTCTGCCCCTCTCTGTCTCCGTCTCACTCTTTCCCCCTTTCTCTCTCTGTCCCCCTCTCTCTGACCCCCACTATCTCCCCAACTCTCTGTCCCCTCTATCTGTCGCCCCTCTTTCTGTCACCCCCTCTCTCTGCCCTCCTCTCTCTGTCCCCCCTCTCTGTCGCGGTCTCTCTCTCCCGCTTCTCTGTCAACACCATTGTCCCCCCTCTCTCTGTCCACCTCTCTCTCTCCCCCTCTCTCTCTATCATCCCTCTCTGTCCCCCCCCCCTATCTCTGTACCCCTCTCTCTGTCCCCCTCACTCTGTCCCCCCTCACTCTGTCCCCGGTCATTCTGTCACCCTCTCTCTGTCCCCCTCTCTCTGTCGCCCTCTCTGTCCCCTGTCTCTCTGTTCCCCTCCCTCTGTACCTCCCATTTCTCTGCCCCTCTCTCTGTCACCCCACTCTCTGCCCCCCTCTATCTACCCCACTCACTGTCCCCTCTCTCTCTCTCTCCCCTCTCTCTCTGCCCCCTCTCTCTGTCCCATCTTTTCTCTGACCCCCGTTCTCTGTCCCACCTTTCTCTGTCCCCCTCTCTCTGTCGCCCTCTCTCTGCCCCCTCTCTGTCACCGTCTCTCTGTCCCCACTCTCTCAGTCCCCTCTCTCTCTGTCCCCCTCACTCTGTCCCCCCTCACTCTGTCCCCCCTCACTCTGTCGCCCTTTCTCTGTGCCCCTCTCTGTGTCGCCATCTCTCTGTTCCCCTCTCTCTGTCCCCCCTCTCTCCGTCCCCCTCTCTCTGTGCGCTCTCTCTGTCCCCCTCTCTCTGTCCCCCTCTGTCTGTCCCCCCCCCTCTGTCCCCCCACTCACTGAACCCCTCTCTCTGTCCCCCCTCTCCCTCTCCCTCTCTCTGTCCCCCCTCTCTCTGTTCCCCTCTCTCTTTTCCCCTCTCTCTGTCACCCCTATCTCTGACCCCCTCTATCTGCCCCACTCTCTGTCCCCCTCTCTCTCTGACACCCTCTCTCTGTCCCCCTTTTCTCTGACCACCCTCTCTCTGTACCTGCTTTTCTCTGACCCCCCTTTCTCTGTCCCCCTCTCTCTGTCGCCCTCTCTCTGCCCTCTCTGTTACCGTCTCTCTGTCCCCCCTCCCTCTGTCCCACTTTCTCTGTCCCCCTCTCTCTGTCGCCCTCTCTCTCCCCCCTCTCTGTTATCGTCTCTCTGTCCCCCATCTCTCTGCCCCCCTCTCTCTCCCCATCTCTCTGTCCCCCATCTCTCTGTCCCCCCTCTCTCTGTCCCCCCTCTCTCTCTCTCCCTCTCTCTGTCCCCCCTCTCTCTGTGCCCCCTCTCTCTGTCCCCCTCTCTCTCTCCCCCACTCTCTGTCCCCCCCTCTGTCCTCGTGCTCTTTCTGTTCCCATCTCTTACTGTCCCCCCTCTGTCCCTCCTCTCTCTGTCCTCTCTCTCTCCGTCTCCCCAACCCCCTCTGTCCCCCACTCTCTCCATCCCCCCTCTCTCTGTCCCCCGCTCTCTGACACACTCTCTGTCACTTCTCTCTGTGTCCCCGTCTCTCTGTCCAACTGTCTCTGTTCCCTCTGTCTCTGTCCCCAACTCTCTATCCCCACTCCCTCTGACCTCATCTTTCTGTCCCCCTCTCTCTGCCCCTTCTCTCTGTCCCCCTCTCTCTGTTCCCCTTCTCTCTGACTCCTTCACTCTGTACCCCTCTCTCTGTTCCCCCTCTCTCTGCCCCCTCTCTGACCCCCTCTCTCTGACCTCCTCTATCTCCGCCACTCTCTTTGCCCCTCTCTCTGTCCCCCCTCTCTCTGCCCCCTCTTTCTGTCCCCCTCTCTCTCTCCCCTTCTCTCTCTCTGACCCACTCTCTATCTGTCCCCCCTCTCTCTCTGTCCCCTTCTCTCTCTGTCCCTCTCTCTCTGTCCCCCACTCTCTCTGTCCCTCTCTCTGCCCCCCTCTATCTCTGACCCCCTCTCTCTCTGTCCCTCTCTCTGTCCCCCTCTCTCTGTACCCCCCCTTTCTGTCCCCCTCTCAATGTCCCCCCTCTCTCTGTCCCCCTCTCTCTGTCCCCGTGCTCTTTCTGTTCCCATCTCTTACTGTCCCCCCTCTGTCCCTCCTCTCTCTGTCCTCTCCCTTTCCGTCCCCCCAACCCCCTCTGTCACCCACTCTCTCCATCCCCCCTCTCTCTGACACCCACTCTCTGAAACACTCTCTGTCACCTCTCTCTGTGTGCCCATCTCTCTGTCCAACTGTCTCTGTTCCCTCTCTCTCTCTCTGTCCCCAACTCTCTGTCCCCGACTCTCTGCCCCTTCTCTCTGTCCCCCTCTCTCTGTTCCCCGTCTCTCTGTCCCCCACTCTCTGCCCCTTCTCTCTGTCCCCCTCTCTCTGCCCCCTCTCTCTGTCCCTCTCTGTCTGACCCCCTCAATCTCCGCCACTCTCTGTCACCTCTCTCTGTGTCCCCGTCTCTCTGTCTAACTGTCTCTGTTCCCTCTCTCTCTCTGTCCCCAACTCTCTCTCCCCACTCCCTCTGACCCCTTCTCTCTGCCCCCTCTCTCTGCCCCTTCTCTCTGTCCCCTCTCTCTGTTCGCCTTCTCTCTGACTCCTTCTCTCTGTCCCCCCTCTCTCTGTTCCCCCTCTCTCTGTCCCCTCTCTCTGTCCCCATCTCTCTGAACCCCTCTATTTTCGCCACTCTCTGTGCCCCTCTCTCTGTCCCCCCTCTCTCTGCCCCCTCTCTATGTCCCCCTCTTTCTGTCCCCCTCTCTCTGTGGCCCTCTCTCTCCCCCTCTCTCTCCCCCACTCTGTACCCCTCTCTCTGTCCCCCTCTCTCTCTGTCCCCCCTCTCTCTGACCCCCTCTCACTGACGCCCTCTATCTCCTCCGCTCTCTGTTCCCCCCTCTGTCCCTCCTCTCTGTCCCCCTTCGCTGTCGCCCCTCTCTGTCCCCCCTCTCTGTTGCCCTCTCACTCGCCCTCTCTCTGTCCCCCACTCACTGTCCCCCACTCTCTGTACCCCCTCTCTCTGTACCCCTCTCTCTCTGACCCCCTCTCACTGAACCCCTCGATCGCCCCCGCTCTCTGTCCCCTCTCTCTGCCGACCTCTAACTGTCCTGCTCTCTCTGTCCGCCCCTCTCTGCCCCCATCTCTCTCTGTCCCCCATCGCTCTCTGTGTCCCCCTTTGTCCCCCTCTCTCTGATCCCCTCTCTCTGTCTCCCCTCTCTCTGCCCCCTCTCTGTCACCCCTCCCTCTGACCCCTCCCTCTGTCCCCTCTCTGTCCCCCCCTCTGTCCCCCCACTCTGTCCCCCCTCTGTTCCATCTCTCTCTGTCCCCCCTCCATCTGTCCCCCTCTCTAAATCCCCTCTCTCTGACCCACTCTCTCTGCCCCCTCTCTCTCCCCCTCTCTCTCTCGCCCCTCTCTCTCTGTCCCCCTCTCTCTTTTCCCCATCTCTCTCTGTTCCCCCCCTCTCTGTCCTCCCCTCTCTGTCCCCCTCTCTGTCCCCCTCTCTCTGACACAATCTCTGTCACCTCTCTCTGTGTCCCCGTCTCTCTGTCCAACTGTATCTGTTCCCTCTCTCTCTCTGTCCCCAACTCTCTGTCCCCACTCCCTCTGAACCCCTCTCTCTGTCCCCCTCTCTCTGCCCCTTCTCTCTGTCCCCTCTCGCTGTTCCCCATCTCTCTGACTCCTTCTCTCTGTCCCCCCTCTCTGTTCCCCCTCTCTCTGCCCACTCTCTCTGTCCCCCTCTCTCTGAACCCCTCTATCTCCGCCATTCTATGTGCCCCTCTCTCTGTCCCCCTCTTTCTGTCCCCCTGTCTTTGTGGCCCTCTCTCTCCCCCTCTCTCTCCCCCACTCTGTACCCCTCTCTCTGTCCCCCTCTCTCAGTCCCCCTCTCTCTGTCCCCTCTCTCTCTGTCCCCTCTCTCTCTGACCCCCTCTCACTGACGCCCTCTATCTCCTCCGCTCTCTGACCCCCCTCTGTCCCTCCTCTCTGTCACCCCCTCTGTCGCCCCTCTCTGTCTCCCCCTCTCTGTTGCCCTCTCTCTGTCCCCCACTGTCTGTCCCCCACTCTCTGTACCCTCTCGCTCTGTACCCCTCTCTCTCTGACCCCCTCTCACTGACGCCCTCTATCTCCTCCGCACTCTGTCCCCTCTCTCTGTCCTGCTCTCTCTGTCCCCGCCTCTCTGTCCCCATCTCTCTCTGTCCCCCATCTCTCTCTGTTCCCCCCCTTTGTCCCCCTCTCTCTGATCCCCTCTCTCTGTCCCCCTCTCTCTGCCCCTTCTCTGTCACCCCTCCATCTGTCCCCTCCCTCTGTCCCCCTCTGTCCCACACTCTGTCCCCCCCACTCTGCCACCCCCCTCTGTCCCCCTCTGTCCCACCCTCTGTTCCCCCTCCCTCTGACCCTCTCTCTCTGCCCCCTCTCTCTCCCCCCTCTCTGTCCCCCCTCTCTCTCTGTCCCTCCTCTCTCTGCCCCCTTTCTTTGTCTCCGTGTCTCTGTCCCCCCTTCTCTCTGTACCCCCTCTCTCTGTACCCCTCTCTCTCTGACACCCTCTCACTGAAGCCATCGATCGCCCCCGCTCTCTGTCCCCCTCTCTGGCGACCTCTATCTTTCCTGCTCTCTCTGTCCCCCCTTCTCTGCCCCAATCTCTCTCTGTCCCCCATCGCTCTCTGTGTCCCCTTTGTCCCCCTCTCTCTGATCCCCTCTCTCTGTCTCCCCTCTCTCTGCCCCCTCTCTGTCACCCCTCCCTCTGACCCCTCACTCTGTCCCCTCTCTGTCCCCCCCTCAGTCCCCCCACTCTGTCCCCCTCTCTCTGATCCCCCTCTCTCTGTCCCCCTCCATCTGTCCCCCTCTCTAAATCCCCTCCCTCTGACCCACTCTCTCTACCCCCCCTCTCTCCCCCTCTCTCTGTCGCCCCTCTCTCTCTGTCCCCCCCTCTCTCTGTCCCCATCTCTCTCTGTCCCCCCCCTCTCTGCCCCCCCCTCTCTGTCCCCCCCTCTCTGTCCCCCTCTCTCTGACACAATCTCTGTCACCTCTCTCTGTGTCCCCGTCTCTCTGTCCAACTGTCTCTGTTCCCTCTCTCTCTCTGTCCCCAACTCTCTGTCCCCACTCCCTCTGACCCCCTCTCTCTGTCCCCCTCTCTCTGCCCCTTCTCTCTGTCCCCTCTCTCTGTTCCCCATCTCTCTGACTCCTTCTCTCTGTCCTCCCTCTCTCTGTTCCCCCTCTCTCTGCCCACTCTCTCTGTCCCCCTCTCTCTGAACCCCTCTATCTCCGCCATTCTATGTGCCCCTCTCTCTGTCCCCCTCTTTCTGTCCCCCTGTCTTTGTGGCCCTCTCTCTCCCCCACTCTGTACCCCTCTCTCTGTCCCCCTCTCTCAGTCCCCCTCTCTCTGTCCCCTCTCTCTCTGTCCCCTCTCTCTCTGACCCCCTCTCACTGACGGCCTCTATCTCCCCCGCTCTCTGTCCCCTCTCTCTGTCCCCCTCTCTCTGATCCCCTCGCTCTGTCCCCCTCTCTCTGCCCCCTCTCTGCCACCCCTCCATCTGTCCCCTCCCTCTGTCCCCCTCTGTCCCACCCTCTGTCCCCCCCACTCTGCCTCCCCCCTCTGTCCCCCTCTGTCCCACCCTCTGTTCCCCCTCTCTCTGACCCTCTCTCTCTGCCCCCTCTCTCTCCCCCCTCTCTGCCCCCCCTCTCTCTCTGTCCCCCCCTCTCTCTGCCCCCTTTGTTTGTCTCCGTCTCTCTATCCCCCCTTCTCTCTGTCCCCCTCTCTCTGCCCCTTCTCTCTGTCACCCTCTCTCTATACACCCCTCCATCTGTTCCCCCCGTCCCCCCCTCTGACCCCGTCTCTCTGTACCCGTCTCTCTATACCCCTCTCTCTCCCCCGCTCTCTGTCCCCCCTCTGTGTCACCCTCTCTCTGCCCCCTCTCTGTCATCGTCTCTCTGTCCCCCCTCCATCTGTACGCTCTCTCTGCTCCTCCTCTCTCTGTTCCCCCTCTCTCTGTCCCCCCTCTCTCTGTCCCCCCTTCCTATGTCCCTCTCTCTCTCTGTCCCCCTCTCTCTGTCGCCCCACTCTCTGACACCCCTCTCTCTTTCCCCCATCCTTCTCTCTCCCCCTCTCTCTATCCCCCTCTCTCTGTCCCCCTCTCTCTGTGCCCACTCTCTAACCCTCTCTGTCATCCTTTCTCTGTCCCCCCCCTCAGTCCCCCTCTCTCTTCCTCCTCTCTCTCCCCCACTCTGTTCCACTCTCTCTGTCCCCCTTCTCTCTGCTCCCCGCTCTCTGTCCCCCCTCGCAGTCACCCTCTCTCTGCCCCCTCTCTGTCATCGTCTCACTGCCCCCCTCACTTTGTCCCCTCTCTCTGCCCCTCCTCTCTCTGTTCCCCCTCTCTCTGTCCCCACTCTCTCTGCCCCCCTCCCTATGTCCCCCTCTCTCTGACCCCCTCTCTTTGTCCCCCACTCTCTGTCCCCATCTCTCTCTGTCCCCCTCTCTCTGTCGCCCCACTCTCTGTACTCCCCTCTCTGCCCTCCTCCTTCTCTCTCCACCTCTCACTATCCCCCTCTCTCTATCCCCCTCTCTCTGTCCCCCCTCTCTCTGTGCCCACTCTCTAACCCTCTCTGTCACCGTCTCTCTGTTCCACCCTCAGTCCCCCTCTCTCTGCCCCCTCTCTCTCCCCACTCTGTACCCCTCTCTCTGTCCCCCACTCTCTGTCCCCCCTTCCTCTGATCCCCTCTTTCTCCCCCTCTCTCTGTCCCCCACTGCGCTCTGTCCCCCTCTCTCTCAGCCCCCTCTCTGTCATCGTCTCTCTGTCCCCCCTCTCTCTGTCCCCCTCTATCTGCCCTCCTCCCTCTGTCCCGCTCTCTCTTCACCCTCTCTCTGCCCCCGCTCTGTCACCCCGTCTCACTCTGTCCCCCTCTCTCTGTCGCTCTCTTTCAGCCCCCTCTCTTTCCCCCCTCCCTCTGTCCCCCCCTCTGTTCCCTCCTCTCTGTACCCCCCTCTCTATCCCCCACTCTCAGTCCCCCCCTCTGCCCCCCCCCTCTGTCCCCCTCTCTCTCTGTCACCCTCTCTCTGTCTCCCCTCTCTCTGCGCCCTCTCTCTGTCCCCTCTCTGTCACCATCTCTCTGTCCCCCCGCTCTCTGTCCCTCCTCTCTGTCCCTCCTCTCTCTGTCGCCCTCTCTCTGTCCCCTCTCTGTCACCGACTCTCTGTTCCCCCATCTCTGTCCACCCTCTCTCTGTACCCCCTCTCTCTTCCCCCCCTCTGTCGCCTTCTCTCTGCCCCCTCTCTGTTACCAGCTCTCTCTTTCCCCCTTTCTCTCTCTGTCCCTCTCTCTCTGTCCCCCGCTCTCTGACACCCTCTATCCCCCCAACTCTCTGTCCCATCTATCTGTCGCCCCTCTTTCTGTCACCCCGTCTCTCTTCCCTCCTCTCTCCGACCCCTCTCTCTGTCGCGGTCTCTCTCTCCCCCTTCTCTGTCAACGTCTCTGTCCCCCTCTCTCTGTCCCCCCTCTCTCTGTCCCCATTTTCTCATCCCCCTCTCTCTCTGTCCCCATCTCTCTCTCCCCCCCTCTCTCTGTCCTCCCTCTCTCTGTCCCCCCTCTCTCTGTCCCCCTCTCTCTGTCCCCCTCACTCTGTCCCCCCTCACTCTGTCCCCGGTCATTCTGTCACCCTCTCTCTGTCCTCCTCTCTCTGTCGCCCTCTCTCTGTCGCCTGTCTCTCTGTTCCCCTCTCTCTGTACCTCCCATTTCTCTGCCCCTCTCTCTGTCACCCCTCTCTCTGCCCTCTCTATCTTCCCCACTCTCTGTCCCCTCTCTCTCTGTCCCCCTCTCTCTGTCCCCGCTCTCTCTCTCTCTCCCCTCTCTCTCTGACCCCCTTTCTCTGTCCCCCCCTTTTCTCTGACCCCCGTTCTCTGTCCCCTTTCTCTGTCTCCCTCTCCCTGTCGCCCTCTCTCTGCCCCCTCTCTGTCACCGTCTCTCAGTTCCCCACTCTCTCAGCCCCCTCTCTCTATGTTCCACTCATTCTGTCCCCCTCTCTCTCTGTCCCCCTCACTCTGTCCCCCTCACTCTGTTTCCCCTCTCTCTGCCCCCTCTCTTTGTCTCCGTGTCTCTGTCCCCCCTTCTCTCTGTACCCCCTCTCTCTGTATCCCTCTCTCTCTGACCCCCTCTCACTGAACCCCTCGATCGCCCCCGCTCTCTGTCCCCCTCTCTGCCGACCTCTATCTGTCCTGCTCTCTCTGTCCACCCCTCTCTGCCCCCATCTCTCTCTGTCCCCCATTGCTCTCTGTGTCCCCCTTTGTCCCCCTCTCTCTGATCCCCTCTCTCTGTCTCCCCTCTCTCTGCCCCCTCTCTGTCACCCCTCCCTCTGACCCCTCCCTCTGTCCCCTCTCTGTCCCCCCCTCTGTCCCCCCACTCTGTCCCCCCCCTGTTCCCCCTCTCTCTGTCCCCCCTCCATCTGTCCCCCTCTCTAAATCCCCTCTCTCTGACCCACTCTCTCTGCCCCCTCTCTCTCCCCCTCTCTCTGTCGCCCCTCTCTCTCTGTCCCCCCTCTCTCTGTCCCCATCTCTCTCTGTTCCCCCTCTCTCTGCCCCCCCTGTCTGTCCCCCCCTCTCTGTCCCCCTCTCTCTGACACAATCTCTGTCACCTCTCTCTGTGTCCCCGTCTCTCTGTCCAACTGTCTCTGTTCCCTCTCTCTCTCTGTCCCCAACTCTCTGTCCCCACTCCCTCTGACCCCCTCTCTCTGTCCCCCTCTCTCTGCCCCTTCTCTCTGTCCCCTCTCTCTGTTCCCCCTCTCTCTGCCCACTCTCTCTGTCCCCCTCTCTCTGAACCCCTCTATCTCCGCCATTCTATGTGCCCCTCTCTCTGTCCCCCTCTTTCTGTCCCCCTGTCTTTGTGGCCCTCTCTCTCCCCCTCTCTCTCCCCCACTCTGTACCCCTCTCTCTGTCCCCTCTCTCTCTGTCCCCCTCTCTCTGTCCCCTCTCTCTCTGTCCCCTCTCTCTCTGACCCCCTCTCACTGACGCCCTCTATCTCCCCCGCTCTCTGTCCCCTCTCTCTGTCCCCCTCTCTCTGATCCCCTCTCTCTGTCACCCCTCCATCTGTCCCCTCCCTCTGTCCCCCTCTGTCCCACCCTCTGTCCCCCCCACTCTGCCACCCCCCTCTGTCCCCCTCTGTCCCACCCTCTGTTCCCCCTCTCTCTGACCCTCTCTCTCTGCCCCCTCTCTCCCCCCTCTCTGTCCCCCCTCTCTCTCTGTCCCCCCTCTCTCTGCCCCCTTTGTTTGTCTCCGTCTCTCTATCCCCCCTTCTCTCTGTCCCCCTCTCTCTGCCCCTTCTCTCTGTCACCCTCTCTCTGTCCACCCCTCCCTCTGTTCCCCCCGTCCCCCCCTCTGACCCCGTCTCTCTGTACCCGTCTCTCTGTACCCCTCTCTCTCCCCCGCTCTCTGTCCCCCCTCTGTGTCACCCTCTCTCTGCCCCCTCTCTGTCATCGTCTCTCTGTCCCCCCTCCCTCTGTACGCTCTCTCTGCTCCTCCTCTCTCTGTTCCCCCTCTCTCTGTCCCCCCTCTCTCTGTCCCCCCTTCCTATGTCCCTCTCTCTCTGTCCCCCTCTCTCTCTCGCCCCACTCTCTGACACCCCTCTCTCTTTCCCCCATCCTTCTCTCTCCCCCTCTCTCTATCCCCCTCTCTCTGTCCCCCTCTCTCTGTGCCCACTCTCTAACCCTCTCTGTCATCCTTTCTCTGTCCCCCCCCTCAGTACCCCTCTCTCTGCCCCCTCTCTCTGTCCCCTCTCTATCTGTCCTCCTCTCTCTCTGTTCCCCCTCCCTGTCGCCACTTTCTGCCCCCTCTCTCTCTGCCCCCACTCTCTCTGCCCCCTCTCTCTGTCGCCCTCTCTCTCTGTCCACTCTCTCTGTCCCCTCTCTATCTGTCCCCCTCTCTCTCTGTTCCCCCTCTCTGTCCCCTCTCTCTCTGCCCCCTTCTCTCTCTGTTCCCCTCTCTCCGCCAATCTCTCTCTGTCCACTCTCTCTCTCTCTGTCCCCCTCTCGCTGTACCTCTCCCTCTCTGTCCCCCTCTCTCTGTCCCCCTCCCTGTGTCGCCCTCTCTCGGTCCACCTCTCTCTCTCTGTCCCACTCTCTCTCTGCCCTCCACTCTCTGTCCTACTCTCTCTGTCCCCCTCTCTCTGCCCCCACTCTCTCTGCCCCCCTCTCTCTGTCGCCCTCTCTCTCTGTCCACTCTCTCTGTCCCCTCTCTATCTGTCCCCCTCTGTCTCTGTCCCCCCTCTCTGTCCCCTCTCTCTCTGTCCCCTTCTCTCTCTGTTCCCCTCTCTCTGCCTATCTCTCTCTGTCCCCTCTCTCTGCCTCCTCTCTATCTGTCCCCCTCTCTCTCTGTGCCCCTCTCTGTCCCCTCTCTCTGTCCTCCCTCTCTCTCTCCCTCTCTCTCTCGGTCCACCTCTCTCTCTGTACCCCTCTCTCTCTGCCCTCCTCTGTCTGTCCACTCTCTCTGTCCCCTCTCTATCTGTCCCCCTCTCTCTCTGCCCCCCTCTCTGTCCCCTCTCTCTCTGTCCCCTTCTCTCTCTGTTCCCCTCTCTCTGCCAATCTCTCTCTGTCCCCTCTCTCTGTCTCCTCTCTATCTGTCCCCCTCTCTCTCTGTGCCCCTCTCTGTCCCCTCTCTCTGTCCTCCCTCTCTCTCTCCCTCTCTCTCTCGGTCCACCTCTCTCTCTGTACCCCTCTCTCTCTGCCCTCCTCTCTCTGTCCTCCTCTCTCTCTGTCCCCTCTCTCTGTCCCCTCTCTATCTGTCCCCCTCTCTCCCTGTCCCCCTCTTTCTGCCACTCTCTCTCTGCCCACCTCTCTCTCTCTGTCCCCCTCTCTCTCTGCCCCCTCTCTCTGTCCCCTCTCTATCTGTCCCCCTCTCTCTCTGCCCCCCTCTTGTGCAGGATAGGGGACTCTGCGACCCCCCATCAGGCACTCTGCTTCCCTTCCCAAGAACAAAGACACGGAGGAGTTCGTCCAAAACTATTTATTCAGTTCCGCAGAACCGGGTGTTACCTCAATGGCTTCCCACGAGGCACACACACAGATTGTAATCCCCGCACGTTATATACATGTAGGAGTGGGCTCGGCCTTCTACTGTCTCAGCCAATGAGTGTTAAAGTTCCCCACTGTCCTCCTGATGGATGAGATTATTTGGTTATTCACCCAGCCAATCAGTGTTCGAGTTCCCCGCTTCTCCCTTATATGGATGATGACGTACAGCCGTGGTTGTGGGCGGTCCCTCAGCCACGAGGAAAGCTGTTTCCATTGTTCCATTCATGAAAATCTGGGGGAGTGTCTGCTCGTGCTTACTACAAGGTAGAGAAGACTAAAATGGTGGCTTTGTACTTACTATGTGCTTACTACAACAGTTAATGATTTAAAAATTACACCACCCCCTACAAATCCCCCGTGTCTTTTCTTACGGTTTGTAATTTTTAAACTGGGAGTTTCTTCTCCAGGGCATCCAATAGCTCCCGAGCTTGTTTATCAAGCTGCCCGTCTCTAATGCTACCCCCGCCCAAGAGGGATTCAGACTGTTCTATCTCGAGGTTCATCCTTTCAACCTGCCCATAGGGAACATCCCTCTTAGTAAGGGCGGTTTCGATCAGTCACTGAGTTAACCCCCTGGCGCAGGGAATGATACAACACCCGAGGGCAGTTAGTACCCCTGCCACCACTATACATGAGACGAGAAAGGAAACGACCACCCCCTTCCATTTACCGAACCAAGCTTCCAACCAACCCGTGAGGCCAGAATCAATGCCCGAGTTTTCAGCGAGTTCATCCGCCAATGTGGTGAGCCCATCCAGGGCGCGGGTGATGGACCCATCAGGGGCTGTGTTGTTGGGGATGAAAGTGCAGCACTGAGTGCCTATCATGACACAAAACCCCCCCTTCTCTGCCAACATCATGTCCAGGGCCAACCTATTTTCCCACGCCATTCTGCTAGTCCCTTCACTGCATCCCGAGTATAATTAATGAACCTCTGCTGATTGTAGTAAATATAATTAATCCAATCCACGTTCTTATTGATGGTAACCCACCAGAACAGTGACGACTCAAAACCCGCCGCTATCTCGTTCCTAGCCTTGTATTCATCAGGAACACCCCTGGGGACCCCTATGGCATCTAAATATGTTATCATCAAAAGAGGTCTCCAAAGCCCTTAGTTCTTCTACTGGAACGGGGTTGCTCTTGTTTTTCGAATGCCACGGTGAATGGGATGGCCAATTGAACGATTGCACAAGTGCCCGCCCATTTTTGGGGCAGGGTCAGTCGCAGAATCCTCCCACCACAGTACCACCAGAGGTCTGCCCTAGGCACATGAATGTGGGAGTAATTCCTGCCCCCGGTAGTTTCGTTGACCCGCCGAATTGATCCGCTGCACTTGTCAAATGTCCCCACATCATTGTCCCATTGCGGTCCCGTCCGAGAGACGCAGGCTTGGTGCGTACCTGTTACCCCTGTGAATGACGGAGGGCGGGACGCCCCTTTAGACCTGACGGGAGGAAACTTCAAACTTAAGGGTCGACAAGTGGGGTCGTTCCAGGCCTCTCGGTCCTGGTACAGCCTTACCATGCAGTCCAAGGCTTGTGGATGTTTCTCCCATCCCAGCGGGAATGGGACCACCTGAGGGTTAGGACGGGCACCCGTGCACGCGTAGCAATCACTCTTTTTCATGCTCCTTACCGTATATTTGACCCATTCCATCCAGGCATTCGCCTCCCCGTATCCCGTTTCGATTTCAAAGGTCCTTTCCAAGTCCATCACCTCAATTATCCTAACCTTTTCCTGCTCATCGGGGGTGGATGAGGCCCCAGACCCAGCTTCAATGACCGTGATGGTTGTGCAGCAGAGCTGCAACCCCTTCTGTCCTGCCTGGCCCCCCAACCCTAATACCCAGGATCGTTCCATTAAGGCTCGTCCCGTTGTTCCCCAAGGTCTTTATGGTCAGATAGAGTGGATTGCACTGATTCTGCTCACAATTCCGCCCAGGGGTGATGGGATCACGGACAACTGACACCATAGCCTGGACCCCGGGGGCCGGAGGCCTATTGATGCCTTCTTTGCCATGCAACTGTAATACTAACGTCTGACCCTGGAATCCCCTTTCTCTCTCTAGGTTACGCTTAGTCTGATTCAGTTCACTTTTAGTCGCACAGGGCACCAACCCACATAGGTCTAAACTAAGTGTCTGTGTTGGCTTGTTGGCGGGAACGGAGATGGAGAGCCACCGACGGTCCTCTGCCTGTTTTTTTCCCAGAGGCCGAATTGGGTAACACGCACACTATGACCCAGCCGAAGGATAATGGCAAAGCAAGTTAACAATATGATTGACTGCATTTTGTTGCAACACTCGTGTCCGGCCGGAGGACACAGTCCTTTAAACTCGCCAAAGTCCAATTAGTCTGTTCTCAGGGTCTCTGTTCCTTAGATGCCTCTGTCAGAGAGGTTTGTTTGTCCTCCGTCGGTTGTGGCACCGGTCCCTTGTTCCGAGTATAATGTGTCCAGCCCTTTTCGGCCGTGCGGACAGCCGTTTCGGTTGTCAAAAGTACTAGGAAGGGACCGTCCCAAGTTGGTTCGAGGGTGCGTTGCTTCCAGCTTTTAATCAGGACCCACTGACCCGGCTTGATGGTGTGCACCGCAAACGCGAGGGGCGGCGTCTGTGCCAAAAGTCCCTGTTGGCGTAAACGAGATAGAGCAGACCACAGAGCCACCACATATTTTTGCACAAACATGTCCCGAGACTCGAATAAGGGAGGTTCTCCCTTCGGCCCATGGAACGGGAGGCCAAACAGCATTTCGTAAGGGGAGACGCCCAAATCCTGTCTTGGCTGGGTGCGAATTTGCAACAGGGCGAGGGGTAGGCATTTGGTAACTGTCTTCAGGCCCTGCCTCCCTTCCCAAGAGCTGGGGTATTGGTGCACTCTGACGTCGGGGCTCTGGGGCTTTAATTTTACCTCCACAGGTCGAATTGCGAGCCCCCCCCCCCCCCGGTTCCCTTTGGCGACCCAAACCCTAGGGTCTATCTCTGTCAATCGGGACTCACTAAGGTATGACATGGTAATGGCTAATTCTTCCTCTTCTCCCACTTCTATTCGTAGTCCGAAACGGACTATTAAATCCCGTCCCAACAACCCATAGGGAAGGTGCGCGAGGTGAAGGAGTTCCACTTAGAGCTCCCCCTCCTCCAGCCGCAAGGGTTGTGGTTCAAATATTCTTGCACTGAAAACCCCACCCTTTACTCCTGAAATGTTTAATGTTTTAGCCTGGAAGCCAACCCCCCTAGGATGGAGGGGGATTGAGGACCTGCCAGCGCCTGTGTCAACTAAGAAAGTAACATCTTGTCTAAATGGGCCCACCCGTAAATTTACCATGGGTTCTTGGTAGGCCCGTGTTCCGATCCTCCCCTGACTTCCCTAATCCATTTGTTCGCGCTCCTTTTCATACATCCCTTCTCGCTCCCTTTTAAAATCGGGACAATCCCTCTTGAAGTGTCCCAGTTTCCCGCAATGGTAACATCCGGCCGCCTGAGGCCGTTCGATTCCATAAGATCCTCCTCTTCCACTTCTGCCCCGTCTCGCTCCTCTCCCTCTCCAACTTTCCCTCGACCTTCCTCTTTCCATCCCATAACCTTCTTCCCCCATTCCGGTGGATTTACAAGCTTCCCGTAAGGCTGCCACCATCATTTTTGTCTTCTGTTTCTCCCTTATTACATCCCTCTGAACATACACCTTCTGTGCTTCCCGTAATAATTCTGCAACATCTTTTCAGCCCAATCCTCCACTTTCTGTAATTTCTTCTGAATGTCAGGCCATGACTTAGTCACAAAGTGCACCTGAAGCATGCCCTTGCCTATTTCCCCATTGGGGTCTAAACCTGAATACTTTCGCATGGACTCCCGCAAACGGTCTAAAAACTCACTCGGGGATTCATCCTTTTTCTGTCCAACTTCGAATGCTTTCGCTAAATTCCGCTGTTTAGGCACGCAGGTTTTGATTCCCCTGATTATAAGGTTTCTGAGGTCTGTCATATTAGCCCATCCCCCCTCGTCATTATGATCCCACCGGGGGTCCTCTAAGGGGTACTTCTGCTCTCCACGCTGAGGGGCGTCCTGATGCTCCCTATCCCAAATGGCCATTGCACTATTCCGGATCATGACAATTTCATCGTAATTAAATAGTATTCTCATCATGGCCTGCAATTCGGCCCATGTGTATATACTGGGCCCCAGAAATTGATCTAATTGTGTTCCCACACTGACAGGGTCGTCCAGTAGACGGGGTAGTTCATTTCGGAGTTGTCGGATATCCCCAGAATTTAAAGGTTGTACTACGAATCCGGTCCGTTCGTTCCCAAACGGCACCTCTCGTAAAGGGTTCATCTGTTCAACATTGTTAACCCTCTCAGCACCCAATCTCTCTTCTTGATCTCTCCGCATCTCAATTCGGGCTGATCTCCTAATGCCTGGGGTGGGCTCTTCTTCCCTTCCTGTGTTCCCCCCCCCCCCCCCCCAGCAGGCTCTCCCTCACTGAGCATGACCTGCCGGGAACCGGGATTATCCGACGCAGGAGGGAGGTCCGCGCTGGACGCCTGGCCGTGCGCGGGTTGTACATACGGGGGCGGGGCAGAAGGGGGCAAACCGTCGGTGAGGACGTCCCAAGACTTCTGGGGCTTTCTCGGGTCTGTTTGGGGAATCAGAGGATAGAGACTCGTGGGGTGCCCGCAGTCACTCGCCAACCAGGCGGCGGCGTATTTGCTCTCTTCTGGGTCAGTTGTTTTCTGTTAACATATATATTTAGGAGTTGACACACCCAGTCTTCATCAGACCCAAACTCGGGCCAAACTACCGAGGGGGCGCGGATAGGTTCTTTGGTCCATATAAAACAACAATATTTTATCATGGTCTCTTTCTTTAAGTCCTTTGTTCTACTGCTTTCCGTCCATAAACTCAATTTCCGACCTAGTGGACTATCGGGGAGTATTTCTTTTCCATTTACAGTCCTCCCTGACTTGTCCTTAGTGGACCGAAAAGTCTGATTTCCCATGGTCTATCTTCGGTCCTGGTCTTAAACGCCTAAAGCGTTTTCACAGATGACCGTCAAAACCACAATTTCCCATGGTCTATCTTCGGTCCTGGTCTTAAACGCCTAAAGCGTTTTCACAGATGACCGTCAAAACCACAATTTCCCATGGTCTATCTTCGGTCCTGGTCTTAAACGCTTAAAGCGTTTTCACAGATGACCGTCAAAACCACGTGGCCAACAAGGAAGAACAAAATAAACTCTCTTACCTTGATCCGTGCACGGAGTTGTCTGGCCTTTTTAAATGTGTGTACCCCCGCGTATAGTCACTAACCGGTCATCCCAACACTCGTCCGTGTGTTCCTTTTCCAGGATTCAAAATTATTTTAATGAGCCGGGTCAGCGGCTGACGGACCAAGCCGATCCAGTGAGCAGTATAAATATATACCAAACGCGTCTTTTTGTATCAGACTTGATCCACGAGCCGAAGAGAGCCCCGGCAATAATTATTGCATCCCGGACGAGCCCCCAATTGTGCAAGATAGGGGACTCTGCGACCCCCATCAGGCACTCTGCTTCCCTTCCCAAGAACAAAGACACGGAGGAGTTCGTCCAAAACTATTTATTCAATTCTGCAGAACCGAGTGTTACCTCAATGGCTTCCCACGAGGCACACACACAGATTGTAATCCCCGCACGTTATATACATGTAGGAGTGGGCGGGGCCTTCTACTGTCTCAGCCAATGAGTGTTAAAGTTCCCCACTGTCCTCCTGATGGATGAGATTATTTGGTTATTCACCCAGCCAATCAGTGTTCGAGTTCCCCGCTTCTCCCTTATATGGATGATGACGTACAGCCGTGGTTGTGGGCGGTCCCTCAGCCACGAGGAAAGCTGTTTCCATTGTTCCATTCATGAAAATCTGGGGGAGTGTCTGCTCGTGCTTACTACAAGGTAGAGAAGACTAAAATGGTGGCTTTGTACTTACTATGTGCTTACTACAACAGTTAATGATTTAAAAATTACACCACCCCCTACATCTCTGTCCCCCTCTCTCTGTCCCACTCTCTCTCTGTCCCCCGTCTCTGTCCCCCTCTCTCAGTGTCCCCCGTATCTGTCCCTCTCTCTCTGTCCCTCTCTCTCTGCCCCCTCTCTCTCCCACTCTGTACCCCTCTCTCTGTCCCCCTCTCTCTCTGCCCCCTCTCTCTCCCCCGGTCTCTGTCCCCCTCTCTCTGTTGCCCTCTCTCTGCCCACTCTCTGTCCCTCTCTCTCTGCCCCCTCTCTCTCTCTCACTCTGTCCCCCTCTCTCTGTCCCCCTCTCTCTGTCCCCCTCTCTCTGTCCCCCTCTCTCTGTCCCACTCCCTCTGCCCCCCTCTTTCCCCCCTCTCTCTGTCCCTCCTCTCTCTGTCCCCCTCTCTCTGTGTCCCTCTCTCTGTGTCCCTCTCTCTGTCCCCCTCTCTCTGTCCCCCTCTCTATCTGCCCCCCTCTTTCCCCCTCTCTCTGTCCCTCCTCTCTCTGTCCCCCTCTCTCTGTGTCCCTCTCTCTGCCCCCCTCTCACTCTGTCCCCCTCTCTCTGTCCCTCCTCTCACTCCACCCCCTCTGTCGCCCTCTCTCTGCCCCTACTCTGTCACCATCTCTCTGTCCCCTATCCCTCTGTTCCCTCTCGCCCTGTACCCCTCTCTCTGCCCCCTCCCACTCTGGTCCTCCCCCATCCCCCTTCTGTCCTCTCTCTCACTGTCCCCTCTCTCTGTCCCCCTCTCTCTCTATCCCTCTCTCTCTCTGACCCCCTCTCTCTGCCCCCTCGCTCTGTTCCCCGCTCTCTGTTCCCCCATCTCTATCGCCCTCTCTCTACCCCCTCTCTGTCACTGTCTCTCTGTCCCCGCTCTCTGTCCTCGTCTCTCTGCCCCCTCTCAGTCACCATCTCTCTGTTCGCCCCCCGTCCACCACTCTCTGTCGCCCGCTCTCTGCCCCCTTTCTGTCACAGTTTCTCTGTCCCCTCTCTCTCTATCCCCCTCGTCCCCCCCTCTCTCTGTCCCCCCCTCACTGTCCCCTCTCTTTGGTGGCCTCTCTCTGCCTCCGCTCTGTCACCGTCTCTCTGCCCCTTCTCTCTCTGTCCGTCTCTCCCTCTGTCCCCTCTCTCTCTCTGTCCCACTCTTTCTGCCCCCCCTCTCTCCCCCCTCTGCCCCCCACTCTGTCCCCCTCTCTCTCTGTACCCCGTCTCGCTGTCCCCGCTCTCTCTTTCCCCCGCTCTCTGTCACCCGCTCACTGTCCCCCTCTCTCTGTCCCCCTCTTTCTGTCCCCATCTCTCTGTCCCCCTCTCTCTGTCCCTCCTCTCTCTGTTCCCCCTCTCTCTGCCCCCTGTCTCCCACACTCTCTCCCCCATTCTCTCCCCCTCTCTGTCCTCCCCTCTCTGTCCCCCTCTCTATGTTGCTCTCTCTCTGTCCCTCCTCTCTCTGTCCCCCTCTCTCTGTTGCCCTCTCTCTGTTCCCCTCTCTCTGTTCCCCTCTCTCTGTCCCCCCTCTCTGTCCCCCTCTCTATGTTCCCCTCTCTCTGCACCCCACTCTCTGTCCCCCTCTCTATGTTGCCCTCTCTCTGTCCCACTCTCTCTCTGACCCCCTCTCACTGATGCCCTCTACCTCCCCGCTCTCTGTCCCCCTCTTTCTATGTCACCCCTCTCTGTCCCCCCTCTCTCTGTCCCCCTCTCTCTGTCCCCCTCTCTCTGTCCCCCTCTCTCTCTGACCCCCTCTCTCTGTCCCCCACTCTCTCTGTCCCCCTCATTCTGTCCCCCTCTCTCTCTGTCCCCCGTCTCTGTCCCCCTCTCTCTCTGTCCCTCTCTCTCTGCCCCCCTCTCTCTCCCACTCTGTCCCCCTCTCTCTGTCCCCCTCTCTCTGGCCCCTCTCTCTCCCCCGGTCTCTGTCCCCCTCTCTCTGTTGCCCTCTCTCTGCCCACTCTCTGTCCCTCTCTCTCTGCCCCCCTTCTCTCTCCCACTCTGTCCCCTCTCTCTGTCCCCCTCTCTCTGTCCCCCTCTCTCTTTCCGCCTCTCCCTCTGCCCCCCTCTTTCCCCCCTCTCTCTGTCCCCCTCTCTCTGTCCCCCTCTCTCTGCCCCCTCTTTCCCCCCTCTCTCTGTCCCCCTCTCTCTGTCCCCCTCCCGTCTGCCCCTCTCTCTCTGTCCCCCTCTCTCTGTCCCTCCTCTCACTACACCCCCTCTGTCGCCCTCTCTCTGCCCCTACTCTGTCCGGGAGAAAGTGAGGTCTGCAGATGCTGGAGATCAAAGTTGAAACTTTATTGCTGGAACAGCACAGCAGGTCAGGCAGCATCCAGGGAACAGGAGATTCGACGTTTCGGGCACAGGCCCTTCTTCAGGAATGAGCAGAGAGTGTTCAGCAGGAGAAGATAAAAGGTAGGGAGGAGGGACTTGGAGGAGGGGCGTTGGAAATGTGATAGGTGGAAAGAGGTCAAGGTGAGGGTGATAGGTCGGAGTAGGATGGAGGCGGAGAGGTCAAGAAGAAGACTGCAGGTCAGGAAGGCGGTGCCGGGCTGGAGGGATCCGGCTGAGACAAGGTGGGGGGAGGGGGGATGAAGAAACTGGTGAAGTCCAAGTTCATCCCCTGCAGTTGGAGGGTTCCCAGTCGGAAGATAAGACGCTCCTCCTCCGACCGTCGCGTTGTTGTGGTTTGGCGGTGGATGAGTCCAATGACCTGCATATCCTCGGTGGTGTGGGAGGGGGAGTTGAAATGCTGTGCTACAGGTTGGTTGGGTTGGTTCGTCCGGGTGGCCCAGAGGTGCTCTCTGAATCGCTCCGCAAGTAGGCGGCCTGTCTCCCCAATATAGAGGAGGCCACACCGGCTGCAGCGGATGCAGTAGATGATGTGGGTGGAGGTGCAGGTGAATCTGTGGCGGATATGGAAATTTCCTTTGGGGCCTTGGAGAGAAGTGAGGGGGCAGGTGTGGGCGCAAGTGTTGCACCTCCTGCGGTTGCAAGGGAAGGTGCCAGGAGTGGAGGTTGGGTCGGTGGGGGGTGTGGATCTGACAAGGGAGTCGCGGAGGGAGTGGTCTCTACGGAAAGCTGATAGGGGAGGGGAGGGAAATATATCCTTGGTGCTGGGGTCTGTTTGGAGGTGGCGGAAGTGACGGCGGATGATGCCCTGTACATGGAGATTGGTGGGGTGGTAGGTGAGGACCAGTGGGGTTCTGTCCTGGTGGCGGTTGGAGGGGCGGGCTCAAGGGCGGAGGAGCGGGAAGTGGAGGAGATGCGGTGGAGGGCACCGTCGACCACGTCGGGGGGGAAATTGCGGTCCTTCAAGAAGGAGGCCATCTGTGTTGTACGTATTTTGAACTGGTCCTCCTGGGAGCAGATGCGGCGGAGACGAAGGAATTGGGAGAATGGGATGGCGTTTTTACAGGGGGCAGGATGGGAGGAGGTGTAGTCCAGATGGACTCCTTCTTCAAGGACCGCACAGATGGCCTCCTTCTTCAAGGACCGCAATTTCCCCCCCGACGTGGTCGACGGTGCCCTCCACCGCATCTCCTCCACTTCCCGCTCCTCCGCCCTTGAGCCCCGCCCCTCCAACCGCCACCAGGACAGAACCCCACTGGTCCTCACCTACCACCCCACCAATCTCCATGTACAGCGCATCATCCGCCGTCACTTCCGCCACCTCCAAACAGACCCCAGCACCAAGGATATATTTCCCTCCCTTCCCCTATCAGCTTTCCATAGAGACCACTCCCTCCGCGACTCCCTTGTCAGATCCATACCCCCCACCGACCCAACCTCCACTCCCGGCACCTTCCCTTGCAACCGCAGGAGGTGCAACACTTGCACCCACACCTCCCCCCTCACTTCTCTCCAAGGCCCCAAAGGAAACTTCCATATCCGCCACAGATTCACCTGCACCTCCACCCACATCATCTTCTGCATCCGCTGCAGCCGGTGTGGCCTCCTCTATATTGGGGAGACAGGCCGCCTACTTGCGGAGCGATTCAGAGAGCACCTCTGGGCCACCCGGACGAACCAACCCAACCAACCTGTAGCACAGCATTTCAACTCCCTCTCCCACTCCACCGAGGATATGCAGGTCATTGGACTCATCCACCGCCAAACAACAACAACCCGACGGTCGGAGGAGGAGCGTCTTATCTTCCGACTGGGAACCCTCCAACCGCAGGGGATGAACTTGGACTTCACCAGTTTCTTCATCCCCCCCCCCCCACCTTGTCTCAGCCGGATCCCTCCAGCCCGGCACCGCCTTCCTGACCTGCAGTCTTCTTCTTGACCTCTCCGCCTCCATCCTACTCCGACCTATCACCCTCACCTTGACCTCTTTCCACCTATCACATTTCCAACGCCCCTCCTCCAAGTCCCTCCTCCCTACCTTTTATCTTCTCCTGCTGAACATTCTCTGCTCATTCCTGAAGAAGGGCCTGTGCCCGAAACGTCGAATCTCCTGTTCCCTGGATGCTGCCTGACCTGCTGTGCTGTTCCAACAATAAAGTTTCAACTTTGATCTCCAGCATCTGCAGACCTCACTTTCTCCCCTACTCTGTCCCCCTCTCTCTGTCCCCCTCTCTCTCTGCCCCCCTTTTTCCCTCTCTCTGTCCCCCTCTCTCTGTCCCCCTCTCTCTGTCCCCCTCTCTCTGTTCTCCCTCTCTCTGTCCCCCTCTCTCTCTGTCCCCCTCTCTCTGTCCCTCCTCTCTCTGCCCCTACTCGGTCACCATCTCTCTGTCCCCTCTCCCTCTGTTCCCTCTCGCTCTGTACCCCTCTCTCTGCCCCCCCCCCATCACTCTGGTCCCCCCCATCCCCCTTCTGTCCTCTCTCTCACTGTCCCCTCTCTCTCTGTCCCCCTCTCTCTCTTTCCCTCTCTCTCTCTGACCCCCTCTCTCTGCCCCCTCGCTCTGTTCCCCGCTCTCTGTTCCCCCATCCTATCGCCCTCTCTCTACCCCCCTCTGTCACCGTCTCTCTGTCCCCTCTCTCTGTTCGCGTCTCTTTGCCCTCTCTCAGTCACCATCTCTCTGTTCGCCCCCCCGTCCACCCCTCTCTGTCGCCCGCTCTCTGCCCCCCTCTCTGTCACAATTTCTTTGTCCCCTCTCTCTCTGTCCCCCTCGTCCCCCGCTCTCTCTGTCCCCCCCTCACTGTCCCCTCTCTTTTTTGGCATCTCTCTGCCCCCACTCTGTCACCGTCTCTCTGCCCCTTCACTCTCTGCCCCCTTCTCTCTCTGTCCCCTCTCTCTCTCTCTGTCCCCCTCTTTCTGCACCCTCTGTATCTCCCCCTTTCTCTGTTCCCTCTCTGGTACCCCCCTCTGCCCCCCCTCTCTGTCCCCCTCTCTCTCTGTACCCCCTCTCTCTCTGACCCCCTCTCTCTGACCCCCTCTCTCTCTGTCCCACTCTCTCTCTATCCCCCTCTCTCTCCGTCCCCCTCTCTCTCTGTCCCCATCTCTCTCTGTCCCCATTCTATCTGTACCCCCCTCTCTCTGTCCCCCTCTCTCTCTGTCCCCCTCTCTCTCTGTCCCCCTCTCTCTCTGTACCCCTCTCTCTCTGACCCCCTCTCTCTCTGCCCCCTCGCTCTGTTCCCCGCTCTCCGTCCCCCCAAATCTATCACCCTCTCTCTGCCCCCTCTCAGTCACCATCTCGCTGTTCCCCCCACGTCCACCCCTCTCTGTCGCCCGCTCTGTGTCCCCCCCTCTCTGTCCCCCTCACTCCGTCGCCCTCTCTGTCACCGTCTCTCTGTCCTCCCTCGGTCTGTCCCCCTCCCTCTGTCCCCCTCTCTCTGTACTCCCTCGGTCTGTCCCCCTCCCTCTGTCCCCCTCTCTCTGTCCCCCTCTCTCTGTCCACCTCTCTCTGTCCCGCTCTCTCTGCCCCCCCTCTCTGTCTCCCTCTCTCTGCCCCCTCCCAGTCACCATCTCTCTGTCCCCCCTCCCTCTGTCCACCTCTCTCTGTCCCGCTCTCTCTGTCCACCTCTCTCTGTCCCCCCCTCTGTCTCCCTCTCTCTGCCCCCTCCCAGTCACCATCTCTCTGTTCCCCCTCCCTCTGTCCCCCCTCTCTCTGTACCCCCTTCTCTGTCCCCCCTCTCTCTGTAGCCCCTCTCTCTGTCCCCCTCTCTCTGTTTCCTACTCTCTCTGTTCCCCCTCTCTCTGTCGCCATATCTGTCACCGTCTCTCTGTACCTCTCTCTCTGTCCACCCCTCTCTCTGTCCCCATCTCTCTCTCTGTCCCCCCTCTCTCTGTCCCCATCTCTCTCTCTGTCCCCCACTCTGTCCCCCCCTCTCTGTCCCCCATCTCTGTCCCCCTCTCTCTGACCCCCTTCTCTGTCCCCGTTCACTCTGTCCCCCTCTCTCTGTGCCCCCTCCCACTGTCCCCCTCATTCTGTCCCCCTCTCTCTGTCGCCTTCTTTCTGACCCCCCTCTCTCTGTGCCCCCCTCTGTGTCCCCCTCTCTCTTCCCCTTCCTAGTCACCATCTCTCTGTCCCCCTGCCTCTGTCCCCCACCCTCTGTCCCCCTCTCTTTGTCCCCCCTCCCTCTGTCCCCCTCCCTCTGTCCCCCTCTCTCTGCACCCCCCCTCTCTCTGTCCCCCCTCTCTCTGTCCCCCTCTCTCTGTCCCCTCTCCCTCTGTCCCCCTCCCTCTGTCCACCCCTCTCTTTGTCCCCATCTCTCTCTGTCCCCCCCTCTCTATCAAACCCTCTCTGTACCCCCTCTCTGCCCCCTCTCTCTGTCCCACCCTGTCTGTCACCGCTCACTCTGTCCCCCTCTCTCTGTCCCCGCTCCTTCTGTCCCCCTCCTTCTGTCTCCCTCTCTCTGTCACCTTCTTTCTGACCCCTCTCTCTCTGTCTCCCTCTCTCTCTGTCCCCCTCTCTCTGTCCCCCTCTCTGTCCCCCCCTCTCTGTAACCCCTCTCTCTGTCCCCACTCTCTGTCCCCCTCTCTCTGTCCCCTCTCCCTCTGTCCCCCTCCCTCTGTCCATCCCTCTCTGTCTCCCTCTCTCTGTCGCCCTCTCTGTCACCGCCTCTCTGTCCTCCCTCGGTCTGTCCCCCTCCCTCTGTCCCCCTCTCTCTGTCCCCCTCTCTCTCGGCCCCCCTCTCTGTCTCCCTCTCTCTGCCCCCTCCCAGTCACCATCTTTCTGTCCCCCCCTGTCCCCCCTCTCTGTCCCCCTCCCTCTGTTCCCCTCTCTCTGTCCCCCTCTCTCTGTCCCCCCTCTCTGTGCCCCCCTCTCTGTCCTCCCCTCTCTCTGTCCCCCCTCTCTCTGTCCTCCTCTCTCTGTCCCCCTCTCTCTGTCGACATATCTGTCACCATCTCTCTGTACCTCTCTCTCTGTCCACCCCTCTCTCTGTCCACATCTCTCTCTGTCCCCACCTCTCTATCAACCCCTCTCTGTCCCCCCTCTCTGTCCACCCTGTCTGTCCCCGCTCACTCTGTCCCCCTCTCTCTGTCCCCCTCTCTCTGTGCCCCCCTCTCTGTTCCCACACTCTCTGTCCCCCTCTCTCTGTCCCCCTCTCTCTGTCCCCCTCTCTCTGTCACCATATCTGTCACCGTCTCTCTGTAGCCCCTCTCTCTGTCCCCCCTCTCTGTCTCCCTCTCTCTGCCCCCTCCCAGTTACCATCTCTCTGTCCCCCCTCACTCTGTCCCCCTCCCTCTGTCCCCCTCCCTCTGTCCCCCTCTCTCTGTGCCCCCTCTCTCTGTAGCCCCTCTCTCTGTCCCCCTCACTCTGTCCCCCCTCCCTCTGTCCCCCTCCCTCTGTCCCCCTCCCTCTGTTCCCCTCTCTCTGTCCCACCTCTCTCTCTGTCCCCCCTCCCTCTGTCCCCCCTCCCTCTGTACCCCTCTCTCTGTGCCCGTCCCTCTGTCCCCATCTCTCTGTCCCCTTCTCTCTGTCCCCCTCTCTCTCTGACCCCTTCTCTCTCAGCCCCCTTGCTCTGTTCCCCGCTCTCTGTCCCCCCAAATCTATCGCCCTCTCTCTGCCCCCTCTCTGTCACTGTCTCTCTGTCCCCCCTCTCTCTGTCCCTCCTCACTCTGTCCCCCACTCTCTGTCCCCTCTCTCTGTCCCCCTCTCTCTGTCCCCCTCTCTCTGTGCCCCCCTCTCTGTTCCCACACTCTCTGTCCCCCTCTCTCTGTCCCCCTCTCTCTGTCCCCCTCTCTCTGTCACCATATCTGTCACCGTCTCTCTGTAGCCCCTCTCTCTGTCCCCCCTCTCTGTCTCCCTCTCTCTGCCCCCTCCCAGTTACCATCTCTCTGTCCCCCCTCACTCTGTCCCCCTCCCTCTGTCCCCCTCCCTCTGTCCCCCTCTCTCTGTGCCCCCTCTCTCTGTAGCCCCTCTCTCTGTCCCCCTCACTCTGTCCCCCCTCCCTCTGTCCCCCTCCCTCTGTCCCCCTCCCTCTGTTCCCCTCTCTCTGTCCCACCTCTCTCTCTGTCCCCCCTCCCTCTGTCCCCCCTCCCTCTGTACCCCTCTCTCTGTGCCCGTCCCTCTGTCCCCATCTCTCTGTCCCCTTCTCTCTGTCCCCCTCTCTCTCTGACCCCTTCTCTCTCAGCCCCCTTGCTCTGTTCCCCGCTCTCTGTCCCCCCAAATCTATCGCCCTCTCTCTGCCCCCTCTCTGTCACTGTCTCTCTGTCCCCCCTCTCTCTGTCCCTCCTCACTCTGTCCCCCACTCTCTGTCCCCTCTCTCTGTCCCCCCTCACTCTGTCCCCCTCACTCTGTCCCCCTCTCTCTGTCCCCCTCTCTCTGTCCCCCTCTCTCTGTCCCCCTCTCTCTCTGTCCCCTCTCTCTCTGTCCCCCTCTCTCTGTCCCCCCTCTCTGTCTTCCCTCTCTGTCCCCCTCTCTCTGTACCCCTCCCTCTGTCCCCCTCCCTCTGCCCCCCTCTCTCTGTCCCCCCTCACTCTGTCCCCCTCTCTCTGTCCCCCTCTCTCTGTCCCCCTCTCTCTGTCCCCCTCTCTCTCTGTCCCCTCTCCCTCTGTCCCCCTCTCTCTGTCCCCCTCTCTCTGTCGCCCTCTCTGTCACCATCTCTCTGTCCTTCCTTGGTCTGTCCCCCTCTCTCTGTCCCCTTTTCTCTGTCCCCATCTCTCTGTTCCCCGTCTCTGTCTCCCTCTCTCTGCCCACTCCCACTGTTCCCCTCTCTCTGTCCCCCTCTCTCTGTCCCCCTCTCTCTGTCCCCTCCCTCTGTCCACCTCCCTCTGTCCCCCCTCCCTCTGTCCCCCTTCTCTCTGTCCACCTCTCTCTGTCCCCCCTCTCTGTCCCCCCCTCTCTCTGTTCCCCCTCTCTCTGTTCCCCTCTCTCTGTCCCCCTCTCTCTGTCGTCATATCTGCCACCGTCTGTCTGTTCCTCTCTCTCTGTCCACCCCTCTCTCTGCCCCCTCTCTCTCTGTCCCCCTCTCTCTGTCCCCCCTCTCTGTTGCACCTCTCTGTCCCCGTCTCTGTCCCCCTCTCTCTGTCCCCCCTCTCTGTCCCCGCTCACTCTGTCCCCCTCCCTCTGTCCCCCTCCCACTGTCCCCCTCATTCTGTCCCCCTCTGTCTGTCGCCTTCTTTCTGACCCCCTCTCTCTCTGTGCCCCCCTCTGTGCCACCCTCTCTCTGCCCCCTCCTAGTCTCCACCTCTCTGTCCCCCACTCTCTGTCCCCCTCTCTCTGTCCCCCACTCTCTGTCCCCCTCTCTCTGTCCCCCACTCTCTGTCCCCCTCTCTCTGTCCCCCTCTCTCTGTCCCCCCTCACTCTGTCCCCCTCTCTCTGTCCACCTCTCTCTGTCCACCTCCCTCTGTCCCCTCTCCCTCTGTCCCCCTCCCTCTGTCCACCCCTCTCTCTGTCCCCCTCTCTCTGTCCCCCTCTCTCTGTCCCCCTCTCTCTGTACCCCCCTCTCTGTTCCACCTCTCTTTCCCCCGTCTCTGTCCCCATCTCTCTGTCCCCCTCTCTCTGTCCCCCTCTCTCTGCTTTCCCCTCTGTCCCCGCTCACTCTGTCCCCCACTCTCTGTCCCCCTCCCACTGTCCGCCTCATTCTGTCCCCCTCTCTCTGTCGCCTTATTTCTGACCCCCTCTCTCTCTGTGCCCCCCTCTGTGTCCCCCTCTCTCTGTCCCCTCCTAGTCACCATCTCTCTGCCCCCCCTCTCTGTCCCCCTCTCTCTGTCCACCCTGTCTGACCCCCCCTCTCTCTGTCCCCCTCTCTGTCCCCCCTCTCTCTGTAGCCCCTCTCTCTGTCCCCCCTCTCTGTCTCCCTCTCTCTGCCCCTCCCAGTTACCATCTCTCTGTCCCCCTCCCTCTGTCCCCCTCCCTCTGCCCCCCTCCCTCTGTCCCCCTCCCTCTGTCCACCTCTCTCTGTCCCCCTCTCTCTTTCCCCCCTCTCTGTCTCCCTCTCTCTGCCCCCTCCCAGTCACCATCTCTCTGACCCACTCCCTCCGTCCCCCTCCGTCTGTCCCCCTCTCTCAGCCCCCTCTCTCTGTCCCCCCTCTCTCTGTCCCCCTCTCTCTGTCCCCCTCTCTCTGTCCCCCTCTCTGTCCCCCCCTCACTGTCGCCCTCTTTCTGACCCCCTCTCTCTCTGTTCCCCCCTCTCTGTCCACCTCTCTCTGCCCCCTCCCAGTCACCATCTCTCTGTACCCCCTCCCTCTGTCCCCCTCCCTCTGTCCCCCTCCCTCTGTCCCCCCTCTCTGTCCCCCCTCTCTGTAGCCCCTTTCTCTCTGTCCCCCCCTTTGTCCCCCACTCTCACTGTCCCCCCTCTCTGTCCCCCTCTCTCTGTCCCCCGCTCTCTGAAGCCATATCTGTCACCATCTCTCTGTCCCTCTCTCTCTGTCCACCCGTCTCACTGTCCCCATCTCTCTCTGTCCCCCCTCTCTGTCCCCCTCTCTCTGCCCCCCCTCTCTGTCCCCCTCTCTCTGTCCCTTTCTTTCTGCCCCATCTCTCTCTGTCCCCCCTCTCTGTCCCACTCTCTCTGTCCCCGCTCACTCTGTCCCCTTCTTTCTGTCCCCCTCTCTCTGTCGCCCTCTTTCTGACCCCTCTCTCTCTGTCCCCCACTCTCTGTCGCCCCTCCCTCTGACCCCTCTATCTCCACCTCTCTCTGTCCTGCTCTCTCTGTCCCCCTCTACCTCCCCCTCCTTCCGTCCCCTCTATTTGACCCCATCTATCACCCACAGTATCTGTGCCCCTCTCTCTCTGTACCTTCTCTCTACCCCCTCTCTCTCTGTCCCCCCTCTCTATTTCCGCCTCTCTCTCTGTCCCCCTCTCTCTCTGTCACCCTCTCTCTGTCCCCTCTCTCTGTCCCCTCTCTCTGTCCCCCCCTCTCTCTTTCCCCCTCTCTCTCTGTCCCCCTCTCTCTCTGTCCCCCTCTCTCTCTGTCACCCTCTCTCTGTCCCCTTCTCTCTCTGTCC
Organism: Chiloscyllium plagiosum; assembly: GCF_037043375.1. Lineage (NCBI taxonomy): Eukaryota > Metazoa > Chordata > Chondrichthyes > Orectolobiformes > Hemiscylliidae > Chiloscyllium > Chiloscyllium plagiosum. The sequence continues at coordinate 106,679,200 of NW_028270156.1, forward strand.
CTCTCTCTCTGCCCCCTCTCTCTCCCCCACTCTCTGTCCCACGCTCTCTGTTGCCCTCTCTCTGCACACTCTCTGTCCCCCCACTCTCTGTCCCCCCACTCTCTTTCCCCCACTCTCTGTCCCCCTTCTCTCTGAACCCCTCTATCTCCCTCACTCTCTGTGGCCCTCTCTCTGTCACCCACTCTCTGCCCCCCTCTCCCTCCCCGCCTCTCTCTGTCCACCTCTCTGTCCCCCCCTCTCTGTTCCCCCTCTCTGTCCCCCTCTCTCTGTCCCCCTCTCTCTGTCCCTCTCTCTCTCTGTCCCTTTCTCTCTCTGTCCCCGTCTCTGTCCCCCATTTCTCTGTCCCCCTCTCTCTCCCACCTGCCTCTCTCTGTCCCTCCTTCTCTCTGTCCCCCTCTCTCTCTCTGTCGCTCTCTCTCTGTCCCCCCCTCTCTCTCTGTCCCCCTCTCTCTCTGTCCCCGTCTCTGTCCCCCATTTCTCTGTCTCTATCTCTCTCCCACCCAGCTCTCTCTGTCCCTCCTTCTCTCTGTCCCCCTCTCTCTGTCACCCTCTCTCTGCCCCTCTCTGTCACCTCTCTCTGTGTCCCCCTCTCTCTGTCCCACTGTCTCTGTTCCCTCTCTCTCTGTCCCCGTGCTCTCTCTGTCCGCATCTCTTTCTGTCCCCCCTCTCTATCCCTCCTCTCTCCGTCCACTCCCTCTCCGTCCACCCCTGCCCCCCATCCCCACTCAGTCCATCCCCCTCTCTCTGTCCCGCAGTCTCTGTCCCCGGCTCTCTGTCCCCTCTCTCTGAAGCACTCTCTGTCCCCCACTCTGTACCCCTCTCTCAGTCCCCCACTCTCTGTCCCCTCTATCTCTCCCTCTCTCTGTTCCCCTCTCTCTGACCCCGTCTCTCTGTCCCCCTCTCTCTCTGTCACCCTCTCTCTGTCCCCTCTCTCTGTCCCCTCTCTCTGTCCCCCCTCTCTCTTTCCCCCTCTCTCTCTGTCCCCCTCTCTCTCTGTCCCCCTCTCTCTCTGTCACCCTCTCTCTGTCCCCTTCTCTCTCTGTCCCTCTCTCTCTGCCCCCTCTCTCTCCCCCACTCTCTGTCCCACGCTCTCTGTTGCCCTCTCTCTGCACACTCTCTGTCCCCCCACTCTCTGTCCCCCCACTCTCTTTCCCCCACTCTCTGTCCCCCTTCTCTCTGAACCCCTCTATCTCCCTCACTCTCTGTGGCCCTCTCTCTGTCACCCACTCTCTGCCCCCCTCTCCCTCCCCGCCTCTCTCTGTCCACCTCTCTGTCCCCCCCTCTCTGTTCCCCCTCTCTGTCCCCCTCTCTCTGTCCCCCTCTCTCTGTTCCTCTCTCTCTCTGTCCCTTTCTCTCTCTGTCCCCGTCTCTGTCCCCCATTTCTCTGTCCCCCTCTCTCTCCCACCTGCCTCTCTCTGTCCCTCCTTCTCTCTGTCCCCCTCTCTCTCTCTGTCGCTCTCTCTCTGTCCCCCCCCCCTCTCTCTCTGTCCCCCTCTCTCTCTGTCCCCGTCTCTGTCCCCCATTTCTCTGTCCCTATCTCTCTCCCACCCAGCTCTCTCTGTCCCTCCTTCTCTCTGTCCCCCTCTCTCTGTCACCCTCTCTCTGCCCCTCTCTGTCACCTCTCTCTGTGTCCCCCTCTCTCTGTCCCACTCTCTCTGTTCCCTCTCTCTCTGTCCCCGTGCTCTCTCTGTCCGCATCTCTTTCTGTCCCCCCTCTCTATCCCTCCTCTCTCCGTCCACTCCCTCTCCGTCCACCCCTGCCTCCCATCCCCACTCAGTCCATCCCCCTCTCTCTGTCCCGCAGTCTCTGTCCCCGGCTCTCTGTCCCCTCTCTCTGAAGCACTCTCTGTCCCCCACTCTGTACCCCTCTCTCAGTCCCCCACTCTCTGTCCCCTCTATCTCTCCCTCTCTCTGTTCCCCTCTCTCTGACCCCGTCTCTCTGTCCCCCTCCCTCTGTCCCACTCCCTCTGTCCCACTCCTTCTGTCGCCCTCTTTCTACACCCTCTTTCTGTCTCCCTCTCTCTGTCCCCCTCTCTCTGTCCCCTCTCTCTGTAGTACTCTCTCTCTTTCCCCCACTCTGTCTCTTTCTACACCCTCTTTCTGTCTCCCTCTCTCTGTCCCCCTCTCTCTGTCCACCTCTCTCTGTAGCCCTCTCTCTGTAGCCCTCTCTCTGTCCCCCTCTCTCTGTCCCCACTCCCTCTGAACCCCTCTATCTTCCCCACTCTCTGTGCCCCTCTCTCTGTCTCGCCCTCTCTGTCCCCCTCTCTCTGTTCCCTCTCTGTCCCCCTCTCTCTGTCCCACTCCCTCTGTCCCACTCCTTCTGTCGCCCTCTTTCTACACCCTCTTTCTGTCTCCCTCTCTCTGTCCCCCTCTCTCTGTCCCCCTCTCTCTGTAGCCCTCTCTCTGTAGCCCTCTCTCTGTCCCCCTCTCTCTGTCCCCACTCCCTCTGAACCCCTCTATCTTCCCCACTCTCTGTGCCCCTCTCTCTGTCTCGCCCTCTCTGTCCCCCTCTCTCTGTTCCCTCTCTGTCCCCCTCTCTGTCCCACTCCCTCTGTCCCACTCCTTCTGTCGCCCTCTTTCTACACCCTCTTTCTGTCTCCCTCTCTCTGTCCCCCTCTCTCTGTCCCCCTATCTCTGTAGCCCTCTCTCTGTAGCCCTCTCTCTGTCCCCCTCTCTCTGTCCCCACTCCCTCTGAACCCCTCTATCTTCCCCACTCTCTGTGCCCCTCTCTCTGTCTCGCCCTCTCTGTCCCCCTCTCTCTGTTCCCTCTCTGTCCCCCTCTCTCTGTCCCCCTCACTCTGTCCCCCTCACTCTGTCCCCCTCTCTCTGTCCCCCCTCTCTCTGCCCCCTCTCTCTGTCCCCTCTCTCTGTAGTACTCTCTCTTCCCCACTCTCTCTCCCACTCTCTGTGCCCCACTCTCTACCCCCCCGCTCTCTGTCCCCCCGTTCTCTGTTCCCCCCGCTCTCTGCCCCCCTCTTTCTCTGTCCCCTCTCTCTGTTGCCCTCTCTCTGTCCCACTCTCTCTCTGACCCCCTCTCACTGACGCCCTCTACCTCCCCCGCTCTCTGTCCCCCTCTCTCTGTACCCCCCCTCTGTCCCCCGCTCTCTGTCTCCCCCGCTCTCTGTCTCCCCCGCTCTCTGTCCCCCCCGCTCTCTGTCCCCCTCTTTCTCTGTCACCCCCTCTCTGTCCCCACTCTCTCTGTCCCCCTTGCTCTCTGCCCCCTCTCTCTGTCCCCCTCTCTCTCTGTCCCCCTCTCTCTCTGTTTCCCCCTCTCTGTCGGTCTCCCTCTCTCTCTGTCCCCCTCTCTCTCTGTCCCCTTCTCTCTGTCCCCCTTTCTCTCCCCCGGTCTCTGTCCACCTCTCTCTGTTGCCCTCTCTCTGCCCACTCTCTGTCCCCCTCTATTTGCCCCCCTCACTCTCTCCCACTCTGTACCCCCTCTCTGTCCCCCTCTCTCCGTCGCCCTCTCTGTCACCGTCTCTCTGTACTCCCTCGGTCTGTCCCCCTCCCTCTGTCCCCCTCTCTTTGTCCCCCTCTCTCTGTCCCCCTCTCTCTGTCCACCTCTCTCTGTCCCCCTCTCTCTGCCCCCCCTCTCTGTCCCCCCTCTCTGTCTCCCTCTCTCTGCCCCCTCCCAGTCACCATCTCTCTGTCCCCCCTCCCTCTGTCCCCCTCTCTCTGTCCCCCTCTCTCTGTCCACCTCTCTCTGTCCCCCCTCTCTGTCTCCCTCTCTCTGCCCCCTCCCAGTCACCATCTCTCTGTTCCCCCTCCCTCTGTCCCCCCTCTCTCTGTCCCCCCCTCTCTGTCCCCCCTCTCTCTGTAGCCCCTATCTCTGTCCCCCTCTCTCTGTTTCCCACTCTCTCTGTTCCCCCTCTCTCTGTCGCCATATCTGTCACCGTCTCTATGTACCTCTCTCTCTGTCCACCCCCCTCTCTGTCCCCATCTCTTTCTCTGTCCCCCCTCTCTCTGTCCCCATCTCTCTCTCTGTCCCACACTCTGTCCCCCCCTCTCTGTCCCCCGTCTCTGTCCCCCTCTCTCTGACCCCCTTCTCTGTCCCCGTTCACTCTGTCCCCCTCGCTCTGTGGCCCCTCCCACTGTCCCCTCATTCTGTCCCCCTCTCTCTGTCGCCTTCTTTCCGACCCCCCTCTCTGTGTGCCCCCCTCTGTGTCCCCCTCTCTCTTCCCCCTCCTAGTCACCATCTCTCTGTCCCCCTGCCTCTGTCCCCCACCCTCTGTCCCCCTCTCTTTGTCCCCCCTCCCTCTGTCCCCCTCCCTCTGTCCCCCTCCCTCTGTCCCCCTCTCTCTGTCCCCCCTCTCTCTGTCCCCCCTCTCCCTGTCCCCTCTCCCTCTGTCCCCCTCCCTCTGTCCATCCCTCTCTGTCTCCCTCTCTCTGTCGCCCTCTCTGTCACTGCCTCTCTGTCCTCCCTCGGTCTGTCCCCCTCCCTCTGTCCCCCTCTCTCTGTCCCCCTCTCTCTGTCCCCCCTCTCTGTCTCCCTCTCTCTGCCCCCTCCCAGTCACCATCTTTCTGACCCCCACTGTCCCCCCTCTCTGTCCCCCTCCCTCTGTTCCCCTCTCTCTGTCCCCCTCTCTCTGTCCCCCTCTCTCTGTCCCCCCTCTCTGTGCCCCCCTCTCTGTCCCCCCCTCTCTCTGTCCCCCCTCTCTCTGTCCCCCTCTCTCTGTCCCCCTCTCTCTGTCCCCCTCTCTCTGTCGACATATCTGTCACCATCTCTCTGTACCTCTCTCTCTGTCCACCCCTCTCTCTGTCCACATCTCTCTCTGTCCCCACCTCTCTATCAACCTCTCTCTGTCCCCCCTCTCTGTCCACCCTGTCTGTCCCCGCTCACTCTGTCCCCCTCTCTCTGTGCCCCCCTCTCTGTTCCCACACTCTCTGTCCCCCTCTCTCTGTCCCCCTCTCTCTGTCCACCCCTCTCTCTGTCCCCATCTCTCTCTGTCCCCCCCTCTCTATCAAACCCTCTCTGTACCCCCTCTCTGTCCCCCTCTCTCTGTCCCACCCTGTCTGTCACCGCTCACTCTGTCCCCCTCTCTCTGTCCCCGCTCCTTCTGTCCCCCTCCTTCTGTCTCCCTCTCTCTGTCACCTTCTTTCTGACCCCTCTCTCTCTGTCTCCCTCTCTCTCTGTCCCCCACTCTCTGTCCCCCTCTCTGTCCCCCCTCTCTCTGTAGCCCCTCTCTCTGTCCCCCCTCTCTGTCCCCCTCTCTCTGTCCCCTCTCCCTCTGTCCCCCTCCCTCTGTCCATCCCTCTCTGTCTCCCTCTCTCTGTCGCCCTCTCTGCCACCGCCTCTCTGTCCTCCCTCGGTCTGTCCCCCTCCCTCTGTCCCCCTCTCTCTGTCCCCCTCTCTCTGTCCCCCCTCTCTGTCTCCCTCTCTCTGCCCCCTCCCAGTCACTAACTTTCTGTCCCCCCCCGTCCCCCCTCTCTGTCCCCCTCCCTCTGTTCCCCTCTCTCTGTCCCCCTCTCTCTGTCCCCCTCTCTCTGCCCCCCCTCTCTGTGCCCCCCTCTCTGTCCCCCCCTCTCTCTGTCCCCCCTCTCTCTGTCCCCCTCTCTCTGTCCCCCTCTCTCTGTCGACATATCTGTCACCATCTCTCTGTACCTCTCTCTCTGTCCACCCCTCTCTCTGTCCACATCTCTCTCTGTCCCCACCTCTCTATCAACCCCTCTCTGTCCCCCCTCTCTGTCCACCCTGTCTGTCCCCGTTCACTCTGTCCCCCTCTCTCTGTGCCCCCCTCTCTGTTCCCACACTCTCTGTCCCCCTCTCTCTGTCCCCCTCTCTCTGTCACCATATCTGTCACCGTCTCTCTGTACCTCTCTCTCTGTCCACCCCTCTCTCTGTCCCCATCTCTCTCTGTCCCCCCCCTCTATCAAACCCTCTCTGTACCCCCTCTCTGTCCCCCTCTCTCTGTCCCACCCTGTCTGTCACCGCTCACTCTGTCCCCATCTCTCTGTCCCCGCTCCTTCTGTCCCCCTCTCTCTGTCACCTTCTTTCTGACCACTCTCTCTCTGTCTCCCTCTCTCTCTGTCCCCCTCTCTCTGTCCCCCCTCTCTGTCGCCCTCTCTCTGCCCCCTCCCAGTTACCATCTCTCTGTCCCCCCTCACTCTGTCCCCCTCCCTCTGTCCCCCTCCCTCTGTCCCCCTCTCTCTGTGCCCCCTCTCTCTGTAGCCCCTCTCTCTGTCCCCCTCACTCTGTCCCCCCTCCCTCTGTCCCCCTCCCTCTGTCCCCCTCCCTCTGTCCCCCTCTCTCTCTGTCCCCCTCTCTCTCTGTACCCCTCTCTCTCTGACCCCTTGTCTCTCAGCCCACTTGCTCTGTTCCCCGCTCTCTGTCTCCCCAAATCTATCGCCCTCTCTCTGCCCCCTCTCTGTCACTGTCTCTCTGTTCCCCCTCTCTCTGTCCCCCCTCACTCTGTCCCCCTCTCTCTGTCCCCTCTCTCTCTGTACCCCTCTCTCTGTCCCCCTCTCTGTCCCCCTCTCTCTGTAGCCCCTCTCTCTGTCCCCCCTCTCTGTCTCCCTCTCTCTGCCCCCTCCCAGTTACCATCTCTCTGTCCCCCCTCACTCTGTCCCCCTCAATCTGTCCCCCCTCCCTCTGTCCCCCCTCCCTCTGTCCCCCTCCCTCTGTCCCCCTCCCTCTGTCCCCCTCTCTCTGTCCCACCTCTCTCTGTCCCCCTCCCTCTGTACCCCTCTCTCTCTGTCCCCGTCCCTCTGTCCCCATCTCTCTGTCCCCTTCTCTCTGTCCCCCTCTCTCTCTGTACCCCTCTCTCTCTGACCCCTTCTCTCTCAGCCGCCTTGCTCTGTTCCCCGCTCTCTGTCCCCCCAAATCTATCGCCCTCTCTCTGCCCCCTCTCTGTCACTGTCTCTCTGTCCCCCCTCTCTCTGTCCCTCCTCACTCTGTCCCCCTCTCTCTGTCCCCTCTCTCTCTGTCCCCTTCTCTCTGTCCCCCCTCTCTGTCTCCCCCTCTCTGTCCCCCCTCTCTGTAGCCCTCTCTCTGCCCCCTCTCAGTCACCATTTCTTTGTTCCCCACCGTCCACCCCTCTCTGTCCCCCTCTCTCTGTCGCCCTCTCTGTCCACCCCTCTCTGTCCCCCTCTCTCCGTCGCCCTCTCTGTCACCGTCTCTCTGTACTCCATCGGTCTGTCCCCCTCCCTCTGACCCCCTCTCTCTCTGTCTTCCCTCTCTGTCCCCCTCTCTCTGTCCCCCCTCCCTCTGTCCCCCTCCCTCTGCCCCCCTCTCTCTGTCCCCCCTCACTCTGTCCCCCTCACTCTGTCCCCCTCTATCTGTCCCCCTCTCTCTCTGTCCCCTCTCCCTCTGTCCCCCTCTCTCTGTCCCCATCTCTCTGTCGCCCTCTCTGTCACCATCTCTCTGTCCTCCCTTGGTCTTCCCCCTCTCTCTGTCCCCTTTTCTCTGTCCCCCTCTCTCTGTCCCCCTCTCTCTGTCCCCCTCTCTCTGTCCCCCTCCCTCTGTCCCCCTCCCTCTGTCCCCCCTCCCTCTGTCCCCCTTCTCTCTGTCCACCTCTCTCTGTCCCCCCTCTCTGTCCCCCCTCTCTCTGTTCCCCCCCTCTCTGTTCCCCTCTCTCTGTCCCCCTCTCTCTGTCGCCATATCTGTCACCGTCTGTCTGTTCCTCTCTCTCTGTCCACCCCTCTCTCTGCCCCCTCTCTCTCTGTCCCCCCCTCTCTGTTGCACCTCTCTGTCCCCCGTCTCTGTCCCCCTCTCTCTGTCCCCCCTCTCTGTCCCCGCTCACTCTGTCCCCCTCCTTCTGTCCCCCTCCCACTGTCCCCCTCATTCTGTCCCCCTCTGTCTGTCGCCTTCTTTCTGACCCCCTCTCTCTCTGTGCCCCCCTCTGTGCCACCCTCTCTCTGCCCCCTCCTAGTCACCATCTCTCTGTCCCCCCTCCCTCTGTCCCCCTCTCTCTGTCCCTCTCTCTGTCCCCCCTCACTCTGTCCCCCTCTCTCTGTCCACCTCTCTCTGTCCAACTCTCTCTGTCCCCTCTCCCTCTGTCCCCCTCCCTCTGTCCACCCCTCTCTGTCCCCCTCTCTCTGTCCCCCCCTCTCTGTTGCACCTCTCTGTCCCCCGTCTCTGTCCCCCTCTCTCTGTCCCCCCTCTCTGTCCCCGCTCACTCTGTCCCCCTCCCTCTGTCCCCCTCCCACTGTCCCCCTCATTCTGTCCCCCTCTATCTGTCGCCTTCTTTCTGACCCCCTCTCTCTCTGTGCCTCCCTCTGTGCCACCCTCTCTCTGCCCCCTCCTAGTCACCCTTAGTGGGCGGCACGGTGGCACAGTGGTTAGCACTGCTGCCTCACAGCGCCAGAGACCCGGGTTCAATTCCCGCCTCAGGCGACTGACTTTGTGGAGTTTGCACATTCTCCCCGTGTCTGCGTGGGTTTCCTCCGGGTGCTCCGGTTTCCTACCACACTGCAAAGATGTGCAAGTCAGGTGAATTGGCCATGCTAAATTGCCCGTAGTGTTAGGTAAAGGGGTAAATGTAGGGGTATGGGTGGGTTACGCTTCGGCGGGTCGGTGTGGACTTGTTGGGCCGAAGGGCCTGTTTCCACACTGTAAGTAATCTAATCTAATCTAATCTAATCTAATCTCACTGTCCCCCTTTCTCTGTCACCATCTCTATGTCCCCCCTCCCTCTGTCCCCCTCTCTCTGTCCCCCTCTCTCTGTCCCCCGCTCTCTGTCCCCCCTCTCTGTCCCCCTCCCTCTGTCCCCCTCCCTCTGTCCCCCTCTCTCTGTCCCCCTCTCTCTGTCCCCCTCTCTCTGTACCCCCCTCTCTGTTCCACATCTCTTTCCCCCGTCTCTGTCCCCATCTCTCTGTCCCCCTCTCTCTGTCCCCCTCTCTCTGCCCCCCTCTCTGTCCCCGCTCACTCTGTCCCGCTCTCTCTGTCCCCCTCCCACTGTCCGCCTCATTCTGTCCTCCTCTCTCTGTCGCCTTATTTCTGACCCCCTCTCTCTCTGTGCCCCCCTCTGTGTCCCCCTCTCTCTGTCCCCTCCTAGTCACCATCTCTCTGTCCCCCCTCTCTGTCCCCCTCTCCCTGTCCACCCTGTCTGACCCCGCTCACTCTGTCCCCCTCTCTCTGTCCCCCCTCCCTCTGTCCCCCTCCTTCTGTCCCCCTTTCTCTGTCGCCTTCTTTCTGACCCCCTCTCTCTCTGTGCCCCTCTCTGTCCCCCCTCTCTCTGTAGCCTCTCTCTCTGTCCCCCTCTCTGTCCCCCCTCTCTCTGTAGCCCCTCTCTCTGTCCCCCCTCTCTGTCTCCCTCTCTCTGCCCCTCCCAGTTACCATCTCTCTGTCCCCCCTCCCTCTGTCCCCCTCCCTCTGTCCCCCTCCCTCTGTCCCCCTCTCTCTGTCCCCCTCTCTCTGTCCCCCCTCTCTGTCTCCCTCTCTCTGCCCCCTCCCAGTCACCATCTCTCTGACCCACTCCCTCTGTCCCCCTCCCTCTGTCCCTCTCTCTCAGCCCCCTCTCTCTGTCCCCCTCTCTCTGTCCCCCTCTCTCTGTCCCCCTCTCTCTGTCCCCCCTCTCTGTCCCCCCTCTCTCTGTCCCCCCTCTCTGTCTCCCTCTCTCTGCCCCACCCCAGTTACCATCTCTCTGTCCCGCCTCCCTCTGTCAGTCTCCCTCTGTCCCCCTCCCTCTGTCCCCCTCTCTCTGTCCCCCTCTCTCTGTCCCCCCTCTCTGTCTCCCTCTCTCTGCCCCCTCTCAGTCACCAACTCTCTGACCCACTCCCTCTGTCCCCCTCCCTCTGTCCCCCTCCCTCTGTCCCCCTCTTCAGCCCCCTCTCTCTGTCCCCCTCTCTCTGTCCCCCTCTCTCTGTCCCCCTCTCTCTGTCCCCCTCTCTCTGTCCCCCCTCTCACTGTCGCCCTCTTTCTGACCCCCTCTCTCTCTGTTCCCCCCTCTCTGCCCACCTCTCTCTGCCCCCTCCCAGTCACCATCTCTCTGTCCCCCCTCCCTCTGTCCCCCTCCCTCTGTCCCCCTCCCTCTGTCCCCCTCTCTGTCCCCCCTCTCTGTAGCCCCTTTCTCTCTGTCCCCCCCTTTGTCCCCCACTCTCACTGTCCCCCCCTCTCTGTCCCCCTCTCTCTGTCCCCCTCTCTCTGAAGCCATATCTGTCACCATCTCTCTGTCCCTCTCTCTCTGTCCACCCGTCTCACTGTCCCCATCTCTCTCTGTCCCCCCTCTCTGTCCCCCTCTCTCTGTCCCCCCTCTCTGTCCCCCTCTCTCTGTCCCTTTCTTTCTGCCCCATCTCTCTCTGTCCCCCCTCTCTGTCCCCCTCTCTCTGCCCCCTCTCTGTCACCATCTCTCTGTCCCCGCTCACTCTGTCCCCTTCTTTCTGTCCCCCTCTCTCTGTCGCCCTCTTTCTGACCCCCCTCTCTCTGTCCCCCACTCTCTGTCGCCCCTCCCTCTGACCCCTCTATCTCCACCTCTCTCTGTCCTGCTCTCTCTGTCCCCCTCTACCTCCCCCTCCTTCCGTCCCCTCTATTTGACCCCATCTATCACCCACAGTATCTGTGCCCCTCTCTCTCTGTACCTTCTCTCTACCCCCTCTCTCTCTGTCCCCCCTCTCTCTTTCCCCCTCTCTCTCTGTCCCCCTCTCTCTCTGTCACCCTCTCTCTGTCCCCTCTCTCTGTCCCCTCTCTCTGTCCCCCTCTCTCTGTCCCCCTCTCTCTCTTCCCCCTCTCTCTCTGTCCCCTTCTCTCTCTCTGTCCCCTTCTCTCTGTCCCCCTCTCTCTCCCCCGGTATCTGTCCCCCTCTCTCTGTTGCCCTCTCTCTGCCCACTCTCTGTCCCCCTCTCTTTGCCCCCCTCACTCTCTCCCACTCTGTACCCGTCTCTCTGTCCCCCACTCTCTGTCCCCCCTCCCTCTGACTACCTCCCCGCTATCTGCCTCGCTCTCTCTGACCCCGTCTACCTCCCCCTCTTTTCGTCCCCCTCTCTCTGACCCCCTCCATCTCCCTCACTCTCTGTGTCCCTCACTCTCTGTGTCCCTCTCACTCTGTACCCCCCTCTCTCTCCCTCCCTCTCTCTCTGTCCCCGTGGGTGGCACGGTGGCACAGTGGTTAGCACTGCTGCCTCCCAGCGCCAGAGACCTGGGTTCAATTCCCGACTGACTGTGTGGAGTTTGCACGTTCTCCCCGTGTCTGCGTGGGTTTCCTCCGGGTGCTCCGGTTTCCTCCCACAGTCCAAAGATGTGCAGGTCAGGTGAATTGGCCATGCTAAATTGCCCGTAGTGTTCGGTAAGGGATAAATGTGGGGTTATGGGTGGATTGCACTTCGGCGGGGCGGTGTGGACTTGTTGGCCCGAAGGGCCTGTTTCCACACTGTAATGTAATCTAAACTAATCTAATCTCTATCTTCCCGTCTCTCTGACCTGCTCTCTGTTCACCTCTCTCTGTCCCCGTCTCTCTCTCTCTGTCATCCCCTCACTGATGCTCTCTCTGTCCCTCCTCCCTCTGACCCCCTCTATCGCCGCGCTCTCTGACCCTGTCTACCTTCCTCTCTCTGCCCCTCTCTCTTTGTCCACCCCTCTCTGTCCCCCGCTCACTGAAGCATTCTGTACCCCTCTCTCTCTCCCCCTCTCTCTCTGTCCCCCCTCCATCTGTCCCCTCTCTCTGTCCCCCTCTCTCTGTCCCCCTCTCTCTGTCCCCATGCTCTTACAGTTCCCCCTCTGTCCCTCCTCTCTCTGTCCTCTCCCTCTCCGTACCCCAAACCCCTCTGTCCCCCACTCTCTCCATCCCGCCCCTCTCTGTCACCTCCCCCTGTCCCCCCCTCTCTGTCCCCCCGTTTTCCCTCTCTCTGTCCCCCCTCTCTCTCTGTCGCCCTCTCTCTGCCCCCTTTCTTTGTCCCCGTCTCTCTGTTCCCCTCTCTCTGACCCCATCTCTCTCTGTCTTCACCCCTCTCTCTGTCCTCACCCCTCTCTGTCCCCCTCTTTGTCCCAGTCTCTCTGTCCCCCTCTCTCTGTCCACCCCTCTCTCTGTTCCCCCGTCCCCGTCTCTCTGTACCCGTCTCTCTGTACCCGTCTCTCTCCCCCGCTCTCTGCCACCCCTCTCTGACACCCTCTCTCTGCCACCTCTCTGTCATCGTCTCTCTGCCCCCCCCCCTCCCACTGTCCCCTCTCTCTGCTCCTCCTCTCTCTGGTCCCCCTCTCTCTGTCCCCCCTCACTGTGTCCCCCTCTCTCTGTCCCCTTCTCTCTCTGTCCCTTCTCTCTCTGTCCCCTTCTCTCTCTGTCCACCACTCTCTCTTTCCTCCTCTCTCTTTGTCCCCCTCTCTCTCTCTCTGTCCCCCTCTCTCTGTCCCTCTCTCTCTCTGTCCCCATCTCTCTCTTTCCCCTTCTCTCTCTGTATCTCTCTCTCTGTCCCCCCCTCTCTGTACCCCCTCTCTCTTTGTGTCCCTCGCTCTCTGACCCCCTCTCTCTCTGTCCCCGCCTCTCTCTGTCCCCAACTGTCTGTCCCCACTCCCTCTGACCCCCTCTCTCTGACCCCCTCTCTCTGTCCCCCTCTCTCTGCCCCTTCTCTCTGTCTCCCCTTCTCTCTGACTCCTTCTCTCTGACCCCCCCTCCCTCTGTCCCCACTCTCTGCTCCTCCTCTCTCTGTTCCCCCTCTCTCTGTCCCCTCTCTCTGTCCCCATCTCTCTCTGTCCCTTCTCTCTCTGTCCCCTTCTCTCTCTGTCCCCCACTCTCTCTTTGCCCCTCTCTCTCTCTGTCCCCACCTCTCTCTCTGTCCCCTTCTCACTCTGTCCTCCTCTCTCTGTCCCCCTCTCTCTGTCCCCCTCTCTCTGTCCCCCTCTCTCTGTCCCCCTCTCTCTCTGACCCCTCTCTCTCTGTCCCCCTCTCTCTCTCTGTCCACTTCTCTCTCTGTCCTCCTCTCTCTGTCCCCCTCTCTCTGTCCCCCTCTCTCTCTGACCCCCTCTCTCTCTCTGTACCCCCTCTCTCTCTGTCCCCCTCGGTCTCTGACCCCCCCTCTCTCTGTCCCTCTCTCTCTGTCCCCCTCTCTCTCTGACCCCCTCTCCCTCTGTCCTCCTCTCTCTGTCCCCCTCTCTCTGTTCCCCCTCTCTCGGTCCCCCTCTCTCTCCTAGCCGCCTCTCTCTGTCCCTCCCTCTCTCTGTCCCCCTCTCTCTGTCGCACTCTCTCAGCCCCCTCTCTGTCACCTCTCTGTGTACCTGTCTCTCTGTCCTACTCTCTCTTTTCCCCTCTCTCTGACTCCCTCTCTCTGACCCACCTCTCTTCCCCACTCTGTAGCCCTCCTTCTGACCCCCTCCCTCTGTCCCCCTCTCTCTCTGTCCCCCTCTCTCTGTCCCCCCTCTCTCTGCCCCCCTCTCTCTGTCCTCTTTTCTCTGTCCCTCCTCTCTCTGTCCCCCCTCTCTCTGTCCCTCTTCTCTCTGTCCCCCCTCTCTCTGTCCCCCCTCTCTCTGTCCCCCTCTCTCTGACCCCCCCACTCTCTGTCCCCGTGCTCTTTCTCTCCCCATCTCTTACTGCCTCCCCTCTGTCCCTCCTCTCTCTGTCCTCTCCCTCTCCGTCCCCCCAACCCACTCAGTCCCCCACTCTCTCCATCCCCCTCTCTCTGTTCCCCTCTCTCTGACACACTCTCTGTCACCTCTCTCTGTGTCCCCGTCTCTCTGTCCAACCCTCTCTGTTCCCTCTCTCTGTCCCCAATTCTCTGTCCCCACTCCATCTGACCCCCTCTCTCTGTCCCCCTCTCTCTGCCCCTTCTCTCTGTCCCCCTCTCTCTGTCTCCCCTTCTCTCTGACTCCTTGTCTCTGTCCCCCCTCTCTCTGTTCCCTCACTCTCTGCTCCCTCTCTCTGTCCCCCTCTCTCTGACCCCCTCTATCTCCGCCACTCTCTGTGACCCTCTCTCTGACCCCCCTCTCTCTGTCCCCTCTCTCTGTTCCCCTCTCTCTGTCCCCCTCTCTCTGTCCCCTCTCTCTCTGTCCCCTCTCACTGACGCCCGGTATCTCCCCCGCTCTCTGTCCCCCGCTCTCTGTCCCCCGCTCTCTGTCCCCCTCTCTGATCCCCCTCTCTGTCGCCCCCTCTCTGTCGCCCCCTCTCTGTCGCCCCCTCTCTGTCGCCCCCTCTCTGTCCCCATCTCTCTCTGTCCCCATCTCTCTCTGTTCCCCCCCTTTGTCCCCCTCTCTCTGATCCCCTCTCTCTGTCCCCCTCTCTCTGTCCTCCTCTCTCTGTCCCCTCTCTCTCTGTCCCCTCTCACTGACGCCCGCTATCTCTCCCGCTCTCTGTCCCCCGCTCTCTGTCCCCCGCTCTCTGTCCCCCGCTCTCTGTCCCCCGCTCTGATCCCCCTCTCTGTCGCCCCCTCTCTGTCGCCCCCTCTCTGTCGCCCTCTCTCTGTTCCCCTCTCTCTGTCCCCCACTCTCTGTCCCCCACTCTCTGTACCCCCTCTCTCTGTACCCCTCTCTCTCTGACGGCCTCTCACTGACGCCCTCTATCTCCCCCGCTCTCTGTCCCCCCTCTCCATGTCGCCCTCTCTCTGTCCTGCTCTCTCTGTCCCCCCCTCTCTGTCCCCATCTCTCTCTGTCCCCCATCTCTCTCTGTTCCCCCCCTTTGTCCCCCTCTCTCTGATCCCCTCTCTCTGCCCCCTCTCTGTCACCCCTCCCTCTGTCCACTTTCTCTGTCACCCCTCCCTCTGTCCCCTCCCTCTGTCCCCCCCGTTCCCCCCTCTCTGTCCCCCCATCTGTTCCCCCTCTCTCTGTCCCCCCTCTCTCTGACCCCCCTCTCTCTCTGTCCCCCCTCTCTGTCCCCATCTCTCTCTGTCCACCCCCCTCTTGTCCTCCCCTCTCTCTGTCCTCACCCCTCTCTGTCCCCCCTCTCTCTGTCCTCACCCCTCTCTGTCCACCCTCTTTGTCCCCGTCTCTCTGACCCTGTCTCTCTGTCCCCCTCTCTGTGTCCACCCCTCTCTCTGTTACCCCGTCCCCCCCCGTCCCCGTCTCTCTGTACCCCTCTCTCTGTACCCCTCTCTCTCTGACGGCCTCTCACTGACGCCCTCTATCTTCCCCGCTCTCTGTCCCCCCTCTCCATGTCGCCCTCTCTCTGTCCTGCTCTCTCTGTCCCCCCCTCTCTGTCCCCATCTCTCTCTGTCCCCCATCTCTCTCTGTTCCCCCCCTTTGTCCCCCTCTCTCTGATCCCCTCTCTCTGTCCCCCCACTCTCTGCACCCTCTCTCTGTCCCCCTCTCTCTGACCCCCTCTATCTCCGCCACTCTCTGTGACCCTCTCTCTGACCCCCCTCTCTCTGCCCCCTCTCTCTGCCCTCTCTGTCTGTCCCCCTCTCTCTGTCCTCCTCTCTCTGTCCCCTCTCTCTCTGTCCCCTCTCACTGACGCCCGCTATCTCCCCCGCTCTCTGTCCCCCGCTCTCTGTCCCCCGCTCTCTGTCCCCCGCTCTCTGTCCCCCGCTCTGATCCCCCTCTCTGTCGCCCCCTCTCTGTCGCCCCCTCTCTGTCGCCCTCTCTCTGTTGCCCTCTCTCTGTCCCCCACTCTCTGTCCCCCACTCTCTGTACCCCCTCTCTCTGTACCCCTCTCTCTCTGACGGCCTCTCACTGACGCCCTCTATCTCCCCCGCTCTCTGTCCCCCCTCTCCATGTCGCCCTCTCTCTGTCCTGCTCTCTCTGTCCCCCCCTCTCTGTCCCCATCTCTCTCTGTCCCCCATCTCTCTCTGTTCCCCCCCTTTGTCCCCCTCTCTCTGATCCCCTCTCTCTGCCCCCTCTCTGTCACCCCTCCCTCTGTCCACTTTCTCTGTCACCCCTCCCTCTGTCCCCTCCCTCTGTCCCCCCCGTTCCCCCCTCTCTGTCCCCCCATCTGTTCCCCCTCTCTCTGTCCCCCCTCTCTCTGACTCCCCCCTCTCTCTCTGTCCCCCCTCTCTGTCCCCATCTCTCTCTGTCCACCCCCCTCTTGTCCTCCCCTCTCTCTGTCCTCACCCCTCTCTGTCCCCCCTCTCTCTGTCCTCACCCCTCTCTGTCCACCCTCTCTCTGTCCTCACCCATCTCTGTCCACCCTCTTTGTCCCCGTCTCTCTGACCCTGTCTCTCTGTCCCCCTCTCTGTGTCCACCCCTCTCTCTGTTACCCCGTCCCCCCCCGTCCCCGTCTCTCTGTACCCGTCTCTCTGTACCCCTCTCTCTCTCGCCTGCTCTCTGCCCCCCTTTCTGTCACCCTCTCTCGGCCCCCTCTCTGTCATCGTCTCTCTGTCCCCCCTCTTCTGTCCCCTCGCTCTGCTCCTCCTCTCTCTGTTCCCCCTCTCTCTGTCCCCCCTCTCTTTCCCCCTCCCTATGTCACCCTCTCTCTGTCCCCTCTCTCTGTCCCCCACTCTCTCTGTCCCCCCCTCTCCCTGTCCCCCCTCTCTCTGTCCCCCCCGTCACTGTCCCCTCTCTCTGTCTGCCCCCTCTCTGTCACCGTCTCTCTGTCCCCCCTCCCTCTGTACCCCTCTCTCTGGCCCCCTCTCTCTGTCGCCCCACTCTCTGTCCCCCGTCTCTCTGCCCCCTCCTTCTCTCTCCCCCCTCTCTATCGCCCTCCTACCTGCTACGCATTTCCAGCAACACATTTTCAGCTCTGATCTCTCCAGTACCTGCAGACCTCACTTTCTCCCCTCTCTCTGTCACCCCTCTCTCTGCCCCCCTCTATCTACCCCACTCTCTGTCCCCCACTCTCTGTACCCCCTCTCTCTGTACCCCTCTCTCTCTGACGCCCTCTCACTGACGCCCTCTATCTCCCCCGCTCTCTGTCCCCCCTCTCCATGTCGCCCTCTCTCTGTCCTGCTCTCTCTGTCTCCCCCTCTCTGTCCCCATCTCTCTCTGTCCCCCATCTCTCTCGGTTCCCCCCCCCCTTTGCCCCCTCTCTCTGATCCCCTCTCTCTGCCCCCTCTCTGTCACCCCTCCCTCTGTCCACTTTCTCTGTCACCCCTCCCTCTGTCCCCTCCCTCTGTCCCCTCCCTCTGTCCCCCCCTCTGTTCCCCCTCTCTCTGTACCCCCTCTCTCTGTCCCCCTCTCTCTGTCCCCCCTCTCTCTCTGTCCCCCCCTCTGCCCCCTTCCTTTGTCCCCGTCTCTCTGTCCCCCCTCTCTGTCCCCATTTCTCTCTGTCCCCCCTCTCTCTGTCCTCCCTTTCTCTGTCCTACACCCCTCTCTGTCCCCCTCTCTCCGTCCTCAACCCTCTGTGTCCCCCCTCTTTGTCCCCGTCTCTCTGTCCCTGTCTCTCTGTCCCCCTCTCTCTGTCCACCCCTCTCTCTGTTCCCCCGTCCCCCCCTGTCCCCGTCTCTCTCTTTACCCGTCTCTCTGTACCCCTCTCTCTCTCCCCCGCTCTCTGTCCCCCCCTTTCTGTCACCCTCTCTCTGCCCCGTCTCTGTCATCGTCTCTCTGTCCCCCATACCTCTGTCCCCTCTCTCTGCTCCTCCTCTCTCTGTTCCCCCTCTCTCTGTCCCCCCTCTCTCTGTCCCCCTCCCTAATACCCCCTCTCTCTGTCCCCCTCTCTCTGTCCCCCTCTCTCTGTCCCCATCTCTCTCTGTCCCCCCTCTCCCTGTCTCCCCTCTCTCTGTCCCCCCGTCACTGTCCCCTCTCTCTGTCTGCCCCCTCTCTGTCACCGTCTCTCTGTCCCCCCTCCCTCTGTACCCCTCTCTCTGGCCCCCTCTCTCTGTTGCCCCACTCTGTATCCCCCCTCTCTCTGTCCCTCTCTCTCTGTGCCCACTTTCTAACCCTCTCTGTCACCGTCTCTCTGTCCCCCCCTCAGTCCCCCTCTCTCTGCCCCCTCTCTCTCCCCCATTCTGTACCCCTCTCTCTGTCTCCCACTCTCTGTCCCCTCTCCCTCTGATGCCCTCTTTCTCCCCCTCTCTCTGTCCCCCACTGCGCTCTGTCCGCCCTCTATCTCTGCCCCCTCTCTGTCACCGTCACTCTGTCCCCACTCTCTCTGTCCCCCTCTATCTGCCCCCCTCTCTGTCCCCCCTCACTCTGTCCCCGGTCATTCTGTCGCCCTCTCCCTGCCCCCCCCCTCTCTCTGCGCCCTCTCTCTGTCCCCTCTCTGTCACCATCTCTCTGTCACCCCCACTCTCTGTCCCTCCTCTCTGTCCCTCCTCTCTCTGTCGCCCTCTCTCTGTCCCCTCTCTGTCACCGTCTCTCTGTTCCCCCCCTCTGTCCACCCTCTCTCTGTACCCCCTCTCTCTGCTCCCGCCTCTGTCGCCCTCTCTCTGCCCCCTCTCTGTCACCATCTCTCTCTTTCCCCCCCCTCTCTCTGTACCTCTCTCTCTGTCCCCCTCTCTCTGACCCCCTCTATCTCCCCAACTCTCTGTCCCCTCTATCTGTCGCCCCTCTCTCTCTCACCCCCTCTCTCTGCCCTGCTCTCTCTGCCCCCCCTCTCTGTCGCGGTCTCTCTCTCCCCCTTCTCTGTCAACGTCTCTGTCCCCCTCTCTGTCCCTCCTCTCTCTGTCCCCACTCTCTCAGCTCCCTCTCTCTCTGTCCCCCTCTCTCTCTTCCCCTCTCTCTCTGTCCCCCCTCTCTCTGTCCCTCCTCTCTCTGTCCCCCATCTATCTGTCGCCCTCTCTCTGTCCCCCTCTCTCTGTCGCCCTCTCTCTGTCCCCTGTCTCTCTGTTCCCCTCTCTCTGTACCTCCCATTTCTCTGCCCCTCTCTCTGTCAGAGCTGAAAATGTGTTGCTGAAAAAGCGCAGCAGGTCAGGCAGCATTCAGGGAACAGGAGAATCGACGTTTCGGGCATAAGCCCTTCTTCAGGATTTCTTCGGGCTTATGCCCGAAACGTCGATTCTCCTGTTTCCTGGATGCTGCCTGACCTGCTGCGCATTTCCAGCAACACATTTTCCGCTCTGATCTCCAGCATCTGCAGACCTCACTTTCTCCCCTCTCTCTGTCACCCCTCTCTCTGCCCCCTCTATCCCCCCCGCTCTCTGTCCCTCCTCTCTGTCCCTCCTCTCTCTGTCGCCCTCTCTCTGTCCCCTCTTTGTCACCATCTCTCTGTCCCCCACTCTGTCCACTCTCTCTCTGTACCCCCTCTCTCTGCTCCCCCTCTGTCACCCTCTCTCTGCCCCCTCTCTGTCACCGTCTCTCTCTTCCCCCTCTCTCTCTGTCCCCCTCTCTCTCTCCCACTCTCTCTCTCTGTCCCCCCTCGCTCTGTCCCCCCCTCTCTCTGTCCTCCTCTCTCTGTCACCCCTCTCTCTGCCCCCACTATCTACCCCACTCTCTGTCCCCTCTCTCTCTGTCCACCTCTCTCTGTCCCCTCTCTCTCCCTTCTCTCTCTGACCCCCTCTCTCTGTCCCCCCCTTTTCTCTGACCCCCGTTCTCCGTTCCCCTCGCTCTGACCCCCTCACTCTTTCGCACTCTCTCTGTCCACCTCTCTCTGTCGCCCTCTCTCTGTTCCCCTCTCTCTGTTCCCCTCTCTCTGTACAGCCTCTCTCTGTCCCCCTCACTCTGTCCCGCTCTCTCTGTCGCCCTCTCTCTGTCCCCCTCTTTCTGTCCCCCCTCTTTCTGTCCCCACTCTCCCTGTCCCCCCGCTCTCTGTCCCCCCCTCTCTGTCCCCCCACTCACTGTCCCCCTCTCTCTGCCCCCTCTCTCTATCCCCTCTCTCTCTCCCCTCTCTCTCTGACCCCCTCTCTCTGTCCCCCTTTTCTCTGACCCCCCTTTCGCTGTCCCCTCTCTCTGTCGCCATATCTTCTCCCCCCTCTCTGTCACCGTCTCTCTGAACCCCCCTCTCTCTGTCCCCCTCTCTCTGTCCCCCTCTCTCTGTCGCCCTCTCTCTCTCCCTCTCTGTTTTCGTCTGTCTGTCCCCCCTCTCTCTGTCCCCCCTCACTCTCTCCCCCCCCCTGTCCACCCTCTCTCTGTCCCCCCTCTGTCTTTCCCCCCTCTCTCTGTCGCCCCTCTCTCTCTGTCCCCCTCTCTCACTGTCCCTCTCTCTCTGTCACCGTCTCTCTGTCCCCACTCCCTCTGTGCCCCTCTCTCTGACCCCCTCTCTCTGTCGCCCTCTCTCTCCCCCTCTCTGTTTTCGTCTCTCTGTCCCCCCCTCTCTCTGTCCTCCCCTCTCTCTGTCCCCCCTCTCTCTGTCCCCCGTCTCTCTGTCCCCTCTCTCTGTCCCCCTCTCTCTGTCCCCCCCTCTGTCCCCCCTCTGTCTGTCCCCCTCTCTCTGTCCCCCTCTCTCTCTCTGTCCCCCTCTCTCACTGTCCCTCTCTCTCTGTCACCCTCTCTCTGACCCCCTCTCTCTGCCCTCCTCTCTCCATTTCCCCTTCTCTGTCGCCCTCTCTCTCCCCCCCTCTCTGTCACCATTTCTCTGTCCCCCTCTGTCTGTCCCTCTCCTCTCTGTCACCCCTCTCTCTGACACCCCACTATCTGCCCCACTCTCTGCGCCCTCTCTCTGTCCCCCTCTCTCTCTGTCCCTCTCTATCTGTCCACCTCTCTCTGACCCCCTCTATCTCCCCGACTCTCTGTCCCTTCTATCGCCCTCTCTCTGCCCCCTCTCTGTCCCCCTCTCTCTCTGTCCCCCTCTCTCTCTGTTCCTTCTCTCTCTGCCCCCCCTGTCACCTCTCTCTCTGTCCCCCTCTCTCTGTCCCCCTCTCTCACTCTCTCCCCTCTCTCTCTGACCCCCTCTCTCTGTCCCCCTCTTTTCTCTGACCCCCGTTCTCTGTCCCCCCTCGCTCAGTCCCCCCTCACTCTATCGCACTCTCTCTGTCCACCTCTCTCTGTCGCCCTCTCTCTGTACCCCCTCTCTCTGCCCCCTCTCTCTGTTCCCTTTCTCTGCTCCCCTCTCTCTGTCCCCCCTTCATCTGCTCCACTCTCTCTGTGCCCCCTTTCTCTGTCGCCCTCTCTCTCCCCCTCTCTGTCACCGTCTCTCTGTCCCCCTCTCTCTATCCCCCCTCTTTCTGCCAATCTCTCTGTCCCCCCTCTCTGTTTCCCCTCTCTCTGTCCCCTCTCTCTGTTCCCCCCTCTGTGTCCCGTCTCTATCTGTCCGCCTCTCTCTCTGTCCCCCTCTCTCTGTCCCCCTCTCTCTGACCCCTCTCTCTGTACCCCTCTCTTTCTGTTCCCCTCTCTCTGACCCCCTCTATCTCCCCACTCTCTGACCCCCTCTCTCTCTGTCCCCCTCTCTCTCTGCCCCTCTCTCTGTCCCCCCTCTCTGTTTCCCCTCTCTCTGTCCCCTCTCTCTGTTCCCCCCTCTGTGTCCCGTCTCTATCTGTCCGCCTCTCTCTCTGTCCCCCTCTCTCTGTCCCCCTCTCTCTGACCCCTCTCTCTGTACCCCTCTCTTTCTGTTCCCCTCTCTCTGAACCCCTCTATCTCCCCACTCTCTGTCCCCTCTCTCTCTGTCCCCCCTCTCTCTGTACCCCCTCACTGTTCCACTCTCTCTCTCCCACCCCTCTCTCTGTCGCCCTCTCTCTGTCCCCTCTCTCTCTGTTCCCCTCTCTCTCTGTCCCCTCTCTCTCTGCCCCCTCTCTCTGTCCCCCTCTCTCCGTCACCCCCTCCCTCTGTCCCCCCCTCTCTCTGTCCTCCCTCTCTCTGACCCCTCTCCCTGTCCCCCCTCTCTCTCTGCCCCCTCTCTGCCCTCTCTCTCTGTGCCCCTCACTCTCTCTCCCTCTCTCTGTCACCCTCTCTCCCTGCCCTCTCTCTCTGTCCCCCCTCTGTCCCCCCGTCTCTGTCAACCTCACTCTGTGTCCTCTCTCTCTCTCACGCTCTCTGACCCCCTCTCTGTCACCCTCTCACTCTGTCCCCCCTTCTCTCTCTGTCCCCTACTCTCTCCATCTCCCCACTCTATGTCCCCTCTCTGTCACCATCTCTCAGTGCCCCCCCCCGCTCTCTGTCCCTCCTCTCTGTCGCCCTCTCTCTGTCCACTCTTTGTCACCGTTTCTCT
This sequence comes from Chiloscyllium plagiosum, assembly GCF_037043375.1. NCBI lineage: Eukaryota > Metazoa > Chordata > Chondrichthyes > Orectolobiformes > Hemiscylliidae > Chiloscyllium > Chiloscyllium plagiosum. The sequence continues at coordinate 106,701,002 of NW_028270156.1, forward strand.
GTTCCCCCCCCCCGTCCACTCTCTCTCTGTTTCCCCTCTCTCTGTCCCCTCTCTCTGTCCCCCTCTCACTGACCCCTCTCTCTGTACCCCTCTCTTTCTGTTCCCCTCTCTCTGACCCCCTCTATCTCCCCACTCTCTGTCCGCCTCTCTCTCTGTCCCCCTCTCTCTGTCCGCCTCTCTCTGACCCCTCTCTCTGTACCCCTCTCTTTCTGTTCCCCTCTCTCTGACCCCCTCTATCTCCCCACTCTCTGTCCCCCTCTCTCTCTGTCCCCCTCTCTCTCGGCCCCCCTCTCTCTCTCTGTACCCCTCTCTCTCTGCCCCTTCTCTCTCTGTACCCCCTCACTGTTCCACTCTCTCTCTGCCACCCCTCTCTCTGTCGCCCTCTCTCTGTCCCCCTCTCTCTGTTCCCCTCTCTCTCTGCCCCCCTCTCTCTCTGCCCTCCACTCTGTGTCCCACTCTCTCTGTCCCCCTCTCTCTCTGCCCCCCTCTCTCTTCCCCCTCTCTCTGTCCCCCTCTCTCTGTCACCCCCTCCCTCTGTCCCCCCACTCTCTGTTCCCTCTCTCTGTCCCCCTCTCTCTCTGCCCCCTCTCTGCCCTCTCTCTCTGCCCCCTCACTCTCTCTCCCTCTCTCTGTCACCCTCTCTCTCTGCCCTCTCTCTCTGTCCCCCCTCTCTGTCCCCCCGTGTCTGTCAACCTCATTCTGTGTCCTCTCTCTCTCCCACGCTCTCTGACCCCCTCTCTGTCACCCTCTCTCTCTGTACCCCCCTCTCTCTCTGTCCCCTACTTTCTCCATCTCCCCACTCTATGTCCCCCTCTGTCCTCCTCTTTCTCTCCCACCCGCCTCTCTCTATCCCTCCTCTTTGTCCCCCTATCTCTGTCCCGCTCTCTCTGTTCCCCCATCTCTGTCCCCTCTCTCTCTCCCTCTCTCTCTGACCCCCTCTCTCTGTCCCCCTTTTCTCTGACCCCCCTTTCTCTGTCCCCTCTCTCTGTCGCCCTATCTTTTCCCCCCTCTCTGTCACCGTCTCTCTGACCCCCCCCTCTCTGTCACCCTCATTCTGTCCCCCTCTCTCTGTCGCCCTCTCTCTCTCCCTCTCTGTTTTCGTCTGTCTGTTCCCCCCTCTCTCTGTCCCCCCTCTCTCTCTCCCCCCCCGTCCCCCCTCTCTCTGTCCCCCCTCTGTCTTCCCCCCTCTCTCTGTTCCCCCTCTCTCTCTGACCCCTCTCTCACTGTCCCTCTCTCTCTGTCACCGTCTCTCTGTCCCCCCTCCCTCTGTCCCCCTCTCTCTGCCCCCCTCTCTCTGTCGCCCTCTCTCTCCCCCCCTCTCTGTCACCATTTCTCTGTCCCCCTCTCTCTGTCCCTCTCCTCTCTGTCACCCCTCTCTCTGACCCCCCACTATCTGCCCCACTCTCTGCGCCCTCTCTCTGTCCCCCTCTCTCTCTGTTCCTCTCTACCTGTCCCCCTCTCTATGACCCCCTTTATCTCCCCGACTCTCTGTCCTTTCTATCGCCCTCTCTCTGCCCCCTCTCTGTCCCCCTCTCTCTCTGTCCCCCTCTCTCTCTGTTCCTTCTCTCTCTGCCCCCCCTCTCTGTCACCTCTCTCTCTGTACCCCTCTCTCTGTCCCCCTCTCTCTGTCCCCCTCTCTCACTCTCTCCCCTCTCTCTCTGACCCCCTCTCTCTGTCCCCCTCTTTTCTCTGACCCCCGTTCTCTGTCCCCCCTCGCTCAGTCCCCCCTTTATCTGCTCCACTCTCTCTGTGCCCCCTTTCTCTGTCGCCCTCTCTCTCCCCCTCTCTGTCACCGTCTCTCTGTCCCCCTCTCTCTATCCCCACTCTTTCTGCCCCTCTCTCTGTCCCCCTCTCTGTTTCCCCTCTCTCTGTCCCCTCTCTCTGTTCCCCCCTCTGTGTCCCGTCTCTATCTGTCCGCCTCTCTCTCTGTCCCCCTCTCTCTGCCCCCTCTCTCTGACCCCTCTCTCAGTACCCCTCTCTTTCTGTTCCCCTCTCTCTGGCCCCCTCTATCTCCCCACTCTCTGTCCCCCTCTCTCTCTGTCCCCCTCTCTCTCTGCCCCTATCTCTCTCTCTGTCCCCCCTTTCTCTGTCCCCTCTCTCTCTGTACCCCCTCACTGTTCCACTCTCTCTCTGCCACCCCTCTCTCTGTCGCCCTCTCTCTGTCCCCCTCTCTCTCTGTTCCCCTCTCTCTCTGTCCCCTCTCTCTCTGCCCTCCTCTCTGTGTCCCACTCTCTCTGTCCCAATCTCTCTCTGCCCCCCTCTCTCTGTTCCCCCTCTCTCTCTGACCCCTCTCTCACTGTCCCTCTCTCTCTGTCACCGTCTCTCTGTCCCCCCTCCCTCTGTCCCCCTCTCTCTGCCCCCCTCTCTCTGTCGCCCTCTCTCTCCCCCTCTCTCTTTTCGTCTCTCTGTCCCCCCTCTCTCTGTCCCCCTCTCTCTCTCTCCCCCCCCTCTGTCCCCCGTCTCTCTGTCCCCCGTCTCTCTGTCACCCTCTCTCTGTCCCCCTCTCTCTGTCCCCCCTCTCTGTCCCCCCCCCTGTCTGTCCCCCTCTCTCTTTCCCCCTCTCTCTCTGTCCCCCTCTCTCACTGTCCCTCTCTCTCTGTCACCCTCTCTCTGACCCCCTCTCTCTGCCCTCCTCTCTCCATTCCCCCTTCTCTGTCGCCCTCTCTCTCCCCCCCTCTCTGTCACCATTTCTCTGTCCCCCTCTCTCTGTCCCTCTTCTCTCTGTCACCCCTCTCTCTGACCCCCCCACTATCTGCCCCACTCTCTGCGCCATCTCTCTGTCCCCCTCTCTCTCTATCCCTCTCTATCTGTCCCCCTCTCTCTGACCCCCTTTATCTCCCCGACTCTCTGTCCCTTCTATCGCCCTCTCCCTGCCCTCTCTCTCTGTCCCCCCTCTGTCCCCCCGTCTCTGTCAACCTCACTCTGTGTCCTCTCTCTCTCTCACGCTCTCTGACCCCCTCTCTGTCACCCTCTCACTCTGTCCCCCCTTCTCTCTCTGTCCCCTACTCTCTCCATCTCCCCACTCTATGTCCCCTCTCTGTCACCATCTCTCAGTGCCCCCCCCCCGCTCTCTGTCCCTCCTCTCTGTCGCCCTCTCTCTGTCCACTCTTTGTCACCGTTTCTCTGTTCCCCCCCCCCGTCCACTCTCTCTCTGTTTCCCCTCTCTCTGTCCCCTCTCTCTGTCCCCCTCTCACTGACCCCTCTCTCTGTACCCCTCTCTTTCTGTTCCCCTCTCTCTGACCCCCTCTATCTCCCCACTCTCTGTCCGCCTCTCTCTCTGTCCCCCTCTCTCTGTCCGCCTCTCTCTGACCCCTCTCTCTGTACCCCTCTCTTTCTGTTCCCCTCTCTCTGACCCCCTCTATCTCCCCACTCTCTGTCCCCCTCTCTCTCTGTCCCCCTCTCTCTCTGCCCCCCTCTCTCTCTCTGTCCCCCTCTCTCTCTGCTCCTTCTCTCTCTGTACCCCCTCACTGTTCCACTCTCTCTCTGCCACCCCTCTCTCTGTCGCCCTCTCTCTGTCCCCCTCTCTCTGTTCCCCTCTCTCTCTGCCCCCCTCTCTCTCTGCCCTCCACTCTGTGTCCCACTCTCTCTGTCCCCCTCTCTCTCTGCCCCCCTCTCTCTTCCCCCTCTCTCTGTCCCCCTCTCTCTGTCACCCCCTCCCTCTGTCCCCCCACTCTCTGTTCCCTCTCTCTGTCCCCCTCTCTCTCTGCCCCCTCTCTGCCCTCTCTCTCTGCCCCCTCACTCTCTCTCCCTCTCTCTGTCACCCTCTCTCTCTGCCCTCTCTCTCTGTCCCCCCTCTCTGTCCCCCCGTGTCTGTCAACCTCATTCTGTGTCCTCTCTCTCTCCCACGCTCTCTGACCCCCTCTCTGTCACCCTCTCTCTCTGTACCCCCCTCTCTCTCTGTCCCCTACTTTCTCCATCTCCCCACTCTATGTCCCCCTCTGTCCTCCTCTTTCTCTCCCACCCGCCTCTCTCTATCCCTCCTCTTTGTCCCCCTATCTCTGTCCCGCTCTCTCTGTTCCCCCATCTCTGTCCCCTCTCTATCTCCCTCTCTCTCTGACCCCCTCTCTCTGTCCCCCTTTTCTCTGACTCCCCTTTCTCTGTCCCCTCTCTCTGTCGCCCTATCTTTTACCCCCTCTCTGTCACCGTCTCTCTGACCCCCCCCCTCTCTGTCACCCTCATTCTGTCCCCCTCTCTCTGTCGCCCTCTCTCTCTCCCTCTCTGTTTTCGTCTGTCTGTCCCCCCTCTCTCTGTCCCCCCTCTCTCTCTCCCCCCCCGTCCCCCCTCTCTCTGTCCCCCCTCTGTCTTCCCCCCTCTCTCTGTTCCCCCTCTCTCTCTGACCCCTCTCTCACTGTCCCTCTCTCTCTGTCACCGTCTCTCTGTCCCCCCTCCCTCTGTCCCCCTCTCTCTGCCCCCCTCTCTCTGTCGCCCTCTCTCTCCCCCCCTCTCTGTCACCATTTCTCTGTCCCCCTCTCTCTGTCCCTCTCCTCTCTGTCACCCCTCTCTCTGACCCCCCACTATCTGCCCCACTCTCTGCGCCCTCTCTCTGTCCCCCTCTCTCTCTGTTCCTCTCTACCTGTCCCCCTCTCTATGACCCCCTTTATCTCCCCGACTCTCTGTCCCTTCTATCGCCCTCTCTCTGCCCCCTCTCTGTCCCCCTCTCTCTCTCTGTCCCCCTCTCTCTCTGTTCCTTCTCTCTCTGCCCCCCCTCTCTGTCACCTCTCTCTCTGTACCCCTCTCTCTGTCCCCCTCTCTCTGTCCCCCTCTCTCACTCTCTCCCCTCTCTCTCTGACCCCCTCTCTCTGTCCCCCTCTTTTCTCTGACCCCCGTTCTCTGTCCCCCCTCGCTCAGTCCCCCCTTTATCTGCTCCACTCTCTCTGTGCCCCCTTTCTCTGTCGCCCTCTCTCTCCCCCTCTCTGTCACCGTCTCTCTGTCCCCCTCTCTCTATCCCCACTCTTTCTGCCCCTCTCTCTGTCCCCCTCTCTGTTTCCCCTCTCTCTGTCCCCTCTCTCTGTTCCCCCCTCTGTGTCCCGTCTCTATCTGTCCGCCTCTCTCTCTGTCCCCCTCTCTCTGCCCCCTCTCTCTGACCCCTCTCTCTGTACCCCTCTCTTTCTGTTCCCCTCTCTCTGACCCCCTCTATCTCCCCACTCTCTGTCCCCCTCTCTCTATGTCCCCCTCTCTCTCTGCCCCTATCTCTCTCTCTGTCCCCCCTTTCTCTGTCCCCTCTCTCTCTGTACCCCCTCACTGTTCCACTCTCTCTCTGCCACCCCTCTCTCTGTCGCCCTCTCTCTGTCCCCCTCTCTCTCTGTTCCCCTCTCTCTCTGTCCCCTCTCTCTCTGCCCTCCTCTCTGTGTCCCACTCTCTCTGTCCCAATCTCTCTCTGCCCCCCTCTCTCTGTTCCCCCTCTCTCTCTGACCCCTCTCTCACTGTCCCTCTCTCTCTGTCACCGTCTCTCTGTCCCCCCTCCCTCTGTCCCCCTCTCTCTGCCCCCCTCTCTCTGTCGCCCTCTCTCTCCCCCTCTCTCTTTTCGTCTCTCTGTCCCCCCTCTCTCTGTCCCCCTCTCTCTCTCTCCCCCCCCTCTGTCCCCCGTCTCTCTGTCCCCCGTCTCTCTGTCACCCTCTCTCTGTCCCCCTCTCTCTGTCCCCCCTCTCTGTCCCCCCCCCTGTCTGTCCCCCTCTCTCTTTCCCCCTCTCTCTCTGTCCCCCTCTCTCACTGTCCCTCTCTCTCTGTCACCCTCTCTCTGACCCCCTCTCTCTGCCCTCCTCTCTCCATTCCCCCTTCTCTGTCGCCCTCTCTCTCCCCCCCTCTCTGTCACCATTTCTCTGTCCCCCTCTCTCTGTCCCTCTTCTCTCTGTCACCCCTCTCTCTGACCCCCCCACTATCTGCCCCACTCTCTGCGCCATCTCTCTGTCCCCCTCTCTCTCTGTCCCTCTCTATCTGTCCCCCTCTCTCTGACCCCCTTTATCTCCCCGACTCTCTGTCCCTTGTATCGCCCTCTCTCTGCCCCCTCTCTGTCCCCCTCTCTCTCTGTCCCCCTCTCTCTCTGTTCCTTCTCTCTCTGCCCCCCCCTCTCTGTCACCTCTCTCTCTGTCCCCCTCTCTCTGTCCCCCTCTCTCTGTACCCCTCTCTCACTCTCTCCCCTCTCTCTCTGACCCCCTCTCTCTGTCCCCCTCTTTTCTCTGACCCCCGTTCTCTGTCCCCGCTCGCTCAGTCCCCCCTCACTCTATCGCCCTCTCTCTGTCCACTCTTTGTCACCGTTTCTCTGTTCCCCCCCCCCGTCCACTCTCTCTCTGTTTCCCCTCTCTCTGTCCCCTCTCTCTGTCCCCCTCTCACTGACACCTCTCTCTGTACCCCTCTCTTTCTCTGTCGCCCTCTCTCTCCCCCTCTCTGTCACCGTCTCTCTGTCCCCCTCTCTCTATCCCCCCTCTTTCTGCCCCTCTCTCTGTCCCCCCTCTCTGTTTCCCCTCTCTCTGTCCCCTCTCTCTGTTCCCCCCTCTGTGTCCCGTCTCTATCTGTCCGCCTCTCTCTCTGCCCCCCTCTCTCTGACCCCTCTCTCTGTACCCCTCTCTTTCTGTTCCCCTCTCTCTGACCCCCTCTATCTCCCCACTCTCTGTCCCCCTCTCTCTCTGTCCCCCTCTCTCTCTGCCCCTCTCTCTCTCTGTCCCCCCTCTCTCTGTCCCCCCTCTCTCTGTACCCCCTCACTGTTCCACTCTCTCTCTGCCACCCCTCTCGCTGTCGCCCTGTCTCTCCCCCCCTCTCTGTCACCATTTCTCTGTCCCCCTCTCTCTGTCCCTCTCCTCTCTGTCACCCCTCTCTCTGCCCCCCACCACTATCTGCCCCACTCTCTGCGCCATCTCTCTGTCCCCCTCTCTCTCTGTCCCTCTCTATCTGTCCCCCTCTCTCTGACCCCCTTTATCTCCCCGACTCTCTGTCCCTTCTATCGCCCTCTCTCTGCCCCCTCTCTGTCCCCCTCTCTCTCTGTCCCCCTCTCTCTCTGTTCCTTCTCTCTCTGCCCCCCCCCTCTCTGTCACCTCTCTCTCTGTCCCCCCTCTCTGTCCCCCTCTCTCTGTACCCCTCTCTCACTCTCTCCCCTCTCTCTCTGACCCCCTCTCTCTGTCCCCCTCTTTTCTCTGACCCCCGTTCTCTGTCCCCCCTCGCTCAGTCTCCCCTCACTCTATCGCACTCTCTCTGTCCACCTCTCTCTGTCGCCCTCTCTCTGTACCCCCTCTCTCTGCCCCCTCTCTCTGTTCCCCTTTCTCTGCCCCCCTCTCTCTGTCCCCCCTTTATCTGCTCCACTCTCTCTGTGCCCCCTTTCTCTGTCGCCCTCTCTCTCCCCCTCTCTGTCACCGTCTCTCTGTCCCCCTCTCTCTATCCCCCCTCTTTCTGCCCCTCTCTCTGTCCCCCCTCTCTGTTTCCCCTCTCTCTGTCCCCTCTCTCTGTTCCCCCCTCTGTGTCCCGTCTCTATCTGTCCGCCTCTCTCTCTGTCCCCCTCTCTCTGCCCCCCTCTCTCTGACCCCTCTCTCTGTACCCCTCTCTTTCTGTTCCCCTCTCTCTGACCCCCTCTATCTCCCCACTCTCTGTCCCCCTCTCTCTCTGTCCCCCTCTCTCTCTGCCCCTCTCTCTCTGTCCCCCCTCTCTCTGTGCACCCTCTCTCTGTACCCCCTCACTGTTCCACTCTCTCTCTGCCACCCCTCTCTCTGTCGCCCTCTCTCTGTCCCCCTCTCTCTCTGTTCCCCTCTCTCTCTGTCCCCTCTCTCTCTGCCCTCCTCTCTGTGTCCCACTCTCTCTGTCCCCATCTCTCTCTGCCCCCCTCTCTCTGCCCCCTCTCTCTGTCCCCCTCTCTCCGTCACCCCCTCCCTCTGTCCCCCCTCTCTCTGTCCTCCCTCTCTCTGTCCCCCTCTCTCTGCCCCCTCTCTCTCTCTGCCCCCTCTCTGCCCTCTCTCTCTGTCCCCCTCACTCTCTCTCCCTCTCTCTGTCACCCTCTCTCCCTGCCCTCTCTCTCTGTCCCCCCTCTGTGTCCCCGTCTCTGTCAACCTCACTCTGTGTCCTCTCTCTCTCCCACGCTCTCTGACCCCCTCTCTGTCACCCTCTCTCTCTGTCCCCCCCTTCGCTCTCTGTCCCCTACTCTCTCCATCTCCCCATTCTATGTCCCCTCTCTGTCACCATCTCTCAGTCCCCCCCCCCCGCCCTCTGTCCCTCCTCTCTGTCCCTCCTCTCTCTGTCACCCTCTCTCTGTCCACTCTTTGTCACCGTCTCTCTGTTCCCCCCCACTCTGTCCACTCTCTCTCTGTTTCCCCTCTCTCTGTCCCCTCTCTCTGTCCCCCCTCTGTGTCCCGACTCTATCTGTCCGCCTCTCTCTCTGTCCCCCTCTCTCTGTCCCCCTCTCTCTGACCCCTCTCTCTGTACCCCTCTCTTTCTGTTCCCCTCTCTCTGACCCCCTCTATCTCCCCACTCTCTGTCCCCCTCTCTCTCTGTCCCCCTCTCTCACTGCCCCCTCTCTCTCTGTCCCCCTCTCTCTCTGCCCCTTCTCTCTCTGTACCCCCTCACTGTTCCACTCTCTCTCTGCCACCCCTCTCTCTGTCGCCCTCTCTCTGTCCCCCTCTCTCTGTCCCCCTCTCTCTGTTCCCCTCTCTCTCTGCCCCACTCTCTCTCTGCCCTCCTCTTTGTGTCCCACTCTCTCTGTCCCCCTCTCTCTCTGCCCCCCTCTCTCTTCCCCCTCTCTCTGTCCCCCTCTCTCTGTCACCCCCTCTCTCTGTCCCCCCTCTCTCTGTCCCCCCTCTCTCTGTCCCCCCTCTCTCTGTCCCCGCTCTCTCTGTCCCCCTCTCTCTGTCCCCCTCTCTCTCTGCCCCCTCTCTGCCCTCTCTCTCTGCCCCCTCACTCTCTGTCCCTCTTTCTGTCACCCTCTCTCTCTGCCCTCTCTCTCTGTCCCCCCTCTCTGTCCCCCCGTCTCTGTCAACCTCATTCTGTGTCCTCTCTCTCTCCCACGCTCCCTGACCCCCTCTCTGTCACCCTCTCACTCTGTACCCCCCTCTCTCTCTGTCCCCTACTTTCTCCATCTCCCCACTCTATGTCCCCCTCTGTCCTCCTCTCTCTCTCCCACCCGCCTCTCTGTATCCCTCCTCTTTGTCCCCCTTTCTCTCTGTCCCGCTCTCTCTGTTCTCCCATCTCTGTCCCCTCTCTCTCTCCCTCTCTCTTTGACCCCTCTCTGTCTCCCCCTCTCTCTCTCTGTCCCCCACTCTCTACATCCCCCCACTCTCTGTCCCCCTCTCTCTGACCCCCCACCTCCCCCACTCTGTACCCCTCTCTCTGTCCCCCACTCTCTGTTCTTCTCTATATCCCCCTCGCTCTGTCCCCCTCTCTCTGACCACCTCTCTCTGTCCCCCTCTCTGTCCCATCTATCTCTCCCTCTCTCTCTGCCCCCCTTCCTGTCCCCCCCTCTCTCTCTGTCGCCCTCCTCTCTCTGCCCCATCTCTGTCACCGTCTCTCTATCCCCTCTCTCTCATTCCCCCTGTCTGTTCCCCCTCTCTCTGTCCCCTCTCTCTGTGCCCCCTCTGTGTCCCGCCTCTATCTGTCCCCCCTCTCTGTCCTCCTCTCTCTCTGTCCCCCTCCCTCTGATCCCCTCTCTCTGCCCCTCTCTCTCTGTCCCCCTCTCTCTCTGTACCCCCTCACTGTTCCCCTCTCTCTCTGTCCCCTGTCTCTCTGCCCTCCTCTCTCTGTCCCACACTCTCTGTCCCCCTCTCTCTCTGTCCCCCTTTCTCTGTCTCCTCTCTCTGCCCCCTCTCTGCCACCTCTCACTGCCCGCACTCTCTCTGTCCCCTCTCTCTCTGCCCCCTCTCTCTCTCTCTGCCCCCTATCTCTCTGCCCCCTCTCTCTGTCCCCCTCTCTCTGTCCCCCTCTCTCTGTATCCTCTCTCTCTCCCCGCTCTCTGACCCCTCTCTGTCGCCCTCTCTCTCTGTCCCCCTCTCTCTCTGTCCCCCACTCTCTCCACTCCCCACTCTCTGTCCCCCTCTGTCCCCCTCTCTCTCTCTATCTGTCCACCACTCTCTCCATCTCCCCACTCTCTGTCCCCCTCTGTCCCCCTCTCTCTCCCACCCGCATCTCTCCATCCCTCCTCTTTGTCCCCCTCTCTCTCTGTCCCCCTCTCTCTCAGTCCCGCTCTCTCTGTTCCCCCATCTCTGCCCCCCTCTCTCTCCCACCCACCTCTCGCTCTTTCTCCCCCTCTCTCTGTCCCCCTCTCTCCCCCTCTCTCTCTGTCCCCCTCTCTCTCTGCCCCCCCCCCTCTCTACCCCCTCTCTCTGTCCCTCTCTCTCTGTCCACTCTCTCTCACCCCTCTCTGTCCCCCTCTCTCTCTCTGTCCACCACCCTCGCCATCCCTCCACTCTCTGTCCCCCTCTCTCTGTTCCCCTCTCTCTGTATCCTCTCTCTCCCCGCTCTCTGACCCCCTCTCTGTCGTTCGCTCTCTCTGTCCCCCTCTCTCTCTCTACCTGTCCACCACTCTTTCCATCTCCCCACTCTCTGTCCCCCTCTGTCCCCCTCTCTCTCCCACCCGCATCTCTCTATCCCTCCTCTTTGTCCCCCTCTCTCTCAGTCCCGCTCTCTCTGTTCCCCCATCTCTGTCCCCCTCTCTCTCCCACCCACCTCTCTCTCTGTCTCCCCCTCTCTCTGTCCCCCCTCTCTCTGTCCCCCCTCTCTCTGTCCTCCTCTCTCTCTGTCCCCCTCTCTCTCTGTCCCCCTCTCTCTCTGCCCCCCCTCTCTGCCCCCTCTCTCTGTCCCTCTCTCTCTGTCCACTCTATCTCTCCCCCCTCTCTGTCCCCCTATCTCTCTCCATCCCCCCACTCTCTGTCCCCCTCTCTCTGACATCCCATCTCCCCCACTCTGTACACCTCTCTCTGTTCCCACTCTCTGACCCCCTCTATCTCCCCAACTCTCTGCCTCCCTCTCTCTGTCCCCCTCTCTCTGTCCCTCTCTCTCTGCCCCCCTCACTCTGTCCCCCTCTGTCTGCCCCATCTCTCTCTGCCCCTCTCTCTCTATCTCCCCCACTCTCTGTTCCCCCTCTCTCCCTGTCCATCTCTCTCTGGCCCCCTGTCTCTGGCCTCCTCTCTCTCTGGACCCCCTCTCTCTGTCGCCCTCTCTCTGCCCCCCTCTCTCACTGTCCTCCTATCTGCCCCCCTCTCTCTGTCGCCTCTTTCTGCCCCCCCCTCTCTGCCCCCCCTCTCTCTCTGACCGCCTCTCTCTCTGCCCCCCTCTCTGCCCCCACTCTCTCTGTCCCCTCTCTCTCTCCGCCGCTCTCTGACCCCCTCTCTGTCCCCCTCTCTCTGTCCCCCTCTCTCTCTCTCTCTTCCCCCTTCTCTGACCCCCTCTCTCTCCCCCACTCTGTACCACGCTCACTATCTCCTTCTCTCTGCCCCCTCTCTCTGTCACTGTCTCTCTACCTCCCTTCTCTCTGTCCCACCTTTCTCTGTTCCCCCTCTCTTTGTCCCTCCCTCTCTCTGTCACCCCCTCTCTCTGTCCCCCCTCTCTCTGTCCCCCTCTCTCTCTGTCCCCCTCTCTCTCTGTCCCCCTCTCTCTCTGTCCCCCTCTCTCTCTGCCCCCTCTCTCTGCCCCCTCTCTCTGTCCCTCTCTCTCTGTCCACTCTATCTTTCCCCCCTCTCGGTCCCCCTATCTCTCTCCATCCCCCACTCTCTGTCCCCCTCTCTCTGACATCCCATCTCCCCCACTCTGTACACCTCTCTCTGTTCCCACTCTCTGACCCCCTCTATCTCCCCAACTCTCTGCCTCCCTCTCTCTGTCCCCCTCTCTCTGTCCCTCTCTCTCTGCCCCCTCACTCTGTCCCCCTCTGTCTGCCCCCATCTCTCTCTGCCCCTCTCTCTCTATCTCCCCCACTCTCTGTTCCCCCTCTCTCTCTGTCCCTCTCTCTCTGGCCCCCTGTCTCTGGCCTCCTCTCTCTCTGGACCCCCTTTCTCTGTCGCCCTCTCTCTGCCCCCCTCTCTCACTGTCCTCCTATCTGCCCCCTCTCTCTGTCGCCTCTTTCTGCCCCCCTCTCTCTGCCCCCCTCTCTCTCTGACCGCCTCTCTCTCTGCCCCCGCCTCTCTGCCCCCACTCTCTCTGTCCCCTCTCTCTCTCCGCCGCTCTCTGACCCCCTCTCTGCCCCCCTCTCTCTGTCCCCCTCTCTCTTTCTTCCCCCTTCTCTGACCCCCTCTCTCTCCCCCACTCTGTACCACTCTCACTATCTCCTTCTCTGTGCCCCCTCTCTCTGTCACTGTCTCTCTACCTCCCTTCTCTCTGTCCCACCTTTCTCTGTTCCCCCTCTCTTTGTCCCTCCCTCTCTCTGTCCCCCTCTCTCTCTGTCCCCCTCTCTCTCTGCCCCCCCTCTCTCTGTCCCCCTCTCTCTCTGTCCCCCACTCTCTCTGCCCCCCTCTCTCTCTCTGTCCTCCTCTCTCTCTGTCCCCCTCTCTCTCTGTCCCCCTCTCTCTGTCGCCTCGTTCTGCCCCCTCTCTCTCTGACCCCCTCTCTCTCCCCGCTCTCTGTCCCCCTCTCTCTGTCGCCCTCTCTCTGACGCCTACTCTCTCACACCCGCCTCTCCCTGTACCACCTCACTGTCCCCCTCTCTCTCTGTCACCCCTCTCTCTGTCGCCGTCTCTCTGTCCCCATGTCTCTCTGTCCCCTCTCTCTCTCTCCCCCGCTCTCTGTTGCCCTCTCGTTGCCCCCGCTCTCTCTGCCCCCCCGACCCCTCTCTCTGTCCCCCTCTCTCTCTCTGTTCCGCTCTCTCTGTTCCCCTCTCTCTGTCCACCCCACTCTGTCCGCCCTCACTCTGTCACCCTCTCTCTGTCCCCTCTCTCTGTCGCCCTCTCTCTATCCCCCTCTCTCTGTCCCCCCTCTCTCTGTCCCGCTCTTTGACCCCCTCTCTGTCGCCCTCTCTCTCTGCCCCTCTCTCTCTACCCCCCCTCTCTCTGTCCCCCTCTCTCTATCCCCCTCTCACTGTCCCTCTCTCTTTCTCCCGCTCTCTGACCCCCTCTCTGTCATCCTCTCTTTCTGGCCCCTCTCTCTGCCCCCTCTCTCTGCCCCCTCTCTCTTTGCCTCCCTCTCTCTGACCCCTGTCCCCCTCTCACTGTCCCCCTCTCTCTCTGTACCACTCTCTCTGTTCCCCTCTCACTGTTCCCCTCTCTCTGCCCCCCCTCACTCTGTCCCCCTCACTCTGTCGCCCTCTCTCTGTCCCCCTCTCTCTGTCCCCTCTCTCTCTTGCCTGCTCTTTGACCCCCTCTCTGTCACCCTCTCTCTCTGCCCCCTCTCTCTCCGCCCCTTTCTCTGTCCCCCTCTCTCTATCCCCCTCTCACAGTCCCCTCTCTCTCCCGCTCTCTGACCACCTCTCTGTCACTCCCTCTCTCTTCCCCCTCTCTCTGTCCCCCTCTCACAGTCCCCTCTCTCTCCCGCTCTCTGACCACCTCTCTGTCACTCCCTCTCTCTTCCCCCTCTCTCTGTCCCCCTCTCTCTGTCCCCTCTCTCTCTCCCCCGCCCTCTGACCCTCTCTCTGTCGCCCTCTCTCTGCCCCCTATCTCTCTGCACCCCTCTCTGTCCCCCCTCTCTCTGTCCCCCCTCTCTCTGTCCCCCCTCTCTCTGTCCCCCCTCTCTCTGACCCCTTCTCTCTCCGTGCTCCTCTGTCTCTGTCCCCCTCTCTCTGTCTCCTGTTTCTGTCCCCCTCTCTCTCTGTCACGCTCTCTCTGTCGCCGTCTCTCTGTCCCCCTCTCTCTCTGTCCCCTCTCTCTCTATGTCCCCCACTCTCTGTTCCCCCTCTCTCTCTGCCCCCCTGTCTCTGGCTTCCTCTCTCTTTGCCCCCCCCTCTCTGTGACCCCCTCTCTCTCTGACCCCCTCTCTGTCCCCCGCTCTCTGTCCCCCTCTCTCAGTCGCCCTCTCTCTAACCCCCACTCTCTCACACCCGCCTCTCCCTGTACCACCTCACTTTCCCCCCCCTCTGTCCCCCTCTCTCTCTGTCCCCCTCTCTCTCTGTCTCCCTCTCTCTCTGTCTCCCTCTCTCTCTGTCTCCCTCTCTCTGCCCCCCTCTCTCTGTCCCCGCTCTCTCTGTCCCCCTCTCTCTGTCCCCCTCTCTCTCTGCCCCCTCTCTGCCCTCTCTCTCTGCCCCCTCACTCTCTGTCCCTCTCTCTGTCACCCTCTCTCTCTGCCCTCTCTCTCTGTCCCCCCTCTCTGTCCCCCCGTCTCTGTCAACCTCATTCTGTGTCCTCTCTCTCTCCCACGCTCCCTGACCCCCTCTCTGTCACCCTCTCACTCTGTACCCCCCTCTCTCTCTGTCCCCTACTTTCTCCATCTCCCCACTCTATGTCCCCCTCTGTCCTCCTCTCTCTCTCTCCCACCCGCCTCTCTGTATCCCTCCTCTTTGTCCCCCTTTCTCTCTGTCCCGCTCTCTCTGTTCTCCCATCTCTGTCCCCTCTCTCTCTCCCTCTCTCTTTGACCCCTCTCTGTCTCCCCCTCTCTCTCTCTGTCCCCCACTCTCTACATCCCCCCACTCTCTGTCCCCCTCTCTCTGACCCCCCACCTCCCCCACTCTGTACCCCTCACTCTGTCCCCCACTCTCTGTTCTTCTCTATATCCCCCTCGCTCTGTCCCCCTCTCTCTGACCACCTCTCTCTGTCCCCCTCTCTGTCCCATCTATCTCTCCCTCTCTCTCTGCCCCCCTTCCTGTCCCCCCCTCTCTCTCTGTCGCCCTCCTCTCTCTGCCCCATCTCTGTCACCGTCTCTCTATCCCCTCTCTCTCATTACCCCTGTCTGTTCCCCCTCTCTCTGTCCCCTCTCTCTGTGCCCCCTCTGTGTCCCGCCTCTATCTGTCCCCCCTCTCTGTCCTCCTCTCTCTCTGTCCCCCTCCCTCTGATCCCCTCTCTCTGCCCCTCTCTCTCTGTCCCCCTCTCTCTCTGTACCCCCTCACTGTTCCCCTCTCTCTCTGTCCCCTGTCTCTCTGCCCTCCTCTCTCTGTCCCACACTCTCTGTCCCCCTCTCTCTCTGTCCCCCTTTCTCTGTCTCCTCTCTCTGCCCCCTCTCTGCCACCTCTCACTGCCCGCACTCTCTCTGTCCCCTCTCTCTCTGCCCCCTCTCTCTCTCTCTGCCCCCTATCTCTCTGCCCCCCTCTCTCTGTCCCCCTCTCTCTGTCCCCCTCTCTCTGTATCCTCTCCCTCTCCCCGCTCTCTGACCCCTCTCTGTCGCCCTCTCTCTCTGTCCCCCTCTCTCTCTGTCCCCCACTCTCTCCACTCCCCACTCTCTGTCCCCCTCTGTCCCCCTCTCTCTCTCTATCTGTCCACCACTCTCTCCATCTCCCCACTCTCTGTCCCCCTCTGTCCCCCTCTCTCTCCCACCCGCATCTCTCCATCCCTCCTCTTTGTCCCCCTCTCTCTCTGTCCCCCTCTCTCTCAGTCCCGCTCTCTCTGTTCCCTCATCTCTGCCCCCCTCTCTCTCCCACCCACCTCTCGCTCTTTCTCCCCGTCTCTCTGTCCCCCTCTCTCCCCCTCTCTCTCTGTCCCCCTCTCTCTCTGCCCCCCCTCTCTACCCCCTCTCTCTGTCCCTCTCTCTCTGTCCACTCTCTCTCACCCCTCTCTGTCCCCCTCTCTCTCTCTGTCCACCACCCTCGCCATCCCTCCACTCTCTGTCCCCCTCTCTCTGTTCCCCTCTCTCTGTATCCTCTCTCTCCCCGCTCTCTGACCCCCTCTCTGTCGTTCGCTCTCTCTGTCCCCCTCTCTCTCTCTACCTGTCCACCACTCTTTCCATCTCCCCACTCTCTGTCCCCCTCTGTCCCCCTCTCTCTCCCACCCGCATCTCTCTATCCCTCCTCTTTGTCCCCCTCTCTCTCAGTCCCGCTCTCTCTGTTCCCCCATCTCTGTCCCCCTCTCTCTCCCACCCACCTCTCTCTCTGTCTCCCCCTCTCTCTGTCCCCCCTCTCTCTGTCCCCCCTCTCTCTGTCCTCCTCTCTCTCTGTCCCCCTCTCTCTCTGTCCCCCTCTCTCTCTGCCCCCTCTCTCTGCCCCCTCTCTCTGTCCCTCTCTCTCTGTCCACTCTATCTCTCCCCCCTCTCTGTCCCCCTATCTCTCTCCATCCCCCCACTCTCTGTCCCCCTCTCTCTGACATCCCATCTCCCCCACTCTGTACACCTCTCTCTGTTCCCACTCTCTGACCCCCTCTATCTCCCCAACTCTCTGCCTCCCTCTCTCTGTCCCCCTCTCTCTGTCCCTCTCTCTCTGCCCCCCTCACTCTGTCCCCCTCTGTCTGCCCCATCTCTCTCTGCCCCTCTCTCTCTATCTCCCCCACTCTCTGTTCCCCCTCTCTCCCTGTCCATCTCTCTCTGGCCCCCTGTCTCTGGCCTCCTCTCTCTCTGGACCCCCTCTCTCTGTCGCCCTCTCTCTGCCCCCCTCTCTCACTGTCCTCCTATCTGCCCCCCTCTCTCTGTCGCCTCTTTCTGCCCCCCCCTCTCTGCCCCCCTCTCTCTCTGACCGCCTCTCTCTCTGCCCCCCTCTCTGCCCCCACTCTCTCTGTCCCCTCTCTCTCCGCCGCTCTCTGACCCCCTCTCTGTCCCCCCTCTCTGTCCCCCTCTCTCTCTCTCTTCCCCCTTCTCTGACCCCCTCTCTCTCCCCCACTCTGTACCACGCTCACTATCTCCTTCTCTCTGCCCCCTCTCTCTGTCACTGTCTCTCTACCTCCCTTCTCTCTGTCCCACCTTTCTCTGTTCCCCCTCTCTTTGTCCCTCCCTCTCACTGTCACCCCCTCTCTCTGTCCCCCCTCTCTCTGTCCTCCTCTCTCTCTGTCCCCCTCTCTCTCTGTCCCCCTCTCTCTCTGTCCCCCTCTCTCTCTGCCCCCTCTCTCTGCCCCCTCTCTCTGTCCCTCTCTCTCTGTCCACTCTATCTTTCCCCCCTCTCGGTCCCCCTATCTCTCTCCATCCCCCACTCTCTGTCCCCCTCTCTCTGACATCCCATCTCCCCCACTCTGTACACCTCTCTCTGTTCCCACTCTCTGACCCCCTCTATCTCCCCAACTCTCTGCCTCCCTCTCTCTGTCCCCCTCTCTCTGTCCCTCTCTCTCTGCCCCCTCACTCTGTCCCCCTCTGTCTGCCCCCATCTCTCTCTGCCCCTCTCTCTCTATCTCCCCCACTCTCTGTTCCCCCTCTCTCTCTGTCCCTCTCTCTCTGGCCCCCTGTCTCTGGCCTCCTCTCTCTCTGGACCCCCTTTCTCTGTCGCCCTCTCTCTGCCCCCCTCTCTCACTGTCCTCCTATCTGCCCCCTCTCTCTGTCGCCTCTTTCTGCCCCCCTCTCTCTGCCCCCCTCTCTCTCTGACCGCCTCTCTCTCTGCCCCCGCCTCTCTGCCCCCACTCTCTCTGTCCCCTCTCTCTCTCCGCCGCTCTCTGACCCCCTCTCTGCCCCCCTCTCTCTGTCCCCCTCTCTCTTTCTTCCCCCTTCTCTGACCCCCTCTCTCTCCCCCACTCTGTACCACTCTCACTATCTCCTTCTCTGTGCCCCCTCTCTCTGTCACTGTCTCTCTACCTCCCTTCTCTCTGTCCCACCTTTCTCTGTTCCCCCTCTCTTTGTCCCTCCCTCTCTCTGTCCCCCTCTCTCTCTGTCCCCCTCTCTCTCTGCCCCCCCTCTCTCTGTCCCCCTCTCTCTCTGTCCCCCACTCTCTCAGCCCCCCTCTCTCTCTGTGTCCTCCTCTCTCTCTGTCCCCCTCTCTCTCTGTCCCCCTCTCTCTGTCGCCTCGTTCTGCCCCCTCTCTCTCTGACCCCCTCTCTCTCCCCGCTCTCTGTCCCCCTCTCTCTGTCGCCCTCTCTCTGACGCCTACTCTCTCACACCCGCCTCTCCCTGTACCACCTCACTGTCCCCCTCTCTCTCTGTCACCCCTCTCTCTGTCGCCGTCTCTCTGTCCCCATGTCTCTCTGTCCCCTCTCTCTCTCTCCCCCGCTCTCTGTTGCCCTCTCGTTGCCCCCGCTCTCTCTGCCCCCCCGACCCCTCTCTCTGTCCCCCTCTCTCTCTCTGTTCCGCTCTCTCTGTTCCCCTCTCTCTGTCCACCCCACTCTGTCCGCCCTCACTCTGTCACCCTCTCTCTGTCCCCTCTCTCTGTCGCCCTCTCTCTATCCCCCTCTCTCTGTCCCCCCTCTCTCTGTCCCGCTCTTTGACCCCCTCTCTGTCGCCCTCTCTCTCTGCCCCCTCTCTCTCTACCCCCCTCTCTCTGTCCCCCTCTCTCTATCCCCCTCTCACTGTCCCTCTCTCTTTCTCCCGCTCTCTGACCCCCTCTCTGTCATCCTCTCTTTCTGGCCCCTCTCTCTGCCCCCTCTCTCTGCCCCCTCTCTCTTTGCCTCCCTCTCTCTGACCCCTGTCCCCCTCTCACTGTCCCCCTCTCTCTCTGTACCACTCTCTCTGTTCCCCTCTCACTGTTCCCCTCTCTCTGCCCCCCCTCACTCTGTCCCCCTCACTCTGTCGCCCTCTCTCTGTCCCCCTCTCTCTGTCCCCTCTCTCTCTTGCCTGCTCTTTGACCCCCTCTCTGTCACCCTCTCTCTCTGCCCCCTCTCTCTCCGCCCCTTTCTCTGTCCCCCTCTCTCTATCCCCCTCTCACAGTCCCCTCTCTCTCCCGCTCTCTGACCACCTCTCTGTCACTCCCTCTCTCTTCCCCCTCTCTCTGTCCCCCTCTCACAGTCCCCTCTCTCTCCCGCTCTCTGACCACCTCTCTGTCACTCCCTCTCTCTTCCCCCTCTCTCTGTCCCCCTCTCTCTGTCCCCTCTCTCTCTCCCCCGCCCTCTGACCCTCTCTCTGTCGCCCTCTCTCTGCCCCCTATCTCTCTGCACCCCTCTCTGTCCCCCCTCTCTCTGTCCCCCCTCTCTCTGTCCCCCCTCTCTCTGTCCCCCCTCTCTCTGACCCCTTCTCTCTCCGTGCTCCTCTGTCTCTGTCCCCCTCTCTCTGTCTCCTGTTTCTGTCCCCCTCTCTCTCTGTCACGCTCTCTCTGTCGCCGTCTCTCTGTCCCCCTCTCTCTCTGTCCCCTCTCTCTCTATGTCCCCCACTCTCTGTTCCCCCTCTCTCTCTGCCCCCCTGTCTCTGGCTTCCTCTCTCTTTGCCCCCCCTCTCTGTGACCCCCTCTCTCTCTGACCCCCTCTCTGTCCCCCGCTCTCTGTCCCCCTCTCTCAGTCGCCCTCTCTCTAACCCCCACTCTCTCACACCCGCCTCTCCCTGTACCACCTCACTTTCCCCCCCCTCTGTCCCCCTCTCTCTCTGTCCCCCTCTCTCTCTGTCTCCCTCTCTCTCTGTCTCCCTCTCTCTCTGTCTCCCTCTCTCTGCCCCCCTCTCTCTGTCACCGTCTCTCTATCCCCCCTCTCTCTTTCCCCCTTTCTCTGTACCCCCTCTCGCTGTCCCCCCCTGCCCCCCTCTCTCTGCCCCTCTCTCTCTGTCCCCCTCTCTCTCTGTTCTCCTCTGTCTCTGTCCCCCTCGCTCTGTCTCCTCTTTCTGCCCCCTTCTCTCTCTGTCCCCCTCTCTCCCTGTCCCCTCTCTCTCTATGTCCCCCACTCTCTGTTCCCCCTCTCTCTCTGCCACCCTGTCTCTGGCTTCCTCTCTCTTTGCCCCCCCCTGTCTCTGACCCCCTCTGTCTCTGACCCCCTCTCTGTCCCCCGCTCTCTGTCCCCCTCTCTCAGTCGCCCTCTCTCTGACCCCCACTCTCTCACACCCGCCTCTCCCTGTACCACCTCACTGTCCCCCCTCTCTCTGTCGCCCCTCTCTCTCTGACCCCCTCTCTGTCCCCCGCTCTCTGTCCCCCTCTCTCAGTCGCCCTCTCTCTGACCTCCACTCTCTCACACCCGCCTCTCCCTGTACCACCTCACTGTCCCCCCTCTCTCTGTCGCCCCTCTCTCTGTCGCCGTCTCTCTGTTCCCCCCTCTCTCTGTTCGCCTCTCTCTCTGTCCCCCTCTCTTTGTCCCCTCTCTCTCCCCCGCTGTCTGACCCCCTCCCTGTTGCCCTCTCTCTTACCCCACTCTCTCTGCCCCCCAATCCCTCTCTCTGTCTCCCTCTCTCTCTCTCAGTCCCCCTCTCTCTCTCTGTCTCCCTCTCTCTCTGTCTCCCTCTCTCTGCCCCCCTCTCTCTGTCACCGTCTCTCTATCCCCCCTCTCTCTGTTCACCCTTTCTCTGTCCCCCCTCTCTCTGTCCCCCCCTCTGCCCCCTCTCTCTCTGCCCCTCTCTCTCTCTGTCCCCCTCTCTCTCTCTGCCCCTCTCTCTCTCTGTCCCCCTCTCTCTCTGTCCTCCTCTGTCTCTGTCCCCCTCGCTCTGTCTCCTCTTTCTGCCCCCTTCTCTCTCTGTCCCCCTCTCTCTCTGTCCCCTCTCTCTCTATCTCCCCCACTCTCTGTTCCCCTTCTCTCTCTGCCCCTCTCTCTCTGCCCCCCTGTCTCTGGCCTCCTCTCCCTTTGGCCCCCTCTCTCTCTGGCCCCCTCTCTCTGTCGCCCTCTTTCTGCCCCCTCTCTCTCTGTCCTCCTATCTGCCCCCCTCTCTCTGTCGCTTCTCTCTGCCCCCCTCTCTCTCTGTCCCCCTCTCCCTCTGACCCCCTCTCTCTCCCCGCTCTCTGTCCCCCTCTCTCTGTCGCCCTCTCTCTGAACACCACTCTCTCACACCCGCCTCTCCCTGTACCACCTCACTGTCACCCCTCTCTCTGTCGCCCCTCTCTCTGTCGCCATCTCTCTGACCACTCCTCTCTGCCCCTTCTCTCTCTGCCCCCTCCTCTGTCCCCATCTCTCTGTCCCCTCTCTCTCTCTGCCCCCTCTCTTTCTGCCCCTTCTCTCTCTGCCCCCTCTCTGTTCCCCCTCTCTCTCTCTGTCCCCCCCTCTCTCTCTATCCCCCACTCTCTCCATCCCCCACTCTCTGACCCCCTCTCTCCCTCACACTGTATCCCTCTCTCTGTCTCCCTTTGTCCCCTCTCTCTGTCACCGTCTCTCTATCCCCCCTTCTCTCTGTCCCACCTTTCTCTGTTCCCCCTCTCTTTGTCCCCCTCTCTCTCTGTCCCCACCCTCTCTGTCGCCCCCTCTCTCTGACCCCTTCTCTCTCTGTCCTCCTCTGTCTCTGTCCCCCTCTCTCTCTGACCCCCTCTCTCTCTGACCCCCTATATCTCCCCCACTCTCTGTCCCTCTCTTTCTCTGTCACCCTCTCTCTGTCGCCGTCTCTCTGTCCACCTCTCTCTCTGTCCTCTCTCTCTCTGTCCCCCTCTATCTGTCCCCTCTCTCTCCCCCTCTCTCTGCCCCCTCTCTGTTGCCCTCTCTCTGCCCCCGCTCTCTCTGCTCCCCCGACCTCTCTCTCTGTCCCCTTCTCTCTGATCTTCTCTCTCTGTTCCCCTCTCTCTGTCCCCCTCTCTCTGTCCCCCTCACTCCTGTCCCCCTCACTCTGTCCCCTCTCTCTCTCTCCCCCCCGCGCTCTTTGACCCCCTCTCTGTCGCCCTCTCTCTCTGCCCCCTCTCTCTCTGCCGCCCCGTCACCCTCTCTCTGTCCCCCTCTCTCTATCTCCCTCTCACAGCCCCCCCCTCTCTCTCCCGCTCTCTTTGCCCCCCTCTCTGTCCCCCCACTCTCTGTCCCCCCACTCTCTGTCCCCCTCTCTCTGACCCCCCTCTCTCCCCCACTCTGTACCCCTCTCTCTGTCCCCCTCTCTCTGACCCCTTCTCTCTCTGTCCTCCTCTCTCTGTCCCTCCTCTCTCTTTCCCACCTCTCTCTCTCTCTGGCCCCCTCTCTCTCTGACCCCCTCTCTGTCCCTCTCTCTCTGTCGCCCTCTCTCTGACCCCCACTCTCTCACACCCGCCTCTCCCTGTACCACCTCACTGTCCCCCTCTCTCGCTGTCGCCCCTCTCTCTGTCGCCGTCTCTCTGTCCCCCTCTCTCTCTGTCCTCTTTCTCTCTGTCCCCCTCTATCTGTCCCCTCTCTCTCCCCCGCTCCCTGCCCCCTCTCTGTTGCCCTATCTCTGCCCCCGCTCTCTCTGCTCCCCCGACCCCTCTCTCTGTCCCCTTCTCTCTGTTCCTCTCTCTCTGTTCCCCTCTCTCTGTCCCCCTCTCTCTGTCCCCCTCACTCCTGTCACCCTCACTCTGTCCCCTCTCTCTCTCTCCCCCTCCCTTTGACCCCCTCTCTGTCGCCCTCTCTCTCTGCCCCCTCTCTCTCTGCCCCCCGTCCCCCTCTCTCTGTCCCCCTCTCTCTCTGCCCCTCTCACTGTCCCCTCTCTCTCTCTCTCCCGCTCTCTCTGACCCCCTCTCTGTCCCCCCACTCTCTGCCCCCCTCTCTCTGACCCCTTCTCTCTCTGTCCTCCTCTCTCTGTCCCTCCTCTCTCTTTCCCCCCTCTCTCTCTCTGGCCCCCTCTCGCTCTGACCCCCTCTCTGTCCCCCTCTCTCTGTCGTCCTCTCTCGGACCCCCACTCTCTCACACCCGCCTCTCCCTGTACCACCTCACTGTCCCCCTCTCTCGCTGTCGCTCCTCTCTCTATCGCGGTCTCTCTGTCCCCCCCTCTCTCTGTCCTCCTCTCTCTCTGTCCCCCTCTCTCTGTCCCCTCTCTCTCTCCCCCGCTCTCTGAACCCCTCTCTGTTGCCCTCTCTCTGCCCCCACTCTCTCTGCACCCCTCTCTGTTGCCCTCTCTCTGCCCCCACTCTCTCTGCCCCGCCGACCCCTCTCTCTGTCCCCCTCTCTCTCTGTCCCTCTCTCTCTCTGTCTCCCTCTCTCTGCCCCCCTCTCTCTGTCACCGTCTCTCTATCCCCCTCTCTCTGTTCCCCCTTTCTCTGTCCCCCCTCTCTCTGTCCCCCCCCCCTCTTCCCCCCTCTCTCTGACCCCCTCTCTCTCTGACCCCCTCTCTCTCTGCCCCTCTCTCTCTGATCCCGCTCTCTCTGCCCCTCTGTCTCTCTCGGTACCCTCTCTTTCTGTCCCCCCCTCTCTCTGTACCCTCTCTCTCTGTCTCCCTCTCTCTCTGTCCCCCTCTCTCTGTTCCACCTCTCTCTGTCACTCTTTCTCTGACCCCCCTCTCTCTGTCCCCCTCTCTGTCCCCTCTCTCTCTCTCCCCCGCTCTCTGAACCCCTCTCTGTTGCCCTCTCTCTGCCCCCACTCTCTCTGCCCCGCCGACCCCTCTCTCTGTCCCCCTCTCTCTCTGTCCCTCTCTCTCTGTCTCCCTCTCTCTGCCCCCCTCTCTCTGTCACCGTCTCTCTGTCCCCCTCTCTCTGTTCCCCCTCTCTCTGTTCCCCCCCCCCCCTTTCCCCCCCTCTGTCTCTCTGTCCCCCTCTCTCTCTGCCCCTCTCTCTCTGATCCCGCTCTCTCTCTGCCCCTCTGTCTCTCTCGGTACCCTCTCTTTCTGTCCCCCCCTCTCTCTGTACCCTCTCTCTCTGTCCCCCTCTCTCTGTTCCACCTCTCTCTGTCCCCCTCTCTCTGTTCCACCTCTCTCTGTCACCCTTTCTCTGACCCCCCTCTCTCTGTCCCACTCTCTCTGTCCCCCTCTCTCTCTCTGTTCCCTCTCTCTCTATCCCCTCTCTCTCTCTGTCTCCCTCTCTCTCTGTCTCCCTCTCTCTGTCTCCCTCTCTCCCTGTCTCCCCCACTCTGTCCCCCTCTCTCTGTCGCCCCCTTTCTCTGTCCCCCTCACTCTCTGTCCCCCTCTCTCTGCCCCCTCTATCTATTCCTCTCTCTGTCCCCCTCTGTCTGTCCCCCTCTCTCTCTCTGTCCCCTTCAATCTTCCCCACACTCTGCCCCCTCTCTCTCTGCCCTCCTCTCTCTCTGTCCCCCTCTCTCTCTCTGTACCCCTCTCACTGTCCCACTCTCTCTGTTGCCATCTCTCTGTCCCCCCTCTCTCTCTGTCCCCCCTCTCTCTGATCCGCTCTCTCCCTGACCCCCCTCTATCTCCCCCACTCTTGGTGTCCCCCTCTCTGTCCCCCTCTCTCTTACACCCTCTATCTCCCCCATTCTCTGTGCCCCTCTCTCTGTCGCCCTCTCTCTGACCCCTCTCTCACTATATCCTCCCCTATTTCTCTCTCTCCCTCCCTCACCTTATCTCTCCCTTCCCTCTCTCTCTCCCTCTGTCTCTCCCTGCTCCTTTACTCTCTCTCCATCTTCTCCCACTCTCGATCCCCCTACCTTGGTCTCTCTCTCTCCCCACCTCCCTCCGTTTCTCTCAGACTCAATCTCTCTCCCTCCTGTCCTGCCCTTCCTCTCTCTCTGACACACTCTGTCTCCCTAGTCCTTCCCTTTCCCTCTAACCCAGAGACTGGGTGTTGGTGGTGAGGTTGCGTGGGGGGGGGGGGGGGGGTGAGATGATCGAGAGATGTGAGAAGTGGGAGGTGGGGAAATTGGGGTAGAGACGGAATTGCGGGAGGGAGACAGGAGAGAGAGAGAGTGAGGGTGAGGGGGAGAGAAAAAAAAGGAGGCAGGTGGAGAAACTCATGTTGGGGTGTGTGAGAGAGAGAGGGAGAGTGAGGCAGAAAGAATAGTGGAGGCAGGTGGAGAAACCGGGGTTGGGGTGGGGTGGAGGTGTCTGAGAGGGGACCAGAGAGAGTGAAAGGGAGAGGAGGTGAGAGAGAGACAGTGTGCAGAAAGAGAGAGAGAGGGAGAGAATTGAGGAGGAAGAGTGGGGGAGAGGAAATGGGGAGGCCAGGTTTGTGTGGGGGGGGGGTGTCACAGGGAGTTAAACTCAGCTCCTGAGCTCAGGGTGCGGTGCCCTCCCCTTCCCTGAGGACCAGGACTTGGGGCTGAGTCTGTCTCTCTCCAGCTCAGCTTCTCCATCACAAAGACACACAACAACATCGGTCACTCTGCTGCTCGGCACGCTTTAATCAAATTTTGATTGGTTACAAATGGAAGTGATGGATACAGTCAGTGGGATGGTGCCTTTTCTCACTGGGCCCTGAGTTGTGAAAAAAAATAAAAGGTTTCCCTGTAACCCCCCTGGGGGATAAGGATGGACAACCCAGCGCTACCCGCAGTCTGTTACCATAGCGACAGGCTGCTCCATCGCTGAAACACTGAACTGAAATGAGAAAATCCCGAATGGATTGATTAATGAGGGAATTTGATGGATGGAAGGATTTGGGTGAAGGGATATTTCAGCACATTCTTCAGCTGCTGCCTGAACTTAGTCTGGGTCACGGCATAAATCGCGGTGTTTGTGCAGCAACTGAGGAGCTGCAGCATGAAGCCCAATTCCTGCACAAAAGCATGCAGATACACAGGGGTGTCCACAATCCAATCCATCCGGTTCCATATAGAATACAGCATGAACGTTGACCATAACAGGATGAAATTGGCCGAGATGACAAACAGTAAAACGATGGATTTTTTTCGGTTTCTCATTTCTGTGTCAGACTGAGCGCCCCCATTGGTGAGAGCGCGGAGTCTCCTGCGGGGTCTGCTGGTCACTACAATGTGTCTGACGGTGAGAACATTGAGCAGCAGAACCAGGAGAAATGGGACACACGGGGTTAGAATGTGGTGGAGGAACTCGATTGTGACCCAGACACTGGAGAATGCAACAGCGTCTGTTACATCACAAAACCAGGGGGCGTTCATCAGCCAATACCGAGCCGTGAGCATAAAATACCAGGAAATGTTCTTTAAACAGCTCAGCACAGTCACTGCTCCCAGAACCACAGCCGCCGTTTTCTCACTGCAATATTTACTTTTTAGCTTCTGGCAACAAATGGCCACAAACCGATCAAAGGTGAAAGTGACGGTGAACCAGACAGAGCAGTCAGTGGCTGCATAAAGCAGGACTGCGTGGATATGACACACGGGGACGGAGTCCTTCAGGAAATAAAACTGTTCCCGATAAACAATGGGAATGTGTCTCAGGATCAGGTCGAGGATAATGACCAGGAGATCCGCCGCTGCCATGGCCCCCAGGTAACGTCTGAC
This sequence comes from Chiloscyllium plagiosum, assembly GCF_037043375.1. Classification (NCBI taxonomy): domain Eukaryota; kingdom Metazoa; phylum Chordata; class Chondrichthyes; order Orectolobiformes; family Hemiscylliidae; genus Chiloscyllium; species Chiloscyllium plagiosum. The sequence goes on from NW_028270156.1 coordinate 106,726,864, forward strand.
ACATGGAGACAATCCACAATCTTTATAAAGCAGGACGTAGATGGCCACGACGTTAACTGTGAGGAAGGAAAACAAACCCATTATCCATCAGCCTGGAGGCAAAGGGACCCGTTTGATCGGGGACCCAGTGAGATTTTCAAATGTGTCCCTGTATTCAGGGATTTATTAAAATAATTGGAGCTGGAATAACAAATGGGAAGGTCTGAATTACTGACAAAAATGTGACATAAACCACAAGAAACCCTCCCTCCCCAAACACACAGAGACATATCCATAAGGACAGATGGTTTCTAGAACATTCCCACACACTGGGTCACTCCAGAGCAGACACAGGTCACTCCTTCCCAGTTCCGAATACGGAGGGTGGAAACATTGCTGTCCAGAAGGATTCTCTCCCAGTTTCCTAAAGGCAAACGGAGTTTGGGAATTCCTGTATTTTGGTCTAAATTGTGGTCGATCGTGTGTCGGGAAGAAATGTAAATGCAGAGAAAAAGTATTCCCCCCTTTAACTGCCTGAGGGGCCTTCGGAACAGTGTCTCCTTCTCCCTGGAACGGGATCTCTTCCCTCGGGATCTTATCGTTTGTTCAATTCACTGACGTCCGGCCGTTCACAAACAATGTCAGGTACAGAACGTTCCGGCGAATGTCAGTTATAGAATGTCGGGGACAGAACACTGTAACATTAATGGGGTGAGAGACGGAGGATCCAGTCACAGGGATGGGAACTAAAGGCATTGCCAGATTAGCTGAAATGGTTAGATATACCACATTCTCAATCCACCTCCCAGTACCAGCCCAGACACCATCAACCCAGAGGGGATATCTGTTCACTGTGGAACACTGTGCAGACCAGGCCAGTGTCCTGCTCAGTACAACCCAGCAATCTGTCCAGATTCATCCATTGCACTGGTCAATACAATCCAGCGATCTGTCCAGAGTGGAACACTGCGCAGATCAGATCAGGGCATTGGTCTATGATCCCAGACCATATATCTGTCCAGGGCAGTGAGCTGTGCAGATCACAGCAGTGCGTTACCTATAAAACTCAACCAGATAGTCTGACCACCACAGCGACCTGAGCAGTGATCACCCGTGAATTAATCTATAAGCCAGGAGCAGTGACCCTCTCAGCATGTAGGTCTGTGTACCCCACCCCAGTACATTGATCTGTAACCCTGGAGCAGTTACCCTCCCAACATGTAGAGCTGTGTACATCACACCAGTGAATTGATCTGTAACCCTGGAGTAGTTACGCTCCCAGCATGTAGAGCTGTGTACATCACACCAGTGCATTGCTCAGTAACACTGTGATAAATCACTGCCCAGTGTGGGGAAACTTGCAGCCCATGCTGGAAGTGACGGGATGTGCAGCTCCCACCCATTTACAGCTCCCTATCTCCATTGTGCCCTGACAAGGGGGTGCTGTGGGTGTGAACATCACTGCCACAGAGAGGTGGCGGGGAAATCAGTTTAAATATCACCACATGGGAGGGGTTGGGGTATAGACAGAGAGGGGGAGACTGAGAGACAGTGTCATGGAATGATGTGTTCCCAGATTACAGAATGCTGAAATGTAGACACTTGGATAGCATCCTATAACATGAGACAAGCTTCCCAGGAAAGTTGGGAAAAAGTGATATTGGTGTGAGGTCAGCTGCTGTGTGGTTTTGAAATTACGTTTATGTAATGTTAATAAGTGTCTTTTTGAAACAGTATATTGCTGTAGAGTTGGAGTAGGGTAATAAGCAATTAAGAGAAATGAGGTCTCCGAGTTGTGAATAGTTGATGTAAAATGTTCAGTTTCAGGGTTAAAAAAATAAATTGGTGTTTTTATTTAAACAGTGGAATTTGGGAGTTCTCTGTCTCTCATATTTTAACAGTTTACAAGGCAAATTGAGCATTTCTTTATGTTTAGTTTAAATTACCAGATGAGCTCAATGTTGTGTCCTAACAATTGCTGTGCGTGTATCTGTGTGTCTCTGTGTGAGGCAGGTCTGGCAGTCTCTGTGATGCTTAAAGTGATGCAATTCCACCCTCTGCTGGCCTCCCCACGCCACTGCACAGACATTGGCAGAGGGTGAATACCAACAGGGATTCATTCAGAGAGGGCGAGGGAGAGGGCAGCTGCTCACAGCACCATCCAAACGGATGTCTTATCCATGGACTGATCTAAATGTCCTTTAAATGTTGTAACTGTCCCCGCTTTCACCACTTCCTCTAGAAGTTCATTCCACACCCAAGCCATAATTACCTCTTCGACTTTTGTAAATCTTTTTCCTTGCACCTTAATTATCCCTCAGTTTTGAATCCCCAACTCTAGGGAAAAGACATCAGCCCTTCAGCTTATCTGTATCCCTCATTATTTTATAAACCTGTGTAAAGTTACCGCAGAATCTCATATTCTTCAGTGAAAAAAGATCCAGCCTCTCCTTCTAGCTCACTCCCTCCTTTCCCAGCAACATCCAGGTTAATCTCTTCTCCATCCTCTCCAGCTTAATAATATCAAGGTCAGTAATATCAAAGTGAATAGTCAATGTGTTTTCTAAGGTACGGGGAGACCAAAACTAGAGGATATGGGCTTAAAGTGAGAGGGGAAATATTAAAGTGACATAAGGGGCAGCTTTTTCACCCAGAGGGTGGTGTGCCTATGGAATGAGCGGGCAGGATGACCAGACTGAACACAGTATTCCAGAAGAGGTCTCACCAATGTCCTGTACATCCTCAACATGACGTCCCAATTCTGATACTCAAAGGTCTGACCGATGAAGACAAGTGTGTTAAACACCTTCTTAAACACACTATCTATATGAGATGCAAATTTTAAAGAAGTATACCTGAGGGCCTAGGTCTCTGTTCTACAACATTGCCAAAGGCCCTGCTTTTAATTGTATTGATCCTGCTCTTGTTTGATTTACCAAATACAATTAAAACTCCATCTGCTACCCCTCAGCCCAGTGTGTGGTATTACTGCCACCTCCCCCTCCCCCTTCAATTTTAAAATGTCCATCCCTCTCCAGGATGCTTGCACACTCCGGCCTTGATTTTCACAAAGACCCTGAGCTTGGTTTGCCTTGTGTGGTTAGAGGGAGGAGGGACAGATTGCAGACACAGTCAGTGGGGAGGAGAGGCTGGACAGTAATCACCGGCCAGGAAGAGGGGATTCGCACGTTAGAGTTGGGTAAGAGTGATCGGTGTTGTGGGACCAGAAATTAAGCTCTTCCTTCGTCTCTGCTGTTCAGTAATAAATATCCATTTGAGACCCTTCATTGGGCAGAGTGTGGCTGCAGGATTTCTTTCCCTAATATTGCAGACTACAGATAATAGCGATTAAAGATGTTCATAGTTAATTTCGATGGCACAGCACAAACACTCAATATCCTACAGTTGAGACAAATATCTTGCATTTGCTTAACAATACAAAGTGTTTTGTGTAGTTCAGTAATGGTAAACTGATTGTAATAAATCCACACCGAGCTGAAAGTGGGCATAACATATAACCCAAAATCTGGGTATGGTAGTGTAGTGGGTAGTGTACCTGCCTCTGAGCCAGAACTCTGGATTTGATTCCAATTCCTGAACTTGTGTGGTAGCAATCCTAGCTCTGGACTAGAAGGCCTGGATTTAAGTCCTGCCTGTTGCAGAGGTATGTCACAGCATGTCAAAACAGGCTGATGAGCAAACACACAGGAGAATACTGTTACAGCATTATGGGTATTGCTAGTGTCCCTAACTCTGGGCACATAGGTCTGGGTGTAAAGCCCACAGATGTGTCTCATGATACATCTGAACAAACTGATTAAAATTGATTTAAAATTGTGACTTGATGGAGAAGGAAGAGGTGTCAGTATTGCAATTTCATAATTTAGGCCCAGGATGACTGAAAGTCCAGTTATTCGTGTTGATTGAAGTCACATTTCGCAGCAGTAAAGATTTATAAAATCGGAACGGTCCTGGATAGGGTGAGTAGTCAGGGTTTTACCCCAGTTTGGGGCGTCCAAAACTATAGGGCATTGTTTGAAAGTGAGAGGGGAAAGTTTGATGAGACCTAAAGGGCACCTTTTCAAACAGAGAGTGGTGTGTATATGGAATGAGCTGCCAGAGGAAGTGGTGGAGGCTGGTACAACTTTACAAATTACTTACAGTGTGGAAACAGGCCCTTCGGCCCAACAAGTCCACACCGCCCCGCTGAAGCGCACCACCCATACCCATTCCCCTACATTTACCCCTGTACCGAACACTACAGGCAATTTAGCACGGCCAATTCATCTAACCTGCACATTTTTGGACTGTGGGAGGAAACCAGAGCACCCGGAGGAAATCCACGCAGACACGGGGAGAATGTGCAAACTCCACACTGACAGTCGCCTGAGGTGGGAATTGAACCCAGGTCTCTGGCGCTGTGAGGCAGCAATGCTAACCACTGTGCCACCGTGCCGCCCACAAACTGCAGCATGTAAAAGGCATCTGGGTACTGACAGACCTGCCGTGCTTTACCAGCAATTTCTGTATTTGTTAAAAAAAATGCATTCATTTTAACACAGGTATTCTCAATACATTAAATATTTTATTTTTTCATGACGCAGGGCAATGTAAACATATTTCAAATTGACCGAGACCATTTTCTGTTCAGGATATGGCTCTGTGTATGACAGTAGCAATGATGCATCTACATGGTACAGGGAATGTGATGGAGACATAGTTCGACAATGTACAAGGAGACCTCACATGGGGTCCAGTTTGGGAAAGGATGATATTATTATGTGATTCAACTCAGAGAGGGAGAAAATGCAATCCTCCTGAGAAGGAACGGCCTATTGCACTCTCCCTCCTTCAGTGTCCCTCACCACAGCAATGTGTGCAAGCTAAAACAAACTCTACAGTCATCATTACCGTTCTTATTTTTATAGAATCCCTGCAGTGTTGAAACAGGCCCTTCGGCCCAACAAATCCATACCAACCTTCCCAACCCATTCCCCTATATTTGCCCCTGACTAATGCGCCTAACCTAGAATTCCCTGAACACTACAGACAATTTAGCATGACCAATCCACCAAACCTACACAGTCTGAGCTGTGGTAGGAAACTGGATCACCCATTAGAAGCTCACACAGGAAAGTGGAGAATGTGCAAGCTCCACACCGACAGTCACCCAAGGCTGGAATCGAACCCAAGTCCCTGGTGCTGTGAGGCAGCAGTGCTAACCACCGTGCTACCCATTGGGTGCTCCCTGACCATAATTCATTGGAATCTACTCACTGCCGAAAGCAAAGGGAATGCAGCCAAATCTAACTCTCCCAGGATGGAATCCCATTGCTAGCAGCTATGTGAGTACAATATCTTCAGAAGCAGAAAAATGTTTTAGACAACCTCAATTTTTACTTTTGTCATGAGTTCCATTAATATCTGGACAAAGTTCTTTCAAATTAAAATTGCAGAAATTTTGTTAATCTGTGTGTGTGTGTGTGTATGCATGTGTTTGTGTTTGTGTGTGCGTGTGTGCGTGTGTGCGTTTGTTTGTGTGTTTGTGTGTGTGTGTGTGTTTAGAAAGGGAAGTACTAGACCATAAGACCATAAGACCATAAGACATAGGAGCGGAAGTAAGGCCATTCGGCCCATCGAGTCCACTCCGCCATTCAATCATGGCTGATGGGCATTTGAACTCCACTTACCCGCATTCTCCCCGTAGCCCTTTATTCCTTGTGACATCAAGAATTTATCAATCTCTGCCTTGAAGACATTTAGCGTCCCAGCCTCCACTGCACTCTGCGGCAATGAATTCCACAGGCCCACAACTCTCTGGCTGAAGAAATGTCTCCGCATTTCTGTTCTGAATCGACCCCCTCTAATTCTAAGGCTGTGTTCACGGGTCCTAGTTTCCTCGCCTAGCGGAAACAATTTCCTAGCGTCCACCCTCTCCAAGCTATTGATTATATATTTGCAATACTAAAACAGTTTGCCATTCACCTTTCCATCATAGTTTGAGTAACATTGCCCTGGATCATAAACGTGTTGTTTTAGCAGATTAAAGTAACTAGCCTGACTTGTTCCTAAAACTGACCCTGACCCAGTGTGAGACCGATATCATCGGCCATCTCACCAACCTGGCTATATTTAACATGTGTTGTGAGCAGTGGAAGAGTGGGACTAGAAAAGGAAACAGTGACCCAAAAAGCCGGGGAACTATAGACGGGTGAGCCTGATGTCAGTGGTGGGTAAGTTGTTGGAGGGGATTCTGAGGGAAAGGATTTAAATACATTTGGGAAGGCAAGGGCTGATCGGGGTAGACAACATGGCTTTCTACATGGGAAATCATGTCTCATTAAATCGGTTGAGTTTTTTGAAGAGGTGACAAAGAAGATTGATGAAGGCAGTTTGGTAGATGTTGTCTATATGGACCTCAGCAAGGTGTTCATTTAAAGAACAAAGAGCAAAGAAAATTTACAGCCCAGGAACAGGCCCTCCAGCCCTCCAAGCCTGAGCCGATCCAAATGTACTGTCTAAATCTGTCGGTCAATTCCTAAGCATATGTACCCCTCTGCTCCCACCTACTCATGCATCTGTCCAGACTCTTCTTAAATGAATCTACCGTGTCTGCCTCTACCACCTCTGCTAGCAACACGTTCAAAATGCCCACCACCCTCTGTGTGAAGTACTTACCGTGTGTATCCCCCTTAAACATTCCACCTCTCATCTTGAATGCACGACCTCTCGTTACTGAATCCTTCACCCTGGGAAAAAGCCCCTCTCTATCCACCCTGTCTATACCCTTCATGATTTTGTAAACCTCAATCAAGTCCCCCCTCAATCTCCTTTTTTCCAGTGAAAATAAACCTAACCTACTCAGCCCCTCTTCACAGCAAGTATTTCATTCTGATTGGTAGACAAATGAGTAAGGTTCGGTCACATGGGATACAGAGGAAGCTAGTCACAATTGGCTTGAAGGAAGAGGGGTATTTTACAGACAGGAGGCTTGTGAGCAGCAGTGTGCTGTAAGAATCAGTACTGAGTTCACTGCATTTCATCATTTATGTAAAGGATTTAGATGTGAATATTGGGGCCATTGTTACTAAGTTTACAGATTACATCAGAAAGGCAGTGTTGTAGATTATCTCAGAGTACAACAAGACCACAATTAGATGGGACAAAAGGGCAAAGAGTGACAGATTAAGTTTAATTTAGATAAATACGAGGTTTTGTATTTTGTGAATGCAAACCAGGGCAGGAATTATACACTTGATGGTAAGGTCCTGGGGCGTGTTGTGAAACAAAGGGAGAGGGCTGCAGGTACATTGTTCCTTGAACGTGGAGTCGCAGGTAGACAGAGTTGGACAGAACACATTTGGCACATCTCCCTTAATCAGTCAGAGCATTGTGTATAGGGGTTGTGATGGTATGTTGCATCTGTACAGGATGTTGGTGAGGCCACTTTAAAAATACTGCATGCAACTCGGTTTTCTGCAGAAATGATTTAGACACAGATGTTCCAGAATTGGAGGTTTGAGCTGTAGGGAGAGGTTGATTAGGGTGAGGTGTTTCTCCCTGGAGTGTCAGAGGTTGAGGGGTGACATTATAGAGATTTATAAAATCATCAGGGGCATAGATATTCTGAACAGCCACGTTCTGCTCCCCAGTGGAGGGGAGTCCAGAGCAAGAGAGCATAGGTTGAAGGGGAGAGGGCGAATGATTTAGAAGGGACCTGAAGGTAAATGTTACACACAGAGAGTGGTGTGTGTATGGAAAGTGCTGTCAGAGGAAGTGGTGAAGGCAGTTACAATCGCACATTTAAAAAGTATCTGAAAGAGGAGGGATATTGGCCAAATGCTGGCAAATGGGACTGGATCAGGTTTGATATCTGATCGGAGTGAACAGGTTGGACTAACGGGTCTGTTTCCGTTCTGCATGACGCTCTGATTCTATAAAAAGGATGACGAATAATTCTGAAAGGACCTTTCAAGTGGGAATTCTCTTCACTGGAAGTTTATCGTGCCTCCATGCTCACATTGATTGAAAGCTGCATTAGGTAAATATTTGACAGAGAAGTGAGTCACGGATAATAGGATATAGAGAGCAAAGTGGAGCTGAGACCCCAACTTGATCAGCCACAATCTTAGTGTCTGGTGGAAAAGGCTCAAAGTATTTAATGACCCACTCCTGCTCTTCAGTCCCATTTTTCTGTATTCCATTCAGCCCATCAAACCTGCTAGACAGGAGCAGTTGGAGGCTACTTACTCCTATAACCTGGTGCACAGAAACAGAGGAGACTATTCAGCCTCTCAAGACTGTCACACACGATGTGAGGTGATTTGGGAAATGTAATTGGAAAACCCAGGCTGTTTATGAAAGAGGCTCCTCATCTCTCTTTACAGAGCTTCCCCTCTCTGCACCTTGTGCTCCATTTGTTGGTCATGTTGTAGACCCAGATTCACTGTGAATACAGCCCACATACCTCACCCAGCGATAGCTCACAAAATCCTCTGCTCCCTGACTGCAATATGTAATAACATAACATTCATGAAAATAACACCCACTACCTTTCCAATAACAGAATGTGAGAACATCAGAAACAGGGGCAGGTCGTTCACTCCCCAAGCCTGCCTTGTCCTTCACTAAGATTGTGGCTGATCTGCTCTCGGTCTGGAATCCTTTTTAATACCCAATTCCTCATAGCCATCACCTCTCTGACAGATCAATATCCATCTAACTCCTCTTCAAATAATTTCAGTCATCTCACTCCCCGAACACTCTTGAGAACAGAAATCCTGACATTGAATCCCACCTGTTTGATGAAAACAATTGCTGCTCCAATATCATGGTTTATTGATATGAACAAAAGAGGTTGAGACAAGGGTTCAGGTAAAGTGGACTCGCCCTGATATCAAGGCAATGGTTACCTTCTGTTGACATCAAGGAACTTAACAAAACTGGACTTAATGGGAATCAGACTAAACTCTCCAGTGTTTGGAGTCAAACATGGCACAAAGGAAGATGTTCACCATCTCAGTCCTGGGTCAGCTCTGTGCGAGATCCTCAGGGTAGCTTCCTCTTCACAAACATCTTCAGCTGTTTCATCAATGTCTCCCGACCCCACCCTCCCCACCATAAGATCAGAAGTGGGGATGGTCACTGAATATTCCACAATGTTCAGAACATTTTGTCCCCCCTCAGCTCCTGAACTGGTCTGTGTCAATGTGCAGCAAGACCCAGGCTCCATTGAGAGTTGTGCTGTTAACGTGTCAGTAACATTCATGTAACTGCACTGCCTATTGCCACAGTAAAATAAGAGTTCAATCAGCACTTCACAGGAATATGAGGAAGTCATTCAGCCCATTGACACTATTGGAGAAGAACAGGGACAACCCATTCAGTGCCTCCAGCCTATTACTCAGGAAGAGAAGGAGTCTAGTGTGATGGGCCACACCAGAGCCCCTCGAAATATTGGAAGGCAATAGCCTTGCTTCTAATGTTTTATTATTTTAAAGGAAATATAAAGGGTCTGTTCCAGATGCAATGTGACAGCATCAAGAGAAAATTCAGTGAGTAGCAGCCAGGAGACATTCCCTGAAGCTTCCAACTCTGTTGAGACCGCTATAGTTTTTGATGTTACTGAGAAACCAAAACCCAGAGATCCTAATCTGTGAGAGCTGGCCACACCCATTCAGTCTGCATTAAAATAAATCTAAGGCATGCCTCGCTGTTACTCAAGTGTCTTAACTAACCAGCTTGGTAACGATCGTTCAATCTCTCTCTTAAAAGAAACCAGGACAAAATAACCTCGTAAAGCTACAGCATCATCACACTTGTCAGTACATCGAACTATCAAACAGGAACCAGGGGTAACCCAGTCAGGCCCTTGGCCCTGTCCAATCGGACGAGGAAGAAGTCAATCAGCCCCTTGAGTCACTTATACATAAACAGTAGGAGGCCATTCCCACCTCAATACACTTACACGGGGGCAGAATGAGGTAATTGATGCTGATTCCTGATGAATGTCTTATCCATGCAACGTCGATTCTCCTGCTTCTCGGATGCTGACTGACCTGCTGTGCTTTTCCAGCAATCGACGCTCTACTCTGATCCTGGATTAGTGGTGCTGGAAGAGCACAGCAGTTCAGGCAGCATGAGAGGCGCAGTAAAATAGACGTTTCGGGCAATAGCCCTTCGAGGAGGCAAACTTCTTCAAGGCAGGCATCCTTGCAAGAGGATTCGCAGTAGGGTTAAAATCAACTAGGTAAAAACAATGACTGCAGATGCTGGAAACTCTGATCTCCAGCATCGGCAGTCTTAAGTTTCTCCTAAATGATGCTCCAACATGATGAACAAGTGGAGCAGAGGCTTCACATACAGACTGTTCCACGTTGTTCCTCATGGCTCCATTGCTTATGATACACACGTGGGACTAAAACGTGGTTTTCTAGTGGTGAGCAGAGAAGCTTCATGTCTTGTGTGAAGTCTGAAGAAGGCATCTTCCATCTCTGAGAAAACAGCCTGGTGTTCTTTATGCAGGGCGGAAGCTGGTGGGAATGGCTACCTGTTTCAGATCGAAGGTATTGTGGCTGCTGTTGGGAATTGTAAGCAACATGGCGTTCAGTACGGGCTCACATGCCGACTGCACAATAACGTGGGGAGAGTTAATTAAGGCATATAAACTATTAGGATAGTCACGTTAGACTGATGAATGGACTCTCTATGTTCAAATAATGCTGACCGTGTTCATGTTGACCTTGTCGAGTGCATGTCCTGTACAGTGTAACCTGTATGCCTTACTCTGTCCAAGTCTATTTCCACCCTTTGATCTGTCTGGCTATGCTTACTATGATCTGCCTCCACTGCTCATAAATAAAGTGTTTCTCTGTACTGAGGTACACGTGACAATAAATCAAACCAATCAATCCTGGGTAAAGTATGGAAGTTCTCTCCCTGTCAATGTCTCTTTTGGAAATAAGTGATCGCTGCCACTCCTCGCGTTTCAGCATCACCATTTCCTCATCTCTCACAGCTCTACAGATTAAACACTCAGCTTCTTCACTCTATCCTCATGTTACCATCACCTGTGTCTGTGGTAAGGAGATCATTCCTTACAAAGGAGATCAAATCTGTACAGAGAGCCTCAAATACTCTCTCAGCAAGGCTCTACAACTGCAGGAAAATGGCTTTACTTATTTACTCGAATCATCTTACAATGAAGGACAGCATACCATTGTCTGCACTCATTACTTACACAGGGTTTGATTCGGCACAGTCAGCATAGACTTGTGAGTGGGCGATCATGCTTCCCAAATTTGTTAGCGTTCTTTGATGAAGTGACAAGGAAGGTTGACGAGGACAGAGTGGTAGACGTAGTCTCTATGGATTTCAGTAACGCATTTGATAAGCTTCCACATGGCAGGCTGCTCAGGAAGGTTACATCGCGTGGAATGCTGGGGGAACTGGCCAATTGGATACACAGTTGGGTTGTTGGTAGGAAGCAGAGGGTTCAGTGGAAGGATGCTTGTCTGACTGGAGGCTGGGTCTATAGCTGTTTGTTATCTATGATTATCTATGATTATCTGTGACTGCAGACACATAGACATGGGATAAGACTTTTCAATGATCTCTGAATCAGCCAACAAGACACTCTATTGTGTCAAATTGCTCTGAGGTCTTAAAGGATAAACCTGGACAGAAAACCTGACTCCAGCCTCAGTATCGGAAAAAGGCGACGGGAAACAGTCCTGTTGACACTGCAGAGACCTCCTTCCTAACATCTGAGAGCTTGTGACAACAATAGACGATAGACAATAGACAAAAGGTGCAGGAGTAGGCCATTCTGCCTTTAGAGCCTGCACTGCCATACAATATGATCATGGCTGATCATTCCTAATCATTATCCTCTTCCTGCCTTATCTCCATAACCCTTGATTCCATTACCTTTGAGAGCTCTCTCCAACTCTTTCTTAAATGAATCCAGAGACTGGGCCTCCACTGCCCTCTGGGGCAGAGCATTCCACACAGACACCACTCTCTGGGTGAAGAAGTGTTTCCTCATCTCTGTCCTGAATGGTCTACCCCGTATTTTTAAGCTGTGTCCTCTGATTCAGCACTCACCCATCAGCGGAATCATGTTTCCTGCTGCCAAAGTGTCCAATCCTGTCATAATCTTATATGTCTCAATCAGATCCCCTCTCAGTCTTCTAAACTCAAGGGTATACAAGTCTAGTCGCTCCAGTCTTTCAGTGTAAGGTATTCCCACCATTCCAGGAATTGACATCGTGAATCAACGCTGCACTCCCTCAATAGCCAGAATGTCTTTCCTCAAATTTAGAGACCAGAACTGCACACAGTACTCCAGGTGTGGTCTCACCAGGGCCTACAGCTGCAGAAGAACCTCTTTGCTTCTATACTCAATCCCTCTTGTTATGAAGGCCAGCATGCTATTAGCCTTCTTCACTACCTGCTGTACCTGCATGCTTACCTTCATTGACTGGTGTACAAGAACACCCAGATCTCTCTGTACTGACCCCTTCACCTAAATTGATTCCATTGACGTAGTAATCTGCCTTCCTGTTCTTGCCACCAAAGTGGATAACCATACACTTATCACATTAAACTGCAATTGCCATCCATCTGCCCACTCACCTAACTTGTCCAGGTCACCCTGTAATCACCTAACATCCTCATCACATTTCACCCTGCCACCCAGCTTTGTATCATCAGCAAATTTGCTAATGTTATTGCTGATACCATCTTCTATATCATTAACATATATTGTAAAAAGCTGCAGTCCTGCAGGGATCCCTGCGGTATCCCACTGGTCAATGCCTGCCATTCCGAAATGGAGCCATTTATCACTACTGTTTGTTTCCTATCAGCCAAGCAATTTTCAATCTAAGTTAGTACTTTGCCCCCAATACCATGCGTCCTAATGTTGCTCACTTACCTCCTATGTGGACTATATCAAAAGCTTTCTGAAAGACTCGGTGGTACAGTGGTTAGCACTGCTGCCTCACAGCGCCTGAGACCCGGGTTCAATTCCCGCCTCAGACGACTGTCTGTGTGGAGATTGCGCATTCTCCCCGTGTCTGCGTGGGTTTCCTCCGGGTGCTCCGGTTTCCTCCCACAGTCCAAAGATGTGCAGGTCAGGTGAATTGGCCATGACAAATTGCCTGTAGTGTTAGGTAAGGGGTAAATGTAGGGGTATGGGTGGGTTGCGCTTCAGCGGGTCGGTGTGGACTTGTTGGGCCGAAGGGCCTGTTTCCACACTGTAACGTAATCTAAAAAAAAAGTCCAGGTGCACTACATCTACTGGATCTCCCTCATCCATCTTCAGAGTTACATCCTCCAGAAGATTAGTCAAGCATGATTTCCCCTTCATAATCCATGCTGACTCTGACCTATCCTGTTACTACTATCCAGATGTGCCGTAATT